>NW_028145497.1:42500-447500 GCF_977016875.1 Pavona decussata
AGTGCTGTGAAGTTATTAAAATATCAAGAAAATTCACCTTGGGTGATCATATCCTTAATTCTCATGACCTCAGGGGTTGCATAAGCATTGATATTACAAGGAGAAATTTGATGCTGATCAGTGACCGGCATGTAATTTCTCCACACAAAACATCACTGCTTGATTAAACGTACGGATCAGGAAAAAAGGAGGACATCACCACCTGAGTTGACAGGTTGGGAAATTCTCCCAACTAATACCATAAGAAATATAAAAAGGACAACGTACGTGTGAATCGTCAGTTCCACTTGTGTTTGCTTTGCCTGTGGCCCCCTCTTGCGGTTTCGTTTGCATTCTACATGCATAGGATGCGTACAATTTATTACTTTAATTTCAAATGCCTGGGAGGAGACCTCGAGACTACCATAAGCTTTTAAGCTTCTTCGAAGTCTCCTTGTCACTTTTTTGTTATTATATTTGCGCCATAAATACTTCATCGGTGTGTTTTCTTTTGTAAATCCGTATAATTATGTTATATTTGTAATTTTGTAATTTCATTCATGTCTACCTAGTTAATATAGTTTTAATGTAATGAATTTAAATATATTTATAATGTAGTATTTATCAAGTGTTGTAAACTTGTAAACATGTAACTACTTTAGGTACATAATTTTTTAATATGATGTTTATTTGTTTTCTTTTGTTTCAATGTAATTTATAACTGGCGAAATTAAAAAAAAATGGGATGACATTTACAAACGTGGTTATTAACTTGCATCCTCGTTTCGTCGGCGGAGGCTTTATAATGGCGATATTCCCTCTACGACACTGTTAGTAGTTCTGTTGTAAACTTGATATTGATATCTTCGGACAGTTTTGTTGATCTCACTTGTCTTTCGTCAGGGTTAACTGCTACGATGTCCTGGACGTACAGGCGCCCTTCGGCGGATACAAACAGTCTGGAGTGGGAAGGGAGCTGTAAGTTTATTAACACTGTAGTTTATTGCGTTTTCGTAGTAATCATTCTCATAGAAGCTTACACACTTCTCTTACTGAAGATAACCACTGATGTGTCTGACGACCAATCAAAACTGTGTCGATTTTGATCACGAGATTAATTGTATTACTAGGAAAACAGTCTGAGTCAGTCACCCGTGAATAGTCGGTGTAATTCCTTTAGTTTGTTAATTGCTATGCACATGCTAGTTACCCGAAACACTGCATTATACACGATGTATTTTGGCCTAATTTTAATGATAATACTATACACTATGGATTTTGGCCTGTGTATAATAGTTACTCTTTGCTCACTGGAATCTTTCACTGTTCTCTAGGGGTGAATATGGACTGCAGCAGTATTCGGAGGTGAAAACGGTAGGTCATAAGTTCTAAGCCAGCGGCTGAATTAATGAACCCCAATTATACGTACGTGTATCCCGAGTATTATCCCATCACTAGTGTCCATTAGTATATACCGCACAAGTGAATAGTACTTTTCGTGCGCGCTGATTGGCTAGCTCGGAGGTGATTAGCCAAGTACTATTTACCTCCGAGCAACCGAAGAGAAACAAGATGGCTTCCCGTTTCGCCACGGTCACTAAAGAGAAATCTATTTAAATAAACGAGGCAGCTGTTACAAAAAGTACAAAATTGGCAACAAAGTTTAGTTTGAGGGCATTAAATTATAAGTTATTTAATTTTTCCAACCTCATATTCTAAGGCGAAAAATGAAACTACAATGCCTTGTTTACGAAAACTGCCGAGTACTATAATTACAATCTAGACAATAAAACATTTAATGTCTTGGAGTATGGTTTCAAAATCAAGACGAATTTCACACAACAATTAAAGAAATGACACTTTAGCAACTAAACAAGTGTCTCAAAAAGTTTTAATTGTTCGCAAGAAAGCGAGACGGAACTTTCTACAACAAGAAATCGCTTACCGCGCGGCGCGCGAGATTTTAAAATTTCCCACCATTCGTCGGTATACTGTCAAAAATGAAGGAATTTTGGCCCGCTAGTTATTCAGCTTGTGTGGTATACAGCTACTTCAACTAACGTTGTCGGATGAAAGCATGAAGCTAAAAGACAAGACCGAAAGTTTACGTGGGATTTTTTATGAATAAATTCATCAAAATCAGTCATGCCTGGAGAAAACAATACGTTGTAATTAGCAGTACAATGACCTGCACGTGCAGGGATGATTTTGATGAAATTGTTCATAAAAAATAATCCCACAAAACATTGCGGTCTTGTCTTTTAGCTTTATTTTGATCCGACAACGTTAATTGAAATAGCTGTATACTAAAACAATTATTCATCTCAGTGTCGGTGAAAGTGGTGGATATTTACCTCGCCGCTTCGCGGGTCGGTAAATATCCACCACTATTCACCTCCACTTGCTAATTGTCAAGGCATAGTGCTGAGGATTCATCTTAATTTTTCGGAGGTTCAAGGAAACGCACACCCCTTCGTGATACAAGACGGGGGAATTAGCGGGGATTAGGGGGTGCTGGAACCCACTTTGGTTTTCGGCAAGATGGCCGACGTGCCGATGATGACGTCATATGACGACATTTACTTATGTAGCTGCTTCATTTGCTCCGCCATCTTGGATATTTCGACCTCCAGGAGATCAACTAAACGCACCTCAAATTAATTGAAATCGATAAAGTTTTCCTAAAATAGGCTACAAAAGTAAAAATACCAAAGACAATTTACAAACCAGCGATTTTTTTTAAATGAAAAATCTTCACATTTTGGTTTTCATGCCTATCAAAACAATCGACAATCTTTCAGTTGACTGTTGTTTTTTCTTTTCTTGTCTAAACAGATCACAGTCAAGCTCCCGCAAAAGAACTCTTAAAACTGATGGGCGTTCAGTGAGAAACCCAAGTAATTCGTCAAAATTGTCGTCAGCACATACAAGCAACCGCTAGCTTACATTAAAACTGTTAATGCATTTTGATAATGTAGACCCCTTGTCAAGAATACATTTTTGTAGTGTAACCCCCAGGTGTGAGCCTCGCAGTCAGGCCTCGCTATCTTAGGGAAAAGAATTATAAAAAGATCACCAAAAGAATAAACAAAAACAAATAATAGAAGAACATAATCGTAGAAACGCTTAGGTATTTGCAATTTAAAGTCAATCTAGTAGTAATTAGTCACATACAGATACCGGCTCAAGTTGCACGAGTATCGTATGATGCAGTATGGAAGACTTAGTTGTCCAGATAACATAGCTGTATGAATAAAAGTGTAATTGTTGAAGATTGTGTTGTGTTTTGCGTTCTTGTTGTTAAAAAATAATCAAAAACATGAAGCACTCAAGTGTGATACTCAGGTTAAGTAAATACAATAATTATTATATCACACCACCTCGTCGAACCGCATTTGTTATCAATTGAACATCGTATTATTAAATTTTATGATTATCTTGATCACTTTTAGAGCGCTTAATGGGTCAGCGTATATTAGTAACCAAATATCCATTAAGAACTCTTCCTTAAAAAACCTGAAAACGTATGGTGGGCGCTGTTTCGCAGTACAGGGGAATCTCGATTAGTCGAACCCTCGATTTTTCCCAAACTCCCGATTCTTCGAAACAAAAGTCGTGTCCCTTGGATTTGCTTAGGTCAAATTACCTCCGATAATTTTTTTTTTTTTTTAACCAAATTCAGTTTCCCTAGGAGGTTCCAAAAATCGGTATTCCACTGGAATTCACTGCCTGATGATATTACGAATTGTGCTATGGTAAACAGTTTAAGTAAAGGTTGACGACATTTCTATTCTCTCAGCCTATTTTGATTAACATGCGCATTTAATTCAGTTTTATTTTGCTTAGTTTGGCATGAATCGATCGGCGTTTTTATTTTTCAGTTTTCAATTAACCAATTTCAATCTATTCTTATTTTTTTCCTTTTCTGACCCTGGTCGAAACACCCCACGGTAAAATGCTTCGTTAAGATACAGTGGCGCCTCAAGATATTTGTCAGCTGACCAGTTGCCATATCCGAATGTGAGGCCCCATGCACACTTATGCGTTTTCAAAAGTGTCCGTTTTCATTTCGGCGAAACGAGGCCAAAAAATTTTCATCCACACTAGCGTTTTTCGAGTCATTTTTACCTGTCCACGCACGCTCGAAAACGATGAGACGAATAGACCTGGGATTGCGCATGTGTTAACATCACAAGATGTACCATCCGCCATGCTCCTATTTGACTGGAACCGATGGTATGTGACGCTGTTTACGTCACGGTTTCAAAAGTCTCCGTTTTCACCAGTCCACACTAGAAACGATGCGTTTTCTAAAGTCTTCGTTTTCGTGGACTTTTTCGGGTTTTTTAGTGTGGACGATAGGCCGAAACGTATGAAAAAGTATGCCTTTTAAAAAGAAAACCCATCACAGTCAACTTTCTATATTCCGGACACCCTCGGGACTGCGCGTTAGTGTCCTAAACAGCGAGAGTCCGCAATAGTGGGAATTTATTTTAGTTAAACGTGTGTAATTTATTTCTGCCGGGGATTTAATTGCTGTCCGTATTATCGGGGTGTCCGTAATAGCGAAGTGTTCGCAGGGCGAGAGTTGACCGTAGCGGGGATGGGGCCTGAGAGAAATGTGTCTGCCCTGAGGCGATTAAAACGTACATGCACAATAAAACATGCCACAAGCGCCATTAACGGGACTTATCTTAATTCATGCAGTATGGAAATTGACACTGAAATAATAAATACGCTGATTTGCAAGGCTTCATCCGAGAAAAGATGGAATTGGCCACTATCCTGGGCCCAGTTGTGCAAAGCCCGATTAAGCTAATCCTGTGTCCTGAGTTAACGTGAACTTTGATTCGAGTTTAACAGCTGATCAGTAAAAGATTCCTCCAAAAGATTTTAGTCCCTTAAGTTTGACTTAGACTTCTCTTTACCTTAAAATTAGCTTTTGAAAACATTTTTAGCAAGCGGTTTAAAAACCTCGGTTAACTTTTAATCGGGGATTAGCGTTAATCGGCTTTCGAACAACCGGGCCCTGTCTGAGTGACTCAAAAACAAAATTAAATCCAGGAAAGGGTAATTTAGGTACCTACAACCCAAGAGGCTCGCGCCGAAGGCGCTCACTAATCTTATCGGAAAAAGGGGGCGCGATTTAGCCTGCGTAGCAGGGGCTAGAAAGGTGAAGGGAGAAGGAGAATCGGGCGTGCGCGCGATCGAGCATTGCACGCGCGCCCGATTCCCCTCCTCTATTCCTCTTTGTACCGTCTGGCACGAAGGCTAGGCGCGATTTGACGTGGATCCGCGCTAATCTCGTACCCCGATCTCAGTCGTCGGTTCGGGAATGTCGAAATGTGAGATCTGGTAAAGTTCGATACAACGCCATTTCTGGTTGGTTACCAGAATTAAGAATGCCTCATTCTAATCTGCTCTGTGATTGGCTCTTTCCTTCTGTGTTTGGTTTTCGCTCAGTTCGGGGAAGAAACAAAAACACGGAAAAGTTTTCGCTCCGATTAAGATTGTCATGCGACGTTTTAATACATACATGCCCTTTGTGTGGGGAGAGAACAGTGAGAAATTGTTTTTTCGGAAGACAACAGCGACTTTAGCCGAAAAGAGTTTGCAGTAACGTTCAAACGGCCTTGCCAAATTACACAAGTTTCCAACACGATGGATATAAGCTTGCTTACTTTTGGGGATAAAATGGAGGTAGGTCATATATTTTTTTTTGGTATTTCTTGACAAAAAATGATTTTTTTTAAATGATTATTTATTTAGTAAACGCAAATTAATTTCCCCAAAATACTTTACCTTGAGTTCCTGAACACGCGCGCCGCATTTGCTAGCATATTTTCAGTTTTTGTCTTCTGCTAAAAGACTATTTTCCTTCTATAAATTGAACTGGACTTTGAGTAAGAGACTTCATAATATAATATTAGTCCTTTCAGACCAGTGTGCTTATTCCTTCAAGATCCATACAACATCTCTCATAGGACTTTGGAGAAATTGATAGAGTGTCCACACGATATTATTATTCATCTGGTGAGATCAATATCCCTCCCACCCCTCAGCTAAGAGAAATGAAAAATGTCCGACTTATGACCGCCAAAATAATAGTAATGAAACCCGTACTACAACAGAGAACACCTTGTCTGAACCGATTAGGGCTCTTTATGTAAGTGCAGTTAGTTTAATTTTATCCCCTCTCTCCCACCTACTAAGTTAAAAAAAATTTGGATCCAAAATATAAAACTAGCCTTCCTCTAAAATAAAAATGGGGACATTGGTTTACATGTCTGCACCACCTAATGTTTTGCAGGTCTATGCTTGTGATAGGCTTTAGAAAAGAAGTAGTTTTAAAAGGAGGACATGCCTCTTTGGATTTGACATCACTTATAGTTTTTAGAATCTTTTTGCCATTGTTCTTTTCTTCAAGATAGGGGAATTTCTCCATTATTTTATCATTAGTATGGAGTCCTTGAAGTACTAAACACACTTCATTTAATACTTCCATTGTAATCCTTAGCACATTCTCTGATACAAATAGTTATCACTGGCCTCAGTTTCTCCTTTATTTCTTGTTAACTCTGCCTTAATTTCTTCCACCTGATTTCTAGGGAGAGGCAAGTTCCTAAAGTTCCTATCAGTGATGTGAATATTTTCAAGGGCTAAAACAGCTGGACACAGCTCAACACATCATTAAGAGCAATGACAGTCATTTCGGACAACAGATATCACAACAGCTGCATTTCTCACACAAAAGCCAAAACCAAAGTGGTTATATAAGCAAAAATTTTCCCCTGCACAGATTTCTGGGGTATTTACACTAATCTGTCATGATGCGTTGCATTTCTTCAATATTTGCACCAATATGATTGTTGTTAAAGTAAAGTTTTGATGTAGCAGGCTTCCCATCTCTTCCACTTTCTTGGGAAAAACTTTCCATAGTTTGCGGAAGACCAAAATGAATAAATTATTATCCTTCCAACACAATGAGAATCAAACCCCATTCCCAAAGATTGTGGCAAATAATATTCATTGTCAGTCTGTAGAGAATGAGACTGAGCCAAAAGTGCATTTTGAGGAATTTGGGGAGTAAGGTAGAACTGGTGATCCCCAAGCTTTCCACCCAAAAAGGCACCCCCAACTCCACACAGTACTAATGATGAGTAAATAATAGGCTGATAGGCTTAATTTTTGACATTGGTGGTGATAAGTTCATCTGCTATGGGCGAAAATATGTAATCAAACTGGTCAACATTACTTTGTGTTAAGATAGGAGGGCCTTTGTAGTACTCCATAAATCTTTCATATTCAAACTTTGTATGATTGTAGTTTGGTTGTTTTTCTGTTGCTGTTGTTGTCATGACAACAATCTTCGCTGTAGGGAATACTGAGGAAAGTGTTCCTCGTTTGCTGTACTCTGAAGTTGTGCCCCCTGAACAAAGATGCAATTAATTAAGAAAAAACTGTAGTCATTCACTGGGATGTTGTTATTCTTTCCATTAGAATAAGACAATATAATTACCAGAAAATGGATAATGAGAAGGCTGAATAAAAAGGGATTCTCAAGTAACTAAGCCCTTTTTGACGCATGGGGTGGTGGAAGGACGAAGCATAAAAGAAGCTGCGATAATCACCAACAATAATAATGGCTCTGTATTTATTAGCTTTTAACCTTTAAGCCTCAGTGTCAACATACAGTTTCTCCTTACTGGTCTCTACATGTCCATTTTTCATAGTAGCATTATAGGGAGGTTGTTGAAATATCAAGAAATTTCACCACTGGTGATCTCATGACCTCTCCTTGATTGTGTATTGATAAATATTAGGAGAAATTTTGATACTGATCACTACTGGGGCTTAAAGGTTCTAGGTTCACTGTTCTGATATTTTTTGTGTACTTGTGTGAAAAGTCCTTGAACATAATTTTGTGTTGCTGGTCTTAATATTGAGAAAAGTTAGGACCTGACATGGGTGCAAATATCAATACAAGAAAATTTTTTTTTGCTCAAGGAATTGGCATCAACAAGGAATTTTCATCCAAGACAGACACTGTTTTCAAAGTTTCTTTTCCCCACCACTTCTCTGCAGTGGGTTTGTGTCTGACAGTTTGATTAAATGTTGTTTCCTGGCTATGGAAGGCAATGGTTAAGGAATACTTAGGAATTCATGGTTACTGAAGATCAGCTTACTGTGAAAGCTGTTGTTTTGCTGCAGAAATGGGTGACAGTTCATTAGAACACACAGACATGCACAGGAAAACAAATAGTGGAAATATTTTTTTTTATTTGTTTTCTATTTATCTGCCATTTGCTACTTTTATGAGCCCAAAAGACCTTCACACCTTCCTATTATTATTGTTATTATTATTATTTTTTTGCTGAAATCAAGGATCCCATCAGAGGTGAGTGTCCAAGCACCAAGATAGCTGCTTTGGACATAAGGAACCTTGTATTATTCTTAGTGTATCATCCTCTATGCATGTACAAATAATGCAATGCTCAGTACAACAATGATTATTTAAGCAGCTCATTGTGCCTTGCAAATCAAATGCAGATAATGACCTTTGTTCTTCACATCAAGAGTCAAATATTATTAGACTTGTGTATTATGTGGTTCTAATTTTCAAGTCTGTGGACTCCTATGTGTAAAATTATAACCTTTATTAACTTGTCATCAAAGAAGCAGTCGAGGGGGCATGTCCCCTAAACTTAACATAAATTTCAGGTGAAAACTTTTCAAGTGTTATGTGATAAAGGTGAATCAAGAACCACTGAAATGGAAAGCTCATCACTACCAAATAAAACTCTAATGGGAAACTCATAGGGACTTGCTCTGTTTGCTCACATGTTGCAAGTAACCAAACATTCTTCAGATCCCAAATCCAGATGTGGTACCTCCATTTCCCCAAAAAAATTCAAACTTCCATTTTTGAGAAAAAAAAAAACCCCTTTAAAACAGCAAGGGTGTACTCGGTATTTTAATGTTGGACATAACTGGGCGCCTACCATTTACACGGACAGGTCTTTCTGGTTTGTTGGTATATAACCAAGACAGTAGCATGGTGTTAGGGCTAGGATGGTTCATGGTTCATTTATTTCACACTATTTACACAACATTAACATAGAAAGAAAAGTATTACAACAAATGATTACAAGATAAAAATAAATACAGTACAAATTATAAAATGTCTGTGGTGGTCAAAGTAGCAAAGGCTTTCTAGCTGACCACCACCTACTTTTAAGTAAACAAAGAAATGACACTGAGCTTTTGAGATATTAGAAAATGTAGGAAATGTTTGTAGAGCCTAGGATGTACAAGAGAGAATTACATTTGTGTAAATTAAGGTATGTTCGAGATATACTGAACCGAGCAAGAAATCTAAACAGGACAAGCTTAATAAAAGAAGAACAAAACAATAAATAAATAAAAACAAAAAAAAGCAAAAAAACAACATACAAACAAACAAACAACAACAACAACAAACAAAAAGAAAGGAAAAGGACAACACATCAGCAGCAACAGCAGCGACAACAAAGATCAAAATATGAGCAGACAATTATTATTATTATTATTATTATTATTATTATTATTATTATTATTTTTAACTCTATTATTATTATTAGATAGTTACATACTATTATATTTGATCATTAAACAGAACATATATTATTTGATTGACAAGAGATCAGGTGGGCCTTATAAAGTTTCTTAAACCTGTTAAAAGTTTTTGTTTTTTTCAATGCCATGGGGACAGTTTCCCATATGACAGAAGCAGAGTACTTAAAAGTAAATTTGCCTATGTTAGTTCTAACTTGTGGTCGGTGGAAATTAAGCTTGGCAGAATTTCTGGTGTTATAGGAGTGGACAGTTGTTGTAGGTAGGAGGAGGCCCTGTTTAGCTGGTTCATATAAAATTATATTATTACAGTGAGCTTGAGTTGTGTCCTTTGGCCTGTAAAAGAAACCTGCCGCATTTACACAATCCATTTGGTTTGGAAATTTAAACCATTAACTTATGGAAGAAGGAGAATTTGTGTGACCAAATCAGCTGAAAGACTACAAAGAGAAGAAATAATTTTTACGTATCACTGGTAGACCACAATTTCTGAAACTTTGCAAATGGAAATATGACATGAACCATTTGACTTTCCAATGCGAAATTTAACACCAAGATGCCAATCAGTAACTCTATTGTGCCTCATCTACAACAACGACCACAAAATTTTTCTGATAAAGCTTCGACAACAAAAACTCTCTGCACTGTCTGTTGCTACCTTTACCTTGGGGTGCACAAAAATTATATGACATTTCCCTGCCTGTAAATTACAGTATCTTCAATACAGTTACCATCTAAGGCGAAAACTGGTACAGCTTACTCCGGTTGACTTAAGTCTTTTTAATTGATCGTCGATAAGCACGTTGATCTTGAGTGGAGAAAGCACAATTACGATGGATTTGTTCTTGGAACAGTTTTCATTGCAAAGATGGTCTAGATGGTCACAAAGGGTAGGAACTAATCTTAGTAAAAAAGTGATTTACCGCGCTTGTTGATTGTAATCTCTCTTGTTGCCTTTTTCGTTTTGGTTTAAGTTTCAAGTTTTGTTGTCCTCTCGACCGAAGAACGTTCCGAAGAGCACCCTCGAAAGCGAAAACCTCACCAGGAATGATCACAGTTACGAGCCGGCGGCCATTCAGCACGGTGGACAAAGGATGATGGGCAGGCCCGTATTCCGGGCCTCAAATCGAACTTTACCAGATCTCCCCTCCGCCTGACCGTGGGAGATCTGGGTACGAGATTAGATCCGCGCTAGTGGTCACTATTAGTTAAGCAACCACGAGAGCAACGCCATCTTTAAGTTATTTGTAGCGTGTGTAAGCGTTTCCGTGGGATTCTCTGCGTTTGTCGCTTTTTGACGATCTAACCTTGCATAGCAAAAAATATGGTTATTTGAACCATTTCTTGATTTTTTTTTTTCAGCTTGCTCCAGTGTATGTGGACGAACGTTCCAGGAACGGAACTGATTACTTGAACGATGCTTTAACTTAAAAACGACAAAAAAATGTCTGTCGTGTGTTCACGTTCTTATTGAAACTTTAAATGTGGTCATTTCACGTCGTTGTACCAAAATCTACCAAAATCAACGTGACCGCACGTGCACGTGCAGCCACTACTATTTCGTCCAGTGGCCACGTGTTTTGTAATAGCGGTGTGTTCTTAGTTGGGCACCTTCGAGGTGCTTCCATTGTTATTTTGGTTTCGAGAGAAAAATGCTTCATTTGCTAATTGTCTTGTCTACACTGAAGGTTTACAAGTAATTGATAATGTCTTTACCCTTGAGGACTCTTTCTTTGTGCTCGACGATCGGTTTATTACGATGGAAAAGAAAACATAGACTTTTGCGTTCTAGCGCTATCAAATTCAACGATGTTCACTAATACTTTTTAATACTTCTAGAGACTGCTGTATTAAAGACTTCTTTATCAAAGTAGACAAGATCAGTTTTTAACACTTTGAAGTCTTTGCACGTCGTTCGTGCCTTTGGAGCCCACACGAGCCCATTCAGTCGCTTCCATGGTGCCTATTAATTGTTATCAAACGAGGTGCAAATGCGGGTCTTTTGTGTGCGATGGTTCAGTGATATTAAATCGAATTCCGGTGGGAAAAGGGTACGCAATGGGTTCAAGAAAAACGTTTATAAATGCTTACATCTATATATAGAACCAATTAGTTTCGTCCGAGCAATACGTTGCCATACAACGATGTCAAGCAAGAGCAATGCTGGCTTATTCTTCTGTCCGATTACATCTCTTCCTGATCTTGTTCGTAACGGAAAGCTTCCTACCCTGGCGAATTCCCTTTTGTTTGATCTCGAAGTGAAGCCAGGATGGATTCGCTACAATCCCAAGGACGTCACTGTGCTATCGCGCAACGAGATGTTTGAACCCATCTACCAGGTTCCTGGCATCTGCCATAAACAGGATCAAACCATAAAAATAGATACCAAAGCTGATTATGAAAGTCTGGTGACCATGTTTAAGAAACCAATAATAATGTGTGTGACTAGGAGACAGGAGGACGAAGCCATGATCACTGGATTCGACACGGACTTCGTGGTGGTCCTCTTCCCATCGGATCCAAGAGTGGCACAAGAACTGTCACGGATCACCGGATTCGTCGCAAAGCACCTTGGCAAGCGCAAGAACTTCTACCTTACTGTAGATCTCTCGGAGAAACTGGAGGAGTTGTCTCCACTGGATTTCAAGAAGCACATTATCTGGTTGAATTGTGCTTTCCACGTGACTAACTTCCAAGCTCCGAACCCGGTGTTGTCTATGGACGGATTTTGCGTATGGTGCTTGTTCCTTCCATGTTGGATTGCGGTCGCATTACCTTACAGGATCTGCAGAAAACTACGCTGTAGGGATAAGAAAATGGACTTGAATGCTCGCTTTTGTTTGGAAGTGACAGATTCGGTTCCCTTAGCATTGCATTTCTTTTCTGATCGGCATGCTCTTCCAGGACGATACCAGACACAAGGTCATCGATTTTATTTGCGCGCTTGTCCAGCTACTGAGCTTAAATCTTTGCTCTACCTGATGAACTGCTAAACTTTGAAACTATAAATAGTTATCAAAATTCAAACTGATAAGAGACAGAACTGTGAACTTAAGTAGCAGGCTGATTTTGTAAATACCGGAAACAGAAAACAACAACAACAACAACAACAACAAAAAACAATGGCATTTCCGGACAGTCAGAAGTGTAGGAAGCACTGCCTCCAGGTCTTCCCAATTAGTCAAGCAAGAATTATTATTTATGGATTACAGTGTAATTTTTTAAATTATGTTTTATTCAGTGACAATGATTGATGTTTTTGTCTTTCTGGTGGAAGGAAAAAATGGTTTTTAATTTTTTTTTTGAAAAGCTAACTTTGTCATTTCTTTCAAAAAGTGTTTTTGGTTACACGAGTTTGATGATGATCTTGTCTCGTATTCATGAACATCCTTATTTGGCTGCTTATTCCAATTTAAAGAATTCACTGAAAGATAGAGAAAGGGAACATAAAGTTAGCAAAGGTATAGTTTCATTATTTACGTCATCTTCAGGTAAATTGTTAACTCTCTGAGAAGAGGGCCAGTATGGTCTCTAAATTATCTAGTTAGTTATTATTTCCCTATGTAATCTCCTTGTTGGTTGTGACCTTGTTGTGTATTAAGTGACTTATTTTATTGCTATTAACTAATTAATTAAAATTCAGTTTTGTCCACAATATCGGCGCAAACTTTCAAGGGCAAAACAAAAAATCTCAGTTGTAATAAAGAATCACCTTTTTCAGTATGTCATCTGGAAACGTTTTGCACAAGAAGATCAATAAAGGAATTAGTTAAATACCAAAGTTGTGCAGGCAAAAGTCGAACAGTTATCAATAGGCATTTTACAATAACTGTCCAAATTCCCGCGCGCTGATTGGCTCGTAGCTATTTTCTATAAGAGTACAGACAATAAAAATGACGTCAGATGTAACGCGCGCGCTTTCTCAACGAAAAAAACAGCCAATTCCGTTCGTCCCTTTCCCATGTTATATTTTAAAAGACAAATCGACGGCAGTTTTCCATAGTCTATACTCTTATAGACCATAAAATGACGCCATAAAATGTCCAAAACTTGTCAGTGAAACCACTCGCCTGCGGCTCGGGGCCCCACTTGAGTTTTGAATATTTTTGACGTCATTTTATGGTCTATAAGAGTATAGACCATAGAAAACTGCCGTCGATTGGTTAAACTGATGAGGCATAGATTACAGCCAATAAAACAGGACTGAGTTGTTCCAGGCCCCATTAACACTAATCTTCGGTTAACTGCCAACAAAACCTTTAAGTTGTCAAACCAGTTCTGAACGTGACTGACCGCTAATCGTGCCTGAAACAACCCGGCCCAGGACTAATCAAGTAATTTGTCATTGATGTCACTGATCATCGATTCACTGAGTTTCGTCTGGTTCTTACCGATACCACTTTCCAAATAATAATGACCAGAAGGAATCAGGGTCCAAAACAATATTTCCCATGGAAGTGGTGGATTTGGGCTCCTGATTCATTCTCAGAGAAAAAAAACAGTGACCTAAAGGGAGAATGTTTTAAATTCCAGCTCAAACAGTTTCACTGCTGGCTGGCGGGCCCCCCATCATTACATGAGGTCCTGGGTTCCGTCCAGATCTGAGCATTAATTATAACAATGGCTTCAAGTTCAAGGAAACTAGTGTTAAAATCATGTTTGGCTGCATGGCCAGGATGGAAAATGGATTGCAACCAACTTTTTTCGAGTAGTTTTTTTTTTTTTTTTTCTCGCTGCAAGCAAAAAAATCATTTAAAACTGAAAACAAATTTTCTTCTCAGTGTTCAAAGTAGCAATTCCAGGTGCATTTGAACAACTTTTTGACCAAAACACAGCAAAATCACCGTGACCGGCTGTCCTTTCATTCTAGTCGCGGCGCTTTCCATTACATTACGCAAGTCATGCAAATTAATGTTACGGGGAAATTTTAAATTCGCAGTATATAGTTCTTTTTTAGGGACCTTAAGATTAAAGGTTTTCTCTTAAAGCGCAAACCGCAAACGTCGGCCAACCTCTCATTAATCGAAACAACTCTTAAAGGAAAGTAAATCTCACGTTTAAACGCGGCTTTATACTTTCAAAACTAGCAAAAACTGTGCCGTAATTTACTGGCCTCTAGACAGCGTCCTTAATTTGACGTTGAAACCTGGACCTCAAACGGGACGACAGGAGTCACGTGACTTTTAGAGGTTTGCGGTCCCTATTGACTCGCCCCAGTACTTTTTATAATGAGTAAATGGCACGTGCTAATAATCCGTCGCAGGCGTCATCACACGTCGGGGCTGTTCGAACTCGAAGGACGTGATATGCATTTTCAATGAACTTATTCAATGAAATATTGCATACAAATTGTTAATTTCGATTTCGTGGCGGGGGTTCTAAATACAGCTTACGGGATTCTAGAGACAGCTTTAATTTTATTGTACAGCGAGAAGGGTTTATTTGGTATGGTAGACACAATAACCAGAAATGATTACACTCTTTTTCGATGAACTTATTCAATGAAATATTGCATACAAATTGTGTATTTCGATTTCGTTGCAGGGGTTCTAAATACAGCTTATGGGATTCTAGATGCAGCTTAAATTTTATTGTACAGCGAGAAGAGTTTATTTGGTATGGTAGACACAATAACCAGAAATGATCACACTCTTTTATATAACAACCTTTTTGACTGATAACGGAAGAACGTTAAGGCCGAAATGAACTAAAATTTAAGAACATACTAAGAACATTACCAAGGCTGAGAGTCAGTTATGGCCAATTTTATTTCGACCAAATTTTTTTAAAATGAACAGAATGAATACGGATAAATTAATGCATGTTAAACTTAAGACTATACAGTACCCTAGAGTACATGTAAGCCGCGCAACAGGGCATGTCACGAGCAACGTACATTACCCCACCTATCGGCTATTTGATGTGTGTCTTGAATGTGTGTTTTGAACTTTTTCAAGCTCAAATTGCGGGAAAAAAAAAGAAGAAGAAGAAGAAGAACGTCCAGCTTCAGCCCGAAAATTAGATGTTCTTATATGAAAAACAAAAACAGAAGTGTAGTTGGAGTTTACGCATATTTATGTTATTGCTTTTTAATTGGAGGTAGAAAATCAATTTGCTCCTGAAATGGAACCAAAGAAATAAAATTACATAACTTAAAAACAATGTGCTAAATGAATCCTGTTTTTTGTTGCTTAGAGTCTAAATGACTTTCTTTTCAATTCCTCCACAGTTCGTGATAATCTTTCAACAACCGCAACAATCCTTGTTATGTATTACTGTTCTCTCTTCCAGAGGTTTCTTTCACAAAAATCAAAGCCGAAATAGCTAAAACATCCGGTGGACGCTATTGTTATTGGTGTGTAATATTGGTATTGGTGTGTAATGACATGACTTCATCTATTCAATTATTCCGCTTATTGTCTGTTTAGCAATAAACAAAGAATCCCTTTTAAAGCAGACCCTTCCGGTCCTTGGTGCCCACTTTTCTGTCACAAAATGCATTATAAGCAGACCATTCTTAACTAATATATCATAAATGCAACTAAAACGTTTCGGTGGTAGAAATATATATATACATGTTTCATTATTTTAGTGATCACAGGTCTCACGTGGAGTAGCGTAAATAGTCGTTCGTCCACCCCGCTGTTTTGTTTTCTCTTTTGTCCCCGAGAAGAAAGAGAACCATTCAAAAATGCTAGAGGTATTCACTTACATCCTATTTACTTCTCAGCGCCAGACGATATAAAAGGTTGGCAGGAATGCAATTTCCTTTTAGTCGCTGCTACAAAGACCAACCAAACCCCTCATCCTCTCCGGCGACTCCCACTCTTGAGCACGATACCAGACATGGACTCACTTGCACCAGAAGTGTTATTTTTTCCAATTACTTCCTTTCCTTATATCGTCAACGCCAACCCTAAGCTTCAAGAATGTTTCATGTTCGACTTTGCGGTCAGACCAGGCTGGATTGTTTACAACCCAAGCGCGGTAACCGTTTTATCCTGCAATCAAATGTTCCAACCCGTGTACGAGTTGGCGCCGATTTGGAATCCTCAAAAACAACTTTTCAAGATCAAATGTCAAGACGACGTTAAAGATTTGAAAGATATGCTGGAAAAACCGATAGTGTTTTGTGCGACCAGAAGACAAGAATGCGAAGCCATGGTTAATGGCTTCGACACTGACTTTGTGCTCGTGTTGGATCCGAGTGACCCTAAAGTTGCTACACAGATCAAGAAAATTATCGATGATGTCGAACAAAAACTAGCCTGCCGGCAGAAGTTCTGGTTGAAAATCGACTTCGCTGGCCTTTTAGATGAGCTGACAATGCCTCAGTTTAAAAATCTCGTTTATTGGCTCAACGGCGAGTTTTACATCACCAATCACAGCAAACCAAACCCGTTCCTGCAACATAACCTGTGGCACCTTTGGTTCGCTATGCTTCCAGTTTTCCTACTAGTTTCGCTTCCTTATCGTGCCGTTAGGAAAACTTGTTGCCACGATAGGAAGGTACATTTGCAAGTTCGACTGAAACTGGCATTTTGTCCCATTGATGCTCTCGTGTTGCACTTCTACTCAGGAGATAAGCGACCAAAGCCTGGAAGATATCTTACCGACGAGAAACTGTATGTTGTACGTGAGTGTGATGCCATTGAACTCAGATCGCTTGCATGCTTGTCATCTCCTGACCAGGAGTTAAAAAACAGTCAAGCTCGCTTATCAAAGACAGCGTTAAAATTTATGGATATGTTGCAATCGACCAAGCAAGTAATAAAGAGTAAACTATCTTAATAGCTTGTCTTGTGACACCTTTTTAGTCATTAACAACTTAATCCAAAAAGCTATTAGCGGCTCGCTACTTGTTAATCCAAGACATTAGCCCATATCATGGACCTTGAGAATGATGTATTATTCTAGAAAGTGACACAGGCATACTCGGAAAAAAAGAAATCCGAGTGCTCCTATCAGGTGTCGAACCTAAGACCTTCCGACTACTAGTTTGGATGCTCTACCACTGAGCTACAGGAGACTCGTGGGAGCTAAGGCCATTAAGAGCATCCGAACTAGTAATCAGAAGGTCCCTGATAAAAAGCACTCGGATTTCTTTTTCCGAGTATGCCTGTGTCACTTTCTAGAATAATACGCCAACTCATTCATTCACCAGGCTGTAGTTATACTATCACATTTATTTCATCATGGACCCTGTTCTTTAGTATTCCCTGAATTGCATCACGACTAACAATTTTCGAGAGTTTATTTTGTCTTGCGCAAGACGGTTTATCAGACACCGTACCAACGTACATGTGCCTTTATGCCCAGAAGCTTATATCCACGTGCCAAAACGCAAGCCGGCAAAGCGGTTTAGTGCACAGCGGGCGCAATAGACCATTCTCACAGTAATGCAAAATTTTGATGTAGCCTCGGTAAAGCAAAATAATCGACACCGCTGGAAAGAGCTTTTTAAGATAGTAGAAAAGGCGAAAACCTTGAGAGGCTTGGCTTTGAAATAGCGTGCTTCGGGCCACTAGAAATAAAAAAACGGGGTTAGCATTTTCCGTTTCACCTCTAAGTTGCCCCATCCAGCTAGGTGCGTAAGACAATCCAAATAATTTGCCGTGATAGGTACTTTCTTAGCCCAAAATTGTTCACTCGCTTAGATTTTTTTGAAACCGAAAAAGGTGAGAAATTTTGGAATAAATCAACTGACCCATAGCGGGCTCTTAGCGGTCCGTACAGGCAGACCGCATGCAAGCGACGTCATCGCCGCCATGTTGTTGTTCCGCCAACAAAAGGTTTCTTGTTAACGTCTTTTGCTGTTGTTCACCAACATGGCCACGGCATTATTATTTGAATCTCTAGGGACTGGTTGATTCAAACGTGACGTGGCAATGGCGTGGCTGCCATGTTCAAAGTGATTAACAAAAACGATAGAAGCTAATGAGAAACCAACATGGCGGCGATGACGTCATGTGCGTACTGAAAATTTCAGACTACATATCCGAACTAGTAATCAGAAGGTCTTAGGTTCGACTCCCGATAGGAGCACAGCTCGGATTTCCTTTTTCCGAGTATGCCTGTGTAAATCGCTGAATAATATGCCATTCCCAGGAGACTAACGTGTTAGCTTCTTTCGCCATAGAAAAGTGTGATGATCTCTTTGTCAAAGACCAGGTCATTAATGAGTGTTCCTACTGAGTGTTTTCAACCGAGAAGTGAGTTTATATCTTTTGGATTTTAACCATTCTTTCTTTTTCCCATTCTTCAGTAGACCAATTCGAACAAAAAAAGCTATTCTTCTCAACTGGCTAAAGAGTTTTTATTAAAATGATGTATTAAAAACGACTACGTAAACTTATCGCAATTGCTTTGCAATATTTCTAAACATAATAGTCTAGTCATTTTATGAAGCAAATTCGGTCAATCTGCCATTAATTACAAAAGAAGGTATTTCAAAGGTTTTAGACTCAGAAATGCATCCTTAGTAACATATCAATTGTACCAAAAAATCCCATTAGGGGAAGTTACCAAAAAACGGGGTTTATTACGAAGCTCTGAGCACCGTTTTATTAACGGCATAGGAACGAGGCTGCCTTATGCATTTCTTTATAACGCGCGTGTAAAAATCTTTAACTTAATAAAATGCAATGAAATTTCGTGTTTAAATATTCAATTTAACGTGTTTGTTATACAGAAGATATTGTTTTGGTAAATATAAAAAGCTGTATTAGCGAAACGCCTAATTTATTGGTGAAACTTTTTAGTCTGCTCGTTTGGGTAGAGTGTTTTAAATTTGTTGTTGTTGTAGTTTTGCTTTTGTTTTCAGGTTTACCCTTGCCGAATTGATTCCGTTTATGTTAAAAGCATTTAATTTTATTTAAATATGTTGAACATTATTGTACGAAAATAAAACTTTGCGGGTTCACAAGAAGTCGGTCTTACAGGAGCTGGCGCCTTCGCTGTTACACATGTATATTTCACTCCGGAGTGTTTGTACTTGCCTTGCATGTTTGTAATATTTCTGTCGAGCAAAATAGCCATAAAATGTTCAGTTCAGGCAAGACACACCTAAGAGTACCTACAATATTCTTTAGTTCTTATAACAATAAATGAAATTAAATACACTTTTAGATCAATCCTTCTTCACACTAAACATGTGTCATCAAAAAGAGACGACCCGCATGAATAAATAAAACATGCACAGACACCGAGATCATTACAAACGATGCTCTCATACGCATTTTAAAGATACATACACGGAAATCCTATTAATTGTGATTCTTTAGAAAAAGACATTGTACACTTGTGTAATATTAAAATCAGACTTCTGATATTTACACAACGGAAAACATGCAAGAACTGAACACATCAAATGTCCAGTGTACGAGATTCCGATGTCAGATATTCTTACAAAGCATTTTCGTAAAAACAAAGTATTTGATAAACATTTATTAACAACTTTAGATATCAAAGCAATCAGTTAACTACAACAAGTTAGGGTCTGCAACTGCCCCACAAAGCGCCCAGTCACGTTTTATTATCTCGTACAATTTGTGGTCTGCAATAATTTTTTCCCGTGAAACTCCCAACCAGATTAAAGTCCGTAACGCAAAGGACGTCATATCTCGTCGTGAGAAGGAAAGTGAGGACTTTAACCGGGCAAGCACGGAGCGTAATGACATCATCCAAACTGTTCCAGATCAAAAGGTACACCAAACATCCCGCCGCACATACTGCCACCTAACTAACATCACCAGAGCTAAGAAACAGGAGAGTATCATTTCACAATTATCGAGTAGCCGCCGTTCTTTGGATCGCAAGACTGAACAGTCCTTCAACTTTAAAAATGACTGTTTCTTTTGCTGGAACAAAAGCTGATTTCGAGGAACAAAAAGAGAAGATAAAGGGGTGTGTTCAAGGCGACAACCCTCGTAACTAAACGATTCTGTGCTACAAACCTGTTCCGAAAGAAAAGATGAGTGGGCAGAAGTGGTACAAGCCAGAATGTTACATGTTCATGATTTGCCAGTGACCGATGTCATTTATCATCAGGCGTGCAGCGTGAACTTCAGGACCAAAAAGCAAATCACAATGCTATTTGCCTCAGAACACCTGATCTTAAGAAAAGAAAAATTGGACGAATTGCATGAGAAACCTTTTAAATCAGGGGCGTACCCAGGGGAGGGTTCCAGGGGTTCCGGAATTACCCCCTAAACGAAACCAGCTTTTGCGCGCAGTTATATAAAAGGAGGCTGCCAATGGCAAACTGAAAACAACGTTTTTCAGTCTAAAACATGGGTCAAAAGGCATGAAGCTTTCGAGGTATTTTTTGACATGTTACCTTCTATCGTCAAGACACGTGAAGCCATCTCCCATGGACGACTGTTCCAAAACCAATACAGCAACGCTCCATGGAACTGGAGTGGCAAAAGTCGAAATAAAGCATGTTCGCTTTTAAATACCGTATTAAGGTTTCCCTTCCTCATCACTCAAGTTACTGCTATGAAGTGCTTATCGTTCGTAAAGCCCCTGAGCATTAGGCTACAGAAACACGACATTGATGTGTACGAGGCATACCGCCAAGTTGATGACCTTGAAGGCGACCTCAAGCTATCTTGGGAGCATATTGACACCCAGTTTTAACAATGGCTTGAGACAACTGCTACTCTTGCAAGGAAAGTCGGCATCGAACCTTCTATTCCAAGGCCGACAGAAGCATCGCAGTAACGTGGAGGGAACGACGCCCAAAGAGTGTTATTTTTTTTAAGAGGGCCCTTGCAATACCCTTGCTAGATCACTTAGCTACCCAGAAGGACATACTGTCTTCGCTTCTCTGCTTTGTTCCAAAGCTGCTGGTCTGTCAAGAACACGATCAGCTCAAAGATGCACTTCAGTTTTATCGCCTCAGGTCACCGACTTTGAACTCCTCTGTTGCGTTGAAAATAGCTGCAGCATGACCAATCTTAACTTCCTGACAACGCGGTTAAAGCTCTGGCGAAATGCGACTATGATTTCTATCCCAACATTCACTAGTTGTTACGAAATCTCTGCATTCAACCAGTAACCTCTTCAGAATGCCAATGTTTTAGTACTCCACGCCAACTGTAGACTTACTTACAGGCTACTATGTATGATGAACGAAAGTTTTCCCTTGCTCTCATAAGCATTCACTATGACCAGGATGTTGACGTTGATGTTATCATTGAAAGTTTAGCTCAAAAACACCTGCGACGCGTGTTTCTCGCTGACCTTCTGTCTACTGATTGAGAAATAATAACACAATCCTAAAAAAAAAACTATAAAAGAGCAGAACGTACTAGTTGACACGTCAAGAAATGTTTCTTCTAGTGACACGCGTATGCCTTCTGAACGGCTGTATAATTGAACTACCTTGAGTGACTGATTTCCGACGAATTGGACCCCCCACCCCCCCCCTCCTCTTTGCCAGAAGGCCGGGAACGCCCCTGAAAATAATTTAAATAAATTGTGAAATGTTCTTAGATAGTATTGCAAAAGCCTATTTTATTTTTGTCAAACATATCTTGTTTATCAGCATCTTTGAAAACTAGTAGTGCCTAGTAGCTGCGTACTGTTGGACGATAATGTAATGTTATAGGGTTTCTTTAGTACAGACCATTCTGAGTGAAAATTTGAGATACTGTGTGCAGGACCGTTAATGAGTTTAATTGAGCTAATAGACGTATTTACTAAAGTGTTCTACAAGGTGAAAGTTCACAGAAGTACCTGAAGTAAAATTGATCAAATGTGGATAAATTGAGTGCATTTCTGGTGATAAATGAGCAGAATAAAACCAACTTCTGGTTTTAAGCCTCGTTTCCATGTTGCAGCAAAGCGGTAGTTATTAGTCATTACAATTTTGACATGTGCCGTGCTTGGATCCTTTGGGACTTTTCGTATGTTCATCTAGAGACCATTTCTTAATGACTGGCGAAAAGAAAACTTCTGTTGGTCCATCCACAGAATGACCGGACTATAATGTAATCATTGATATGCATCTTGCCAATATCGACATTTCCAGATGACTTGTTTTCCTTGCAATACAAATAAAGAAAGCTTAGTGATTATTAATTAACACTGGTGTTTTGAGTTCATTTAAAATCCTCTTAACTGTAATTAACTTCTTCAATTTCAAAAAAGAACAAAAGATTTCATGTTAACAGGACAATCTGTAATGTTAACAATGGCTTGCTCTTTTATTTTCTAACCGGGTTATGTAAATTTCGTAGCTCAGTACTAACTCCTTGGAGGCCAAATGTTCTCAAACTTTCTTACGAAGATGTTTGCTTAAGTCATAGCGTTTCATTTAGTACAGTTTAGCAGTTTTGTAACTAGCTGAGCCCTCTAATAACGATCTTGAAATGTGGAACTCCATCTTAGAGGCCAAAATCTTACGCTCAAGATTCTAAAAGCGTAAGCACTTTAAGAAATGGTCGAAACCGCGCTTTATAAAACCAGAAAACAAAGCAATTAGAAAAAAAAATACACTAATGAGCTCTATTTCTTTGTTCAATCAAACAATCATATAATACCTGTTCACTTGAAGTTTTTGTTTTTGCTGCGTTGGTAAGGGGTTTTGTTTTAGAAGACTGAAACACTTTTAAATGGTTGTTTTCCGAGTTGTATTCACGGCCAGTGAAAGATGAGTGCACCACCAGCGGTAACTTACTTCCCGATTTCATCTTTTCCCAACCTACTTGAGAAGGGAAAGTTACCTTCGCTCAAGCCTGGTTGTTTCGTCTTCGATCTTGAAGTAAAACCGGGATGGATTCGCTACAATCCAAAGGAGGTGACGGTGTTGTCTTGCAATGAGATGTTTCATCCAATCTTCCCCGTTCCCTCAATATTGGAAGCTGGCGTAAGTATATAGATAGAAATGTTTATAATTTTTAAAGTTCAAGGGTTGAGTTCGATTGGTATTACAAGTCATGTCACGCGGCTCGAACTGTAACCTATGTAACACAATATTCACATGTAAACAATGACCATTATCCGACGGGCAAGCAACACAATTGTTTGATCTCAAAAGGAATACAGGGATGCTTACCATTTACCAACCGGATGGAAATTTTCGGCATAAATACGAATTGATTTAGCTTGTCTAGCAGAAGATGGGTAACATGCCAAATGTATGAACATCAGCTGTAAATCCCAAAAGGAGTAATACAGATGCATCACTGACCAGAAGCCAATAATTTCAGAAGTACTCCAATTGGAATGATGCGTACCATTCGATTTTCCAACTGGAATTTCGGGGGTTTTCATGTAACGTAAGCACAGCTCGGGGACAACTGAGAGCTTTGATGAACAGATGACGTTTAATGACAAACACGATGCATATTTTTAAAGCCAAGCAAAACGGTATTGTTTATATATACTACCCTGAGAATATTTTCGTTGAAAGCGCACTAAGCACGTTGACGTTTTTGCGTTTTCTGCACCACTTTATATGTGTGTTGATTTCCTCTACTCTAACAAAACGGTTTTCTATCTTGAATTTTCAAGTAATGTCTTTCACGACGTCGAAGAACAAGTTTCAGTTGAAAATTAGGAGAATTAAGTTACTTGTCATCTGATATTTCCCATTTTTTTTAGCCACGTGACGCCATTGACCAATGGCAGGGAAGTAAAAATATTTGATGGATTGTAATACAGTCGGACCTCTATTAAGCGGCCACCTATTAAGCGGCCACCCTCCATTAAGCGGCCACTTTCCAAAGTCCCGAATTATCATTTTGTCAGTAAAGTGCTGTATTCGATACCTCTATTCAACGGCCAACCTCTATTAGGCGGCCAGTTTTCAAAGTCCCCAGGGTGGCCGCTTAATAGAGGTCCGACTGTACGTTTGTATTTTAAAGCGGCTGGGGCCAGATAGATATACAGCAATGTTACATACGAAAACGTTTAATAAGAAATATGTAGATATCTAGCCCTGCAATATTAAGCCAAATCCCGTTAACCTCTTCTGGGGCCCCACAAGGGTTTGTCTCCATTTTTGTTTTTGTACCAGGAGACTTGCTGACTGATTGATAGATTCTTAAGGCTTGGAGCTTTGGCACGTATTAACAGAGAAATAAGCTAGAAATAGCTCTCCAAGCCCATTAACTGTTACAGTCCAGTTTTAAATTAGCGAGTGCAGTAAGTTGTTTTTCAGATATTTTGGATGAAATGCTAAGGGGTGGCTACCAAAACCAAAGTTAACGAGCGATATTTCAGTTTACTCGGTATCATTTGTGTAAGAATAAGTTGGACGTTAGCCCATCTTCTACCTTGAGAAACCTTCATTCACTGATATACTAGTAATAATCAAAGATTAGGGAGTGCGATCGAAGATCTCCATCCCAGGCTCTCTATCCTTTGCCAAGTTGGTGATGATGTCATCCGCACCTGCAAAGTCCGTGGGGGACGCCAGATACACGTCCCAAGATCCACTCATTCATTGTCCTATATAATCTCGACTCCAATCTGAATAGGCTATTTCCGAGTTGCTGTGAACCTCATTATGAAAGCGAGGCCAAGTGCAAAAGCTTTTCATATAAAGATTAGTTTTGTTTGCATATGAATGAAAACTAACTTTCATAACAAAAACTTTTCACTTAGTCTCATTTTCATAATGAGGTTTACAGCAACTCGGAAATGGCCTGTTAGGAGTGTGTTTTTTCTACGTCGAACGCAATTACTTAACAGCGATTTTAAGCGGATGACTTGCTATTATCGCATATTAAGTTTATTTTTGTTTTTGTTTAGAGCCACACTGTCAGTGTAAAAACAAACAAGGACATTGAAATGTTGCAAGAAATGTTTTCTCGTCCCGTTGTACTGTGCGCCACAAGAAGACAAGAAGACGAGGCCATGGTCGAAGGCTTCGATACAGATTTCGTAATAATCCTCGATCCTGCCGATTCCAAGATCGCCCGAGAATTATCCCGCATCGCAGATTTCGTCAGCGAAATGATAACAAGGGGAAAAAAGTTTTATCTCACCATAGATTTGACGGAAAAATTGGAGGAATTGTCTCCTGAAGAGTACAGAAAATATATCATGTGGTTGCACTGCGGCTTTTACGTGACAAATTTTTCCCCGCCTTTGGTGCTTCTTTATCACAACACTTTCTGTATCTGGTGTTTCATAATACCGTGCTGTTTGTTTGTGGCTGTGCCATATAGAATTTATAGGAGACTGCGATGCAAGGACAGAAAGATCCATCTGGATTGTCGTTTGGTGTTCAAGATGTCGCAGACGGTACCACTGGTATTACACTGCTTCGCTGCTGATCGACCATTTCCTGGTAGATATTTACAGGACGCGAAGAAATATAATCCAACAGTGCGTCGTGCTTCTGAGATCAACAGTCTCATCATTGTTGAACCCAAGCCTCAGTGATTATTTTGAGTCAAATAAATAAAACGAGTTTCAAGAACATATGCTTTCCTGACGTCGCCTTCCTTCTACAGTATCCACCGAGTCTTTTCTTGGTAGATTCGGAAACTGTCCAAACATAACTTTAAGAAAAAACTACACAAAGCGCTCCTTAAGCTTTTGTCACTTGAGCATGATACCTTTTTTGACGTGTCTACCCTGATCTCTAAACTGTTGCAATATTCATAACTTATAACTACAAACCGCCAGTGTATATCATATATGTATTTATAAGTTTAATGTACACTCAATGATGAAATAAATGAAGAAACCTAAGAATAATAATAGTAGATGTTCAAGCCGGACGCGATGAAGAATACAATCCGCAATCGCTGTCTATGTGACGTGCTTCCAAAACTACAAATGTTATCCGTGTTAAGCTTAAGACGTCGTTAGGATCATGACGTGTAAAAAGTAGAGGGAAAATTTCGGAGTTTGAAGGAAATATTCTGTTTCATGATCGGTGTCGAGTCCTATCACTTCTTCAACGATAAGCGTTGTGCCGGTCCTTACAGAACGTGAAGAGGTTTGCAACATGCCCGAGCTCGTTATTGCAGTTGTCATTTCCTTCTCCAGGAGCCTACTGAAATAGATGTCAACTGTTGTTGCTTACATTTTTTCGTGTGTCTTAATATATGCTCAAATAGAGCCTGTTTATAACCAACCAGTTTCGAGACAATTGTGTTATAGTTATGACTAATACTAATATTATCTTCACTGCTTAATATGTGTTTGTAACTGATTTTTATTACAATTGCAATTGCATGGAAATAAAGGAATTATTTAAAAAGAAACACACGCACTAGAGAGATCGTTAGACCATCAACAGTCTTTTCAGTGTTGAATCCAAGGATGAGTAAAACTGAATAAACGGTGTTTTTCAAATATCGCATCGCTTCTTTGACAAATAAGCCTTTTTTGCTAGATGCAAGACTCATATACAGCTTGAGTCGTCTTTTGAGTCGCAACCAGGAACACCCAACCATTCATTCTGCAAAGCGCCTGCTTCGGGAGTCATTGCCTGAGTCAGAAATTCAGATTTCATTTTGAAGAAAACCTAGCATTTTCTTTAGCGGATGCCGCTTGAAGAAGCTTTCGTGACATTGAAAAACTAATCCCCTGTGTTTTCGGTGGGCCACGCCGTCATCTTTAATTCAAATTTGTCAATTTCTTTTCTTGGGCGCTCTCGACTCAGTCTTAATCCACATTCCACGGTCGCTCAATAGCCGAGTGGCCGTTTTACGGCTACTCCGCCGTGGCTGACAAATCGGGCAGCTTAATCGCAGCACGTTATTCAAAGTACAATTAATCTAACCCAGAACAAGAGTCAACTTTCCAGGCCCGGTTGTACAAAAGCCGATTAACGCTAATCCACTGTTAACTGAACGTGGCCCAATATTCCTAAACAGTACCATTTTTATAAAAAGGTCTTGGTGAGTACAATTCATTTCTGAGAATTTGGAAATGTTGGTTAATTTTTGAGGAGAGGGGAAAGTCGGAGTACCCGCGGAGAAACCTCTCGGAGCAAGGACGAGAACCAACAACAAACTCAACCCACATATGACGCCGAGTCCGGGAATCGAACTCGGGCCAAATTGGTAGGAGGCGAGTGCTCTCACCACTGCGCCATCCCTGCTTCATCTCTGGATTAATTTTCTCGTGCCCTGTCGTTTTGTTTCTTCTGTTGCTGTGTCATTCGCGTTGGTTTTCCTGTGGTGCTGCGTACGTACGGAGGTACGGACGGACAGTGATCTCACTGCAAAATCTGAATCTCGCATCGATAGGTTACCATATTTTCTTACCCATGGTGATCCGCGCGCACCTTCGGCGCTCCGTCATTACACAGACGACGGCCATTAAGAATAGTTTACGTGGTGGTGGAACAGCTGAAGAAAGGGCGACAGATAAAGATCCGACGTTCTTCAAAGCTTCTGGTCGCTCGTTGAAAATAATAAAATGGCAGTTTTAATTGACCCAGTTGCTCGTTAAAGCAGGTTTTTAGAGAATTGTCACGTAACGCAACTGGTACAGGCACTCATCCATGCCGGCTCAAACTTTGACTGTCAGTCTGGCCCAATCGTGCTTTGGGCAAATTACTGTGTTTTGTATCACAGAGAAGTTTAAATAAACGTTAAGAAATTGGACAAAGCTGTAGAGAATATTGTTGCATAATATCAAATTCGTCGTCTAGGACCGCGTGCAGTAGAGAACAAGATTTTAAGTTCCCTAGCAAAAAAGAGACCTTGCTCTCTTCTTGATGACTTTTTGCTCTTGATAGTCTACAAGAACGCATGAGAATTGTAAGAATAGAGATGTGAAAGTTCATAAAAGCCATCCCACGTGAAAAAGTCATTCCGTACATGAGGATAGATGAAGGCATACGAGACTTTTGGTGGTCGCTTTGTTCTAAAACTGGCTTTTGAGAGCCCCCTTTGAAGATTTTAGACGGCCATTTGTCGCGATAAGAACTCCAAGATATTTTTACTTCTAGATCTTATAAAATTTGAGTTAAATTGGTGGCAGTTTAAATTTGTAGCGTAGCATTTTCTGGTGTGTAGTGCAGAAACTTTTTATTACAACCACATTCGCAAAAAGTATTCAGTTTTCAAATTCCTTTGTAATAGAAACATAGCCCTGTGCGTAGTGTTTGACGTACTTCTGCAAAATTCCATGCATGTTCCAATATATTTTTTATTTGTGGTAAACCCACAAAGCCGCACTCCAGAATAAACTTTAGATTCGTGGTCGTTAGTGATCGTTAAAATCGAAGGATATCCTACTCGATAGCAGGTGAGAGCGTTCTGGAGAGTAGGCCAGTTATTTCTAGTCACATTAGAAAGAGCTGAAAGTCACACTTACACAATGGAAACCTAAAACATAATGACCCTTTAAAAGGTATCCTTGGGTACGGATGGTCAAGATGAAAAGGATTGTAACTTGAAAGAAAAAAATGGGTTTTTTTTCGTCTTTCCCTATGTCTGGGAAAACTGAATTGAAAATCACGATGTTTCTTTTCGTGTTCTAGCGGCATATGGCGAACGAGAAAAAAACATTTAGTGTCAGTTTGAGTAAATGCAGTTTTGAATAAAAAACTTGAAAATCCCGGGGACATAGCCTGTTTAAGATAGATCACGTGATTGTCCGCAGAGAACCATTATCTAGTGTAAAAGGAGTTGATTCTTATGAGCCTAGCTAGCTGCGCGCACAGGTCCCCTATATTTGGAGTTGGAGACGTCAACCAAGCTATAATCAGGTGCATTCAACTGTTTATTTCGGTGGATAGCTGCTGAGAAATTCGTATTTGATTGGAAAAGTACCGGCGAAATCCGAGGGGCGTCCTCTGACTTCGGACTGCCTAAAGTGAATGGGTGATTTAAAACGTGACAGGCCAAACACGACAATAGCTGGTCGCTATAAATGTACGTTAGCCCTCAGAATAGAGCTCTCCAGAGTAGGTTTATGAGATTTTTCGCCTAGGATCAAAATGTCATAAGGCTGGTCTGCTCAATGGCGTTGACGAATTTTCGTGGCAGTAGAATAGATATCAGTTAAACATTTCAAAAGACCGACACAACGTTAGAGTTTGGAAGACATGTTCGAATACTTCAGTATCCATCGTCAGTTCAAGGATATTTACAAATCAAAAATTTGTAAACATCCTTAAACTGACAACGGATACTGAATTGAAGTATCCACAACATGACTTCCAAACTCAAGCGCTGTCGTTGTTTTGAAATATTTATGACCTCTTTATCTTAATCGTGAAGGGAAATACTCAAATTTACAGTATGGAGGGTTTCTTGTCATTCGGAGCCGTTGGATTAGTTACTTTATGCCCTTGTGTACGCTAGTGTTGTGGCATGTACTTAGGACTAAGGTTTAACGGCTCAGATTAATATTTGCTGCAAGATTTCAGATAGCACTAAATAAATATGACATCTGTTAAGTTAAAAACATAGGATTTGTAGCCGGATTTCTATGCTCGTGTGTTTATGCTATTAATCCGCCTGCAGTAAGATTGCAGATGTTTGCTTACCACAGATATGAATGTCTAATAAATCCGCGTTTTTGCAAAGCTGTTATTGTTGTCTCTCAGTATCAAGCGCTACTGGCTTTAGTTGTTTCAGCTCTCTTGCTTTGTGACTTCAATAGATATGGTGTTTTTGGAGCTGAAATGTACGTATACCGCCATTCTTTTATGGCCTAGCTCGCATCCAGCAGATATTTAAAGTAGGAAGTCGCAAAGTCCGAAGTCGCAAGTCGGAAGTCGGAAGTCCGAAGTTGGAAATCCGAAGTCGGAAGTCAGAAGTCGGAAGTCGGAAGTCGGAAGTCGGAAGTCAGAAAGTAGAAGTCAGAAGGCAGAAGTCGGAATCAGAAGTCGGAAGTCGGAGGTCGGAAGTCTAAAGTCGAAAGTCGGAAGTCGGAAGTCAGAACTCCGAAGTCCGAAGTTGGCACTCCGAAGTCGGAAGTTGGAACTCGGAAGTAGGAAGTCGGAGTTCGGAAGTCGGATGTAGGAAGTCGATAACCGGAAGTCGGAAGTCAGGAGTCTGCCCAAGTCGGAAGTTCCTCCTCGGCTTTCGTAGGAAAATACACCTATTTATTTCTTCTGCAAAATGTTAGCTCAACATTTTGTAAAACTTAAAATCTAATTCCTTTCGTTTTCTAAAGAGCAAATGTGTCGCCAAAAAAAGGTCAGCTAGCATTTTTGTAAAATCAACAATAGCTAGTAAATTCGGGAAATAAAAACTTGCTTCAACTTAAATTTTCACTGAGTTAACAGATCAGGCTGTATTAACTTTAATACACAAATGGGTCTGGGAAATGTCAGAAAACGGTGTAGGAACACAGAAGACAACGTTTTTTAAAAATATTTTGCTTAAATGTCATCTTTGGGAGCTCCCGCTTGATTGACTCAGAGGCAAATTAATTAGTTCAACTGGAACGCACGAAGGATCAGATCAAACTATGAATTTCTGTTTCTCGTTGTACCCAATCTTCACGATTTGTTCAAGACCCATGCATTCTTGAACATCTCTAGCTTCAAATATTGCATTCGTGAAAAATATTAACAAAAAAACCTGAGACCCGTTTTCTGTGCGGATTTCGACTCGTTGAAGTTTTACAGTGAAACACGCCAAAATGTCCCCAAAGGCTGCCATCTTAAACAAACTTGCAGTTTCTTGTTAAATAATAGACTGCACAACATAACACGAGGCTGATGTAACCTGCATAGTAGTCATTTCAGGGAGCACGAAAAACGAGCAGAACTAAGGGCGTATGGACGATTTAACTGTTCAAAACTGGCATAAGAAGAATACTAATGTTATTGCTCAAAATATTGCCACAGGCAAATGCGTTACTCCAGGAAGTGCATGTTGCATATAATACCTGCAAGCTTTGTGATGGGGAATCGCGTATCTTGCTATGCCAGCTCCCGAAAATGACTGCTATTCAAGTCACAGTGGACAAAAAACATTTTATTTATTTTGCAATAATTCTCTTTAAATATGTTACACATCTACGTTACACTGAATAATTTCACGAAAGTAAAAAAGTGCATAATTCCGTTTCTCGTTGTCATGATAACTCTACATAATTTATCTTGAGTGACAAAAATCGAAAATCTTTCAGTGAAGTATAATAAAAAAAATCGACACCTTTACGAATTTACTTATTCTTTGGGAATCTTTCAGCACTTCTGCCATAGTTTTCAAGTTAACCAAGGTTTCTGTCTTCCTTTTAAACTGATACAGTATCTAACAAATTGACAAAATCAGCAGGACGCAGGACAACCTTATTTTACGGGAATCCACGTTAATAAACTCTAATAAGTAGGTAAATTATGACCATCCGGGTTAGTATAGTCCTGAGAAGGACTGTTTGTGGTGAGATAAATTTTAGTTTTTAAATTGCTAGTTTAAATTATTGTTTTTATAATTTTACTTTTCTTTTTTACATTTAATTTGGCGTTTATTTAATTTCAAAATTCAGTTTAACTTAAATAACAAGGATTCCTGTAAACGTTTTCCTGCCTTTCATTTTTTGCTGTCAATCATCTCAATCGTAACCTCTTGGTAGCCTAAGACCTGATGACATCTAGTGGTGAAGACGCATATAGATACACGAAACTATTCAAAAACCTGGGTTAACTTCAAATCCTACATTGGTTCAATAAGATAGGGGGAAAGTGGTTCCCCGAAAATACGCCTAGTACAAGGGCCCAAAGGCCCTCCGTACACGCCATATGATAGCCTGTTCCAAAATAGTCGTGGCAGTCGCAATCCCTACTAAGTAGGGATTGCGACTGCCACGACTATTTTGGAAATGTTTGGCCATATAGCAAAAGTGAGCGGTAAAAATCGATGAAGGGATTTTTCCCACTTTGAAAATGAAACAAATTTTTGTTACTTTATGATGCAGTCGATTTATAAATGAAACGTTTGGTTGTAGTTAACCCCGCGTAAGTTGCCTGAGAACAGTTTGTGCCTCGATCATTCGGTGAACCGTGAATTCTCGGACGAAGTCGCGTCAAACTTTCATATCGCCTGTTCCAGGCTCCAGCCGTTCCGCGGGAGACGCGAAGGAGCGCCCGCCCGTGAATACAATGTACTCCAACCAAAGCTTTTGACAAGTTTTTCACACAATCCCATACTCAGATTAGACAAACGCTTCTAACGAAATTCTTGTACAAATTTTTTCTGCCGCATAGCGACCTATCCAGTGGATAAAGTTATCCGCTCTTTGAACAACTGGGGCCAGCTTTAAAACTTCGTGAGCCTGTCAACCAGAGAAAACGCCCTAATAAAAGAACAAAAACAAAAAACAAAAAAAAAAAAACGTAATTTATCAAGCCTGATAATAAATGTTAATTGATAATATGAAAATACATTGATAAAGGCGCTAATATTTAAGTTAAGTTTGGATTGCTTCGGCATAAGACGATCAGAAACGTTCCTTCTCCCGGCTTGCCCACCTTAGCCGATCACTTGTGAAAAAAAAATAAAGTCACTATTAGAGATTCTTGAACCCGATATAGAGTATCAATTATAGCTTCTTTAGTTAATTTTTACTTGGCTGACTTTCCTCTACTCCATGCTCATATATGTAACATAAACAAACCAGTCAACCAACTGACCAACAAACATGGATAATTCGGGCACCAAGAGTGAGTATTGTTCTGCCCAAGCTATGAAACTATTTCAGACTTTACAAGAAAGGGTCAGAGAAAAACCGGACACATTGAAATCTCTGTTTTGTTCCAGTACTATTATTATCGAAAGTTCCGAGCCGCTTACTATCTCCTTCATGACAGGTCACATCGGAAGATAAACTCCATCCTTGCTGTACCCTCCGTCGTTGCGTTACTTAGAGGCCCTGCAAAGAGAAGCAAGGATGGCACAGAGAACAATTGACGAAAGCACTGGCTTTGCAGGATGTGCCCCGGCTTGGATCGGGACGGAAAGGGTTTAATACCCCAGCAGGCATATAACGTTGCTGTTAATATTCCCCTTGAGCTCCGTGAGTTTTAAGCTTTAATTTTTTAGCTCTAATTCGTTCCCCATAAAAGACCAACTCTCGGCCTAAATTCCAATTCCGTGCTCTCTAGATAATATGATTTGCATTTCACAATTATATACCACGTTAAATTGAGCACACTCACGGAACTTGTAAAGAAAACCCAAAAACATTGATTGAGACACTTACCGCAATGAGTTTGAATAATTCCGGTCCACATACTCACCTACCTGTATGTAAGCGTTAAATATCACTCTAAAATCTAAACACAGAGATTGTTAAAAGATAGGGCTTGATAGCCCAGACGAGGACAACCACTACAGTACGAAACTCACGAATGCATTACATTTTTCTGTAATTCTCGATTAACTTTTTTTTCCCGTGGCTCTCAGTGAAGCTACTAGAATTGCATCACATTTTTCTGTAGATTAATGAAATTCATTTATTATTCTCTCTTCCATAGTTATTGCTTTATTTTTCTGTATATATCCTGTTCAAGGCTTTCTTTTCGCAGCTGCTTAGGTTGCGTACTTACTGCGAGGATCTTTCTTCTATTTAATCTACAACCCAGAGTTCAAATATATGTTTCATACATTCATATTCATTTATTCATCCTTAAGAACTCACAATATGACCAGCTTCCAGTTGGCTTGATAGCTCAGTTGGTAGAGCACTGCACCGGTATCGCAGAAGTCGTGGGTTAAAATCCCGTTCAAACCTGAATGATTTTTAGGCATTCTTTTCGCAACTGCTTTTAAAGTTGTGTAAATAACTGCAAAAGGCTTTTTTCTAGTTATATCAGTAATATTGTTGCAAAGCAACAACCCCTTCTCAGGAACTTCAAACTGAATTTAAAAATAGTATTTGGTAATTTTCAATCCGAGAAAATTGAAACAACGAGTGACCCCCGCTTGAATACAGACGGTCCTCTGGAACCAGCCATGAACTTCACACAGCGACCCAGTATATTGCCTGTCACCCTAACAGGTCACGTTACAGTTAGCTGCCGGTATAACCCGGCCTGTATTCAACTGAGTTGACTACTGTACCTGTGTGCAATGCCTGTTGAGTGCATTCCCCGGCAGACCGGGATAGGTTGACTGCCACGACTACACGGGCCTCGGGAAGCGCGAAAGTAAGACAAGCACCAAGTGGAGCGCGCGAAACCCTCCACCCAGCTTGGGGTCACGTGATTGGCAACTATTGGCCACCTTTCCGTATTAGATGCTATTTATTATTCACAATTTAGAGTTTGGTTCCGTCGAAAGAGATTTTGCAGCCTTAAAGTTACGTTGTTGGATATTTAAGCAGGGATTGGGCACTGCCGTGCTAAGTGTCACCATTCGCGACAATAGTTTTGTGTTTGATCCAGGTATGTCGGATTTTCTTAAAAAGGCAGGCCGTTGTGGCTCTCTTCTCTACAAAGATATCGAAAAGAAATCAATGAGATGTAATTTTGAGATTGTTCTCTTGAAAATGTGGCTTTTAAGCGCTAACAAGAGACTAGTCTCTTGGCGCTAATACGTTTTATTTAGGGTTTTGTTGATATTTACCTTGCACTTGATGTAAAAAGTTGGCCTCTTTCGAGAGGTCAAATCAGCTACCTGGAGAGATTTAAAATATTTGTTAATAAAGATCTTGGGAATAATTTGCTACCTTAGGTTTTGTTGACGTTTCTAAATTTTTCGGGTTTGATTGTTGAAAGCAGCGCTGAGATAAGAAAGGATACCTGTTTTGAATTCCGGTTTCTAGCTCAACCATTTGGATTCCCAATGTTTCCTCTTACGCTTTGGGTTACAGGTTCGTTTCTCCCGAGGAATACTCGAGTACCTGGGAAAAAGAAAATAAAAAACTGAATAAGTATATAAAGACATTTTAGGCAATCATCATCGGTAGCAGTATTTAAGACTAAGCTAAAGACTTATCTGTTTAAGGATGCCTTTGATTTGTAATTTTTACTATTTTATTCTATGTAAATTTTTAAAATTATTATTATAAAGCGCCATGGCTAGCTAGTGGATTGGCACTCGAGAAATGTATTTTAATTTAATTTTTGTGAGATATAGAGATGTTGATAATGACGACGACGATTGTGATATTGATGATGACGATGATAATGATTTTTATTAATACTTTTAAAATTATTATTATTATTATTGTGATGATGCCTGATACCTGCTTCCCCTTCCCTTCACAAAATGATCTTAGACGAAAAATTTTGACCCCCGCATAATAACAGCCGGTCATTCTAACGCGTTAGCTGCCTGTATTAAGGTTACCTTATACCCTCAGAGGTGTCTCGCGTCCAATCGATGTAGCGGGGATGTAGCGCGTCCAGTTTAAACTGTAGATACCTAAACCCATATATCAAATTAAATCTTGAAGAGCTGGCTATCAAACCATACCAAGTATTTTGAAATAAAATGAATTGCCGAATTTTTAACACTGTTTTCTCAAATCAATTTTTTTACTTGGAGGAGGCGCTTTAAAGAGCTAAAACTCAAAGGGAATTTGTTTGTTTTCCTTCAAATTTGGACAGTAACTAGTTTAACATATATATAATCAACAAAAAGGTGTCTGCGATTTTTTTTTCGAAATATTTTTTCTCCGAGAGCGATTTTTGTACGATCACTCCCCATTTTTTTATTCTATTACGAAAACGTTCTGTAGCTTTTCACAGCGATTGAATATGGCAAAACGCAAACACGTTTTTTTAGCGCTCTGGGTCCGGAAACTGAGGAGCAAAAATTAGCAAAAAATAAAATTCGCTTTGACTTGTAGCTTTCAAAAGGTGATTCGGACGCTCACATTTAGAGGTCTTGAAAAATTCGACAATTCACTTTATTTCAAAACTCTTGGTATAGTTTGATAGCCAGCTCTATATGCTTTAATTTTATGTAAGGGTTCAGGTATCTACAGTTTAAACCGGACGCGCTACATCGCTTGAATGCGAGACACCTCTAAAGGTTAGGGTAACCTTAAGTGACTCGGACTGTATTTAACTGAGTTGATGACGTAGTATGGAAATATAAGCATTTGTATCGGAGCTTTATCTCTGGTCTAGACAGTGGATGAAAAATGACAATTAACAGTGTAGCAAAGAAAGAAGAAAGGAAGGCAAAAGAACTTACTTTTGTATATCCATTTCTCCATGTCTGTCAACATAGTTTGGATCTTGAATGCTTTGTTCTTTTTAACTGGATGTATAGTTCTGCATTTTTATAAAGCTAAAGAAAAACGAAGTAAATTAGTAATCAAAGTTTATTACTTAACCCCAGTTTCAAAATAGCACGTTCGCATGCCCGTGGTTTAACTGACTACGAGTAAGAAATTGTCTCAAGAGAACCGCCGAATTTTCAGGGGTAGTTTTGAAAACGCTGATAATTAATTAATTAATTTAAAAAACTACCCCTTAAAATTGAGCGGTTCTCTTGAGACAATTTCTTACTCGTAGTCAGTTAAACCACGGAGGGCTTTGTGAATCTGGCCCCTGGTCTTTCATGAGCGGCTAGGAAAGGCACAGGAGTGAATGGGTTAAATACTGTTAGTGAAATACTGAAATCAAAACGTTACCTGAGTTAGGAAAAGAAAAAATTTTCTTCGGTTTGGAAAAAATGATCAAACAACTTAAATTAACAGATAGGTACTCTACCTTAAAGATATAGGTACCAGTATTAGCGCTATTCAGTTGTTTTTTAATTTTCTATTTTCTATTGTAATTGAGTGCGTAATACTCTATTAAGAGTAAGACTTATTCAGTGAATAAATAAATAAATAAATAAATAAATAAATAAAGTAAATAATGTTTAAAGTACTTACATTTTCACATTGATCAATTCTTTTCAGCTATTTTCACGTATTTTTTGAGTCGATTTCTACAGCAGCATATTTACTAAAGCAAAGAGTAAACAAAAATAAGTAACATGTAGAAATAATACATTTTAGTTCCACTTTAACAAATATATTAATTTCTTCGTGCTAACCACCAACTCTAACTTTATATAAAATAAGCGTCGGAAAATCGTTTATCAATATAATTGCCAAATAGCAAGGTAATACAGATAATGGGTGTTGAACTCAGATGAGTGTACTTAATATATTTTTCCTTTGGTAATCGGGTTTCTTTTATAACTTATTATTATCTATAAAAAAGTGTCAAATCCGTTTAAAAATGACCGAGTACCTGTTTTCATCTCTTTTTATTTTGCCTTGAAGCTATTCGGTGAATGTTACTGTGCAACTGATATATTAGCAGCGTAAAACAAATTCAATGGCTTAAGAGCGTGATAGCAAAACTGAGGAGCTTTGGACAGCAAACGAGTCCCTCAAATAGGAATGTTTAACATTGCAATTCAACTGTTAATTGAACATCACTTACCCGCTTCATCGGCTTAACAGGTCCTCGCCAAATTGGAGCCTTTTTCCCCGTAAGATAGTCGATGCTGCCATGATCTCAGGCCAGTGTCAACTGTACAACTCTTGAACTCACACTTACACGAGACTGCATTCAGCATTATCACTTTATAGCTTAATCACTTCCATAAATCTTCAAAGCTGTCCGTTTAAAATCCTGGCCGCCAAAGCAAAGTCTGGCAAACTCTTAGTGGCAAACTTGTACACGGACTACATGTGAGTTTTCAGAGACCAACTTTTGCTCCAAACTTAAGTTCTTTCAGTTCGTAGAACAGCAAACGAAATGGCCGTTAAGAATTTTAAAAATCCATTTGAGCTTAGCTGCGCATGGGTGAATAAATTTTTGATGCAGTGTATCTATCACGAAATCATGAATAATCATTGTGTAAGGAAATATCTCTACATTGGTGCGTGCTTCGGCTCAGTCTTGATTAGCATAACCTAAAATGCTGAGATTTTTGTCACTTATGAAACAAAAACAAAGGGAAAAAAAGGCGAAAAGGAGGCACCAGAAGACGCAACCAAAAGATCAACTGCCACGTAAAAACCATGACAACTCAGATTTGCCGGCCGTAATCATTAATCAATAAAAGCTACATTTAACATTCAGATATACACTTTTGTTCCTCGTAGCGGCGCGATTGAAACACATAGTAGAAACTAAGCTTTGGTCCCTCTCCCCTCCCCCTTCCCCCCCCCCCCCAAAAAAAAAAAAAACCCACGCCTGAAGATGCAGAAAACGTAGCGGTCGTAAAATATAATGCCAAAATGGAAAGAATAAATAAAAGAGTATGTATGTTAGTAAGCCGGGTAGTTCAACTTCCAGGAGACCAACTTCCGTTTAGACGATGTCTAAAAAATAAATTAATTGAAATTCACATATCTTAGCCAATGCCCCTAGTGTCCATCTCTGCTATTTCTCTTGACTTATCGAGATGTTGGCACTGGCGCGTTCCCCAAAACGCCTGCACTACAGGCTAAGCATATGTTCCAAAAAACGCCCCTATGTGTGAAATAGTCGCTAACCATAGGTAAAAAAAGTAGAAGCGTTGACTTACGAGATGCTTCCGTCTCTGAGGGATTCAAAATGTAGGAAAAGCACATTCAATTCAATTCAATTCAATTTATTAAAGCACATTTTTCACGAAGGTAAGGCAAGAATGCACTAGCCCGCAAATAGCATAGGCTAATCTAGGCGGGTAGTGCAGTTGATTAGTATATATTTACAGAATATAATTTAAAGATATACCAATAATTAATGTGTAATAAGTTAAGTAAAAAATAATGACTGTCAACTACTGCTCCTAATAATGAGGAATTTGCAAAAGAATTTCAATCTACCTTGGTTGCACTTGCTTTACTTTGTTGTTTCTGTTTTCTTCTTATCTAAGCCTATGGTAGTAGTATAAATCTGAAACACGCTTGAAAGCTCCTTTAAACTTCTTGCTTTTTATGCATGTCAGTCACTCCCTGATGATGTAATGTTGAGGAAAAAAATCCCCAATAAACAGCCGAGTTTTCAGAAACTTGTTGGAAGACTAGAACAGCTGATGCTACAGGAAGTGGAATACTTTGATTTTAACCAGCTGGACGAGTCTAAAGATTATTATGCCTTGCAAGAATCGACCGGGTTAAACTTAGATGGTGACGACGAAATCCCCTGGGACACCGCCGCCTAAGTTGTTCAAAGAGCGGATAACTTTATCCAGCTGATAAGTCGCCATCCAGCGGATAAAATGTATTGGTTGGAGTACATTTTATCCACTGGATAGAGTAATCCACTGAATAGAGTTATATACTTTTTAAACAACTAAGGCCAGGCAGAGGCTTCAACTTATGTGCTACTTCAAAATGTGACAGGGGTCGTCTTGGTATCTTTTAGGTAGGGTACATACCAGGGAAAATAAAGGGAAACGTAGCTTCCATTTATAATCGGTGTCTCTAACAGATGAAAACGATATTGAGCCATATCAGCTTCTGGCCATGTGCCATGGATCCATAGGCGCGTCATCCTGTCTCAAAATTTTACAGATCATGGAGCATAGTTTGCAGCTCTTTGCTGGTATTTTCCGGGTATTTTCATTGACGAGGAAATTCTGGTGGATCTTGCTCAGTTTTTTTTGAACGACTTTTCATTGTTGTTGTAATCCACAGTAACCAAACAGCATCTGTGTACGAGCCGGGGGTACGAGATTATACCTCCAGATTATCGATTACGAAGCAGTTTGGCATTTTGTAGCTTTCGAAAGCAGACGCCTTTCCTGCTTTTGTTTCACCGGAAAAGACGTCTTCTCTTCCGCAGATGCGATTTATTTCGGCCAGCGGCTTACCTCACAAATATCGTGTTCTTCCACTGCTTCTTAAAACATAGCCGTTAACATGAAATGTACGTGACAGAAAAACCCAAACAAGGAGCTTAGTCGCAACACTTCTTTAAAATTTATGACTTCGTACGTTAAAGGTAAGCTTTGTATCTCCTTTAGTTGTAAATCTACACAAATTAGTCGCAGGCAGTAAAGATCGAAGACTCGATATACATGTAGAGCGAGATTTGCACTGACAGCTTAATACAGATTGTTGACATTTTGGACCAAATTGTACACCAAAGAGTTCGCTTGTTTCAAGTGTACGCTCAAAGCTAAATGGAAAAAAAGTCTTATTAAAGATTAAATACATGAGGATGAAGTATAATTTCATTAACGTAAACACGAAAGTTCGTACATATTTGGATCACTGCAGACAGCTAAAGTTCATGGCTCGGTGCTGACAGCGTGCATACACATGTATCCGTGTAACTTAATGATGGACGGAACTCAGTAACGATCGGCTTAAACATTATTTAGTAAATAACTATTTATTAAATCCAGCGCATTTATATGGCAAATCGGTAACGTAACCGCTCAATGAACGAAAATAGCCTGAATTCGAAATTCAATTAAATTTGATTGGTTTAAAACGTATTACTATCAATGGCCTAAGATAATACTTTATTTTTATTGTTTGTAATGAAATGATACAATTCAATTCAATTCAATTCAAATCAATTTTATTCACACTTATTACAACGAAATAGAATATATTTTATTTTAAAGGACAGGAAGTTGTATCATCCAGAAATGGAAAAAGCCTTCTTTGTAAATTATGTGCGAACTACATGAGTAGTTTCATCCTGGGATTCACAAGCAAATTTATTCTGCCTGAGACACAAACCCCATCCCATCTGAAATTAAATTTGTCAAAAGGGCACTGCTTTAGGAATAATGTCTGGTGTCCAAGATGGGAATAACACAATATTTTATAATTGTATTATAATTAATACACCAACTAGCATTAAAAATAAGTATGATGAAATGCACAAACTAAACAATGTTTTTCAAGGAAGTTTCATTGTGAGAATACTGTTTACATGGAATTTTTCATTCTGTTACATGTGCACCCCAGGGCCCAGTTGTTCGAAGCCTGATTAAGCTAATCCTGGATTAATGTGAACTTTGATCTCAGTTTAAAGGGGCAGTGTTACCAAATTTAGTGTCACTTTGAGTGGCCCAAAACATATTTGAATTAGTGGAATCCTAAACATTATGGTTCAGTTTTGTTAACAATATCCCTACAAGTGCACAGAATCTAGTAAGTACTAATTTTGTTTGGCTGTGGATGGCTAGGATGGAAATGAATTGAAACTTGAAAAATTGGCCAATTTTTTCCAGTTCTTCTTGTGTATTTTAGAGAAGTCAGTAAAAACTGATTATAGTTAGTTATTCCTTGGGAAAATCCCTTAATATTTTTTGTCCCGGTGTTCTAACAGCAATTTCATGTTAATAGCAGAAAGCTCATCAATGAAATATTTGAGCACGTTAATTTGCCAAAATACGGCGAAATCACCATTACAGTGCCCCTTTGATTAATAATCAATGAAGATTCTTCCAAAGGATTTTTGTCCTTCAGTATTGACTTGGACTATTCTTTTCCTTTAGCTTGACATTCGCCTTTAAACCAGTTTTAACGTGCGAGATGAAAAATAATCATGAATGTATCTAGCGCTAATCTGAATTAGCTTTAGAACAACTGGGCCCAGGATGACAGTTCATCCCTCAGTGCTTGAAAAGTGGATAGTCATTTCTCCTGGGTCATCCCACCTTGGCAAAAACTGCCAATGTTTAAATAAATAAAATAATATTGTATCATACAGTACATGTAATTAATACACAAATTAGCATTAAAAATAAGTATGAGCAAATGCGCAAACTAATCATACAATGTTTACAAGGAAGTTTCACCAGGAATTTTTTATTCTGATACTGTACATCCCAGAGTGCTTGTAACATGGATGAATTTATCCTGGGTCAAAAGTTGTCCCAGCCTGGGAAAAACTACCATGTACAGTGTAGAGTGAGGCCCAAGGGCAAGTGTGGAAGATATGGTGTTCGTAAGGGAGTGAGCTTGCTTATTTCTGTTAACCCTCAATCACCTCAGTCTGCATACATGAACATGTATGTAGAACTATAATCCCAGAATTGTTCACAGGGACCTTTTTATTTACCTATCATTTTGTAACTAATATTTGTAAAAAATATCAAACTAATCTGGTGACTGTTTTTGCAAGCTGAATAATGAAAGCTCTTGGCAAACTGCCGAGAAAGAAGAAGGCATCAAGGCCTCGACCGATTAATACACCTGAAGTTGAAGATGTGGACAGTCACGGTACAGCCAAGGTCAGTGACATTGAATTCTTTGAAGATGAAATGATGTCGACATTCTCATGGTTGCCTCAAACACCAGACCCAACCTGTTGTCACACTGACAAACATTTGTATTGCACCTTTCAATAATATATGGACTTTGAACTTCAACCCCAACTTGAAATGATTTGCATGTTTTATTGCGGCCAGTCAAAATTATGCTGACAACCAGCTGACCACAAAAATACAGTAAAAGATGGCCAATCATTTCTGGCTGAGATATCCCATACAAAGAAATTCATCCTTGATTGACAGCCTTCTTCATCCAATGATGAAAAAAGGATACTCATACATGTACAGTGTACATGTATCTAAGGCCAGTATGTACACTTCACAGAAAGAACATCACTCTAAGAAAAATTAATGCTATCCTTGTCTACTAGAGATGTTTACAATCAAATAATTATGCCAGCATACATGTACAACATAAGTGGAAGGGATTTAGTGAGATAACCCTCCCATTCCAACAGACGTACCTTTCAGGAGTGCTTAGATCAAATAGAACTTGAAAGATCCTCGCAGTTGGTACGCAACTTAAGCAGTTGTGAAAAGAAAGCCTAGAGATGTCATGGGTTTGAATCCCGTTCAAGCCTGAATCAGTTTTTTTTTTGTTTCAATTTCAAATCAGTTCATTAAACAATGCAAATTTTCACCTGTAACACCTTACAGTGGGGCCTAAGCTTTACTGCCTTAGGTGGGTCCAGGGGCATACATGTACATGTACTTGGGATGCCCCCCCCCCCCCTTCCCCCAGGAAATATGTATTTTGGAGCAAGGACTATAAAATTACCATAAATCAGGGCTTCTGATAGGGTGCGGAGAAAAATTTGGAAATTATGCGGCACTTTTAAGTCTCATTATGCGGCAAGAAAGGTCTATTATGCGGCAAATTATGCGATTCCATTTAAGCTAATTTAACCTTGTTTTATTAGGTCTAAGAGGAGCACAATCCATTTTTTGCTGTTCATGAAGCAATTAGAGCACGGCAAAGGGAAGAAACAGCTGAAATAAAACAGCTGAAATAAATAATTTGTTGCCCTATTTCAAATTATTGAAAATCAGATATTGCTAATTTGGTCAAGTCAGCATTTGTTGCTTCCCACCTGCATTTTTTTCCATGTTTCGCTTGTGTGACTCAGCTTTAATGTGCTTTTCAACCACAAACTTTTGAAGATGATCAACCACTATGTTGCACGAAGAGCAAAACATCTAGGAAGATCGAAGGAGACACTGCTCGCAGGGTTAAAACAACAGACCCTTGTCAACATGAAACGTTCCTTCGAGTACTTTCTTGCCCTGTCTTTTGCCGAAATATTTACAGGAAGGTGCGATCTTTTTTTTCTCCTGCGTTGTAGCGCTCGGCATTTTAACAACAAACTTATCCATAATGAGGATGTTTGTTTCAATTAAAACAAAATAACTACATATTGCAATCGACTATCAAGCAGATTTCATGCCAATACCTTCATCGCAAGTATGAAGGGATCAAAAGACATCTTAAAAATATATCAATGATTGTGATTGGTGTGTTTAGATAATTAAAAAGGATCGATTTGTTTATTCTGGGCAGATGATCACTTGTTTAATATTGAAAACCAGCACCAGGTCCCCAGCATGTAAAATGAAGCAAAGAACACCTGTTTGTTCACTTAATCAACAAACGAACGCTTCCAGTTGATTTTTGACGCCTTTTGAAAGAAAAAACTCCTTGAGATAATGCTTAAATTATCGGAAAACTTAACATAAAGCGAGTTTTTTGCTCTTTTTTTCTTAAATTGTGCGATTTTGTACAAATTCTGCGATTATTCATGAATTATGCTATTTGTTGCGATTTTAGGTCAATTATGCGAAATCACAACATCGCATAATATCAGAAGCCCTGTATAATTAAATACCCTGTAATTTCATTTGCTTTGCTTCATTAGGAATTCCTATTTTATGGACTAATTATCACCTGTAATCGAGTAGGTTCAGCCATAACAGGCGTTAAAGGCTAATGACAGCATTGTCTCCAGACACATACAACTGCAGCACTGCAATAGAAACCAAGATGGCAGTTTTTTGTTGATAATTTTATTTCATGGCTGTCGCAGAGAAGGATGTATCACTGAAGTAATTCTGTTGGGGACTGACCTGCATGACACGATGTCATACATGTACATGGTTGGTCGAGAGGACAAAAGAACAAACAACAAAACAATGTTTCCAACCCTAAAAAGGCAATGCAGCTGCAGGTTATCAGGGTCCTGTGAAAACAGAGCTTTTGAAAGGTGCAGGTCTACTGTTTCTGGTGGCTGCCCCTTATTACAACAGTTACTGATTAATTTCATTTGTAGACCCTTTACCTGAAAGACTTACAAAATTGTATACATTAAATACTGTCTGATGAGTGCGTGAGCACAAAACTCGGAGTAACAGAGAATTTTGTCTCTTCGTTATATCTTCTTACATTGCTGTACATGTATGTACATTTAGAGATAATTTTTCCTCAACACCATTCTACTGACAACTGACCACTGACCACTGACGGCATTTATATGAAACCATATTTTTTCAGGAAATGGAGGAATTGACTGATTTGGACAAACTGTACCTTGCATTGGCAGAAGTCAATTCAGAGTCTTATTTTAATACCTCGTACTATAGCCTGGGCATCACCAGCTTAAGCGGTTTGAAACAATACCCAAAAGACTCTGTCAAACTAGAGAAGAAAATAATGTCTTCTGGAGAAATGGAAAACATACAAGACAAAATTGCTCACAAGCATTTCAATTTTCAGGACCTTGCTCAGGTAACTACCCCTTAAGGCCCCAATATCAATCTGCATAATAAAATTATTGTCCTCACTCAAGTTGTTATCCAGACATACCCAGTGCATACTGTATGTTACTTGTCAGTGATGAGGAGAATATTACTGTATTTGTTTAAACATAAGGCATTTTATCTTTGGTGGTAATTTTCCTTAGTTTTATGACCTGTACTTACATGTACCGTCAAGTGTTGAGAACTTGTCCCACATGATGTAGCAAGTTCCCAGGAATTGTTGCAGGGACTTCATGTAGTCCAGGGGACTTGTCCCACATGAAGGAGCAAGTCCCCGCGAATTGTAGGAGGGACTACATGTAGTCCCGGGAACTTGTCCCACATGAGGGAGCAAGTCCCTGGGAATTGTTGGAGGGACTATATGTAGTCCCGGGAACTTGTCCCACATGCGGGAGCAAGTCCCTGGGAATTGTTGGAGGGACTATATGTAGTCCCGGGGAATTGTCTCACATAAGGGAACAAGTCCCCAGCAATTGTTGTAGGGTCCCACATAAGGGAGCAAGTCCCCGGGAATTGTTGGAGGGAGTACATGTAGTCCTGGGGACTTGTCCCACATGAGGGAGCAAGTCCCTGGGAATTGTTGGAGGGACTACATGTAGTCCCGGGAACTTGTCCCACATGAGGGAGCAAGTCCCTGGGAATTGTTGGAGGGACTATATGTAGTCCCGGGAACTTGTCCCACATGAGGGAGCAAGTCCCTGGGAATTGTTGGAGGGACTATATGTAGTCCCGGGAACTTGTCCCACATGCGGGAGCAAGTCCCTGGGAATTGTTGGAGGGACTATATGTAGTCCCGGGGAATTGTCTCACATAAGGGAACAAGTCCCCAGCAATTGTTGTAGGGTCCCACATAAGGGAGCAAGTCCCCGGGAATTGTTGGAGGGAGTACATGTAGTCCCGGGGACTTGTCCCACATGAGGGAGCAAGTCCCTGGGAATTGTTGGAGGGACTACATGTAGTCCTGGGAACTTGTCCCACATGAGGGAGCAAGTCCCTGGGAATTGTTGGAGGGACTATATGTAGTCCCGGGAACTTGTCCCACATGAGGGAGCAAGTCCCGAGGAATTTTCAGAGGGACTATATGTAGTCCCGGGGACTTGTCTCACATTAGGGAACAAGTCCCCAGCAATTATTGTAGGGACTACATGTAGTCCCAGTGACTTGTCCCACATGAGGGAGCAAGTTCCCAGGATTGTTGGCAGGACTACATGTAGTCCTGGGGACTTTTCTCACATGAGGGAGCAAGTTCCTGGGAATTGTTGCAGGGACTACATGTAGTCCTGGGGAATTGTCCCACATACATATGAGGGAACAAGTCCCCGGGAATTGTTGGAGGGACTACATGTAGTCCCAGGGACTTGTCCCACATGAGGGAGCAAGTCCCCGGGAATTGTTGGAGGGACTACATGTAGTCCCAGGGACTTGTCCCACATGAGGGAGCAAGTCCCCGAGATTGTTGGCGGCACTACATTTAGTCCCGGGGACTTGTCCCACATGAGGAACAGTTGGCAATTGTTGTAGGGACTACATGTAGTCCCAGAGACTTGTCTCACATGAGGGAGCAGGTTCCCGGAAATTGTTGGCGGGACTACATGTAGTCCTGGGAACTTGTCTCACATGAGGGAACAAGTCCCTGGCAATTGTAGGAGGGACTACATGTAGTCCCGGGGACTAATGTCTCACATGAGGGAGCAAGTTCCCGGGAATTGTTGGAGAGACTACATATAGTCCTGGGAACTTGTCTCACACGAGGGAACAAGTCCCTGGCAATTGTAAGAGGGACTATGTGTAGTCCTGGGGACTTGTGTCACATGAGGGAGCAAGTCCCTGGCAATTTTTGGAGGGACTACATGTAGTCCTGGGGACTTGTCCAATGGTCTGAACTATCCATTTTCCTCCAGACGTCTAGTTACAGGGACCAAATTGTTGGTGCTTGTCCCACAAATTCAAAATGGTTTGAACTGAAGAGGCATGAGCCCCTCGGACTTGTTGGCGGGACTACATGTAGTCCTGGGAACTTGTCTCATATGAGGGAACAAGTCCTTCCGAAAAAAAAAAGAAAAAGATGCTTTTTCCCTTTGTGTTCTTCAATATTGGGACAAAATTTTGTAAACACTTCAAGAGACTTGTCCCATGTGTGCCGACCTCTAATTAAAATTCATTTGCTTTTTATCTCTTTGTGAGGTTTTCATTTAAAGGTTAAAATGTTTACAACGTACTTGGATGCTCAACAGATAACCTTCTGTTTATGCTAATTCTTTAGCGCATTAATAAATCAATCTTGAATGCCTTTTATTTGTTTTTGTTTTTGTTTTTAAAGAAATTCAAACGCAGTAACGTTGTCGAGACTTGCAAATTGAAGGGCATTCCAGTTCTTCAAAGGCAAGACGTGACCGTGGTAAAGTCCATGATATGGGGCCCGTATGCTGGTTTTGTGTGTGAAGCACAGTGGACTAAACCTGATGGAATAAAGGTTTGTTTTATCTCAGTTGTAAAGTCTTGCATTTTGTTGACGAAATCACGATTTCGAAAGTGTCTTTGAATTAAAATTACTTAAAAATCAAAATAATTGCTCTAAGGCGTTAGTGTTAATTACTGTACCTGAACTGGAATTTCATTGTAATATTTTGGATACATTTGCTAACCGTCAGATAGAGAATGTTAAACCTTCGCAAGTCTTGGAATGTTTTGGAAAATTCGAGAAAATTACCCTTCAAGGATGTAAAAAAGACAAAGTTTGCCGTGCAATTTGCAGTATCCCTTCATTCACAAAGTCAAAATCATTCACTTTTTACAGAGCTTACATGTAATATATGTTTTAGAAAACAGTCGTCGCGGAAATTTCCATCCAAACACTGAATGGTATGGACCACTCAAAAAGTGTTACGGCACCGGTAATTTCTGTTAAGAAATACCTGTGCCGCTCTGGGTCTATACATGTAGGTGCCCATGGACCTAGAGCAACACGTGTATTAATCTGAGTATCAGGCCTTCCTAAGGCGAGGGGGGAGCGCCTTGTTCTTCCCCCTTCCTCCGAAATGTTTGATACTCAGGCTACACGTGTACTGCTTTATAAAACTTATATCTACCGAAGGCTTGTCTGTTTGTTTTAGGAAAAGGTGTGTCTTCGCTATGGTGTAAATGACGAGCAATTGTTTTTACACGAAGCAGAAATGCTTACTTTACTCCGACACAAGAACGTCCTTACTCTTCATGGGGTGATTATCGCAAGCTCGTATTCACCGTCTCTAGCTTTGGTAAGTTCCATGATCCACTGAAGTGTATTTAATAATGATTTACAGCCGGAATAGTGTTACATCTGTATAGTTTCACATTCGTCTAGGAGAAACAAAATAAATCAATAAATAAATGAGCGAGGGAGGGAGGGAGGGAGGAAGGGATTGAATGAGTTTTTTTGGAGCAGATACCAAACCCGTGGACAGCCAGCGCCAGTAGAGACTTTCAGATTCTACTGTTTGGTTTATCAGCAGAGTTATTAACTAAGGGTAAAGTTACTTTGCATTTTATTTTTGTGTCCAGGTTGTGGAATTTGCAGAATACGGTAACCTCCATGAATCCTCGGCTCAGCGCTCGATAGGACGTCTGTGTAAATTTACTATCCAGGCCGCAACTGCTCTGGAACATCTTGAGGCGAAGAACGTCATTCATAAGTCTGTGAAGTCGTTTAATTGTCTGGTTGTTGCCAAAGACCAGGTTAGTCCTGCTGTATCTCAAAGCGCATGCCCAGGGCACAGCTGTAGTCTATTTGAAATTAATAAAACAAGCAGAGACCAATACAACGTAGAGTTACGGTTTAAAGGTTACTATATTTCGGCTGGCCAAACCAGCCTTCTTCAGGTACAATGAAAAGTTACAATGGGACATACTGTACGCTTATATAGCTGACAAATATTTGCGCAATAGCGGAACAACGTTAAACCTAATTGATTGAAAGTATAAAATATGAAGCAAATGAAATAATAATAACAAAAAATAAAAAAATAATAAAAGGAAAAAAGCCAGTAAATTTCTTCGCGAATATTGAGGCCATGTGGAAAAAGTGTTCTGCCTTTTGAGATTAAAGAGGCTTCCCTGGCCTTACGGATTGAGTCTCGGTTAGAGTAGACTTTTTCTGTGGGGATTAATTGCATGTCGTTAGCGGTGTGGTTAGGAGCGGTGAGGAAGTGTTCTGCGGCTGTGGTGGGTTTAGATTTAGTGTTAGGGTTATCTATGGTGCGGCGGTGTTCATTAAAGCGGTCTTTTAAGCGTCGTTTAGTCTCTCCTATGTAGTGTAAATTACAGCGGTTACATTGGATCATGTAGATTAGATTTTTAGTTTCACAGGTCAGGTTAGATTTGATAGGGCATGTTTCACCAGTGGAAAAGAAGGTGTAGTTAGTGAGACCATCGGAAATGTATGGGCAAGTGGCACAATTTTTACCGCAACGATAGGAGCCGGAAGGGAGCTGTGGGTGGGGATTAGTCGAGTTAGAAAAAAGTTTAGCCGAAACCAGTAATCTCAAAATCTTTAATCTTTTAATCTCAAAAGGCAGAACACTTTTTCCACATGGCCTCAATATTCGCGAAGAAATTTACTAGCTTTTTCCTTTTATTATTTTTTATTTTTTGTTATATTATTTCATTTGCTTCATATTTTATACTGTCAATCAATTTAGTTTAACGTAGTTCCGCTATTACGCAAATATTTGTCAGCTATATAAGCGTACAGTATGTTCCAATGTAACTTTTCATTGTACCTGAAGAAGGCTGGTTTGGCCAGCCGAAATATAGTAACCTTTAAACCGTAATTCTACGTTGTATCGGTCTCTGCTTGTTTTATCATTTGTATTTGTTAAGCCGATCAGATCAACAGTTGATCCAACGTATACCAGCAGGATTATCGTCCACGGTTGCTGCTTGGACTTGACTTATTTAAAATTGGCCGTTCCGGAGTTCAAAATTGGAGACTGGAGACGAGTGTTTAAATTTTCATTTAATCAGAAATTGGAGTCAATCACAAAAATGATCACATTAGTATTAGGAGGTTTACTAAGTTTGAGGTTCTGTCGTTAGATTGCAACCATGTGCAGTTGTGGGTCTAGAAGGCTTTCAAAAATCGGAAAAATGAGACTGTGTATGGATTTGGGGGACGCCATCAGAATTAGAGACAATTGTACGGAATTTGGGAAACCTTTGACAGGTTACTACGCAAGGAAACATAACCAAACTTGGTAAACTTACTAACTGTTGTGTGATCTTTCTGGCGATGGGTTTCATTTCTTCATATGACACCATTTGAACAATGTGTAAAACTAGGGCTCAGTACCTTTATGAACCTCGGAACGGGCAATAGACCTTCTTCTCATCCCAGCGCCAAGAATCGATTCTAGGCTTTGGCCAAGGGATCTCGGCTTGGGGCTTTTTCATACGAGTTTGTGAAATGAGCCCATCTTCCGTTGCTTTTGTAGTGCTCAAATGTGTTTCCTTGTTTTTCTGTCTATTATTTTGATATCCAGATGAAGCTTTCTGGCCTTGGCGCATGTCAGTTTGAGAGCGACATAAAAAAGTGAGTTTTTTTGTAGTCTCCATTTGTGTTAAGGATATTTCGTTACATGGGTAAACAGTTAAAAAAAGAACACTTTTGTTATGTACGTGTCAATGGTATTAAACACAGACTGCTAATTGGGGAGTTTGCAGACGTTGGTTTTGTAGAAGAGGGGGAAACCGGAATACCCTGAGAAAAACGCCTCGGAGCAAGGACGAGAACCAACAAACTAACTCAACCCACATATAACGCCGAGTCCGGGAATCGAACTCAGGTCAGAATGCTCTCACTACTGCGCCATCCCTACTCCCGAATTTTTTCGGCAAGTATAGCTGCAAGAGATGCATATATATCATCGTCTTAAATTTATTAACATCTGAAATCTTTAATCTTTTTTGCACTGAACGAAATTTACCACAAACGATTTGATTAATTTTAATTAGCACTGTGGTCTAACATTGCAGGAAGCTTCCTGTGAGTTTTACGCAAAAAAAAGTGGTTTATCAATTTGCCAAGCTTTTCTCGGCATACTTTGTGCTATACGAGGAATTGACACCAGAAATCGAAATTGCTAAAAATATCAAGGTGAGTTGGTTATGAATGCAAATAATGGATCAGAGAATGAACTCTGCAGTGTAGGTTAAAATGCTAAGTGAACCCATGAATTTCCCACTGAGCGTTAGCCTTAGAAAGGAAACGAGAGAGCGCGCAAGGCAAAGAAAGAAATCTTTGTCCTCGGCGGAGGTCAAAATGAACCTACTTAGTACTTGAACATACACTGCAGAGTTAATTCTCCGATCCGCCATTTGTGTCCTTTACCCTAGCGGGACAACATTTATTTTTAATTATAAATATAGTTCCAAGGGGCATATTACACTTATGTTTTGGAAGTATCTCTTATAAAACTGATTCGGAAGAAATTTGGTGATATGGGAGGATGATACCAAAGCTGGAAGATTGTCCGAAAATTGAGCATTTGGCTGAGAAGCAAAGCTTCGAAGGTAATTGTGAAAATATTTTGTGAACAATCTTTCAGCTAAGGGCATTGTTATCCGATGCAGCAACAAGCTAGGAAGGCGCTCTCTTAGGTTCTTGTATTTTATTCAGTTGTGGTAAAAAGAAGGAAAGAAAGCAAAAAAGATTCAAAGTAGTGGCTGATTGCAGCCAAAACTGACTTTACATTGATTAGACAATTTTCCTTGATTTTATTACACTGAAGTTAGCATAAAAAAAAGTAGAGATTGGAAGGTGCAGCCGCTATTTGCAGGGGGGAAAGTAGTATAATTAGTTATATTATTTTCTAATTTTCAATAAAATGTTGTTGTTGTTGTTGTTGTTGTTGATAAAATTGAGCGAAATTGGATGTGGTGTATCGCCCTTTATAACCCATCGATTAATTTCCGCGTGTTCTTATTGGACAACATTCGTCACGTGGTACGAAACTGGACGGCAACTATCGGACGATAGCAGTCGTCCGATTTGTTAAAGAAATCTGACAGATAAAATACTTTCAGTTTTAGGTCTTTTGCGCCTCGTTTTTTCAGCCTACTTCTCATCGTTTGGATATCTGATGAAACGCACCTGGTGTTTGATATATTATGTAACAAACATCAGTCGTCACTATTTGGTGACGGATTTCAACGGGCTAATCCTCCGGTGTTTCCTTCGAGGTTTACGGTAGTAACCTTTTTATCCTTTCTTTCTGGCATGCCATGCGATGCGCTTAAAGATATTCCTATTAAATATTTAGATATATTTCTTTGATATTTTTGTCCGTTTTAGTCACAAGGTAGTTATGGTCCCCTTTGTCCTTCTCATTTTTGCGATGTATTTGATCGCTGTTTGCTGGTCAACCCAGATGCTAGGCCTTCCTTTTCGGAGATAAGAAAATCTCTTCTCGCAGAGGTAAGTCATTCTTTTATATTCATTGTTTTCTTTGAATTTTATGTAATATTTTTAAAGTTAAAAAAAAAATAATAAAATAAATAAATAAAGTAAATAAATAAAAAACAACAACAAACAAACAAAACTAAACAAAAAAATGGTCTCCAGTAGCCATAAGTAAACATAATTAAGTATAACCAGAATTACCTAAAAAGAATTAATCCTTACACTGTAGGCTAAAGATAAGGGGTTAAACCCCGACCGAATGGAACGTTTAGTCCCGAAATACACCTGTACGTGTTTGATTCAACATAACTCCCTTTAAATATTTCAGTTGTGAGCGTTTGTGTAGTTTAATTGTGTATTCCATTCTGTTTTGTGTTTATGCAGAAGTATCCTTCAAAAGTGAGGGTGATTAGCAGTTTTAGTGCTGAGTCAGCGGAGTTCATCAGCGGCAATACTGGAGACTTGATTACACTAATCGCTGAGGATCGGCACAGGTACATCACAGTCTTAAGCTAGGCCACTTCCGGCGGGAAGCTGCGTTCTCGTTTGAGAGAGAATTGTTGTGGAAAAATTCGCTTTCTAGGGTGAACATGTGTTGTTTCACATCCGCTTTTTAGCTGTTTAGGTTAATTTTTACCCCTATCTAGCCCGGGACGGATAGATTCCGCCCGCGCCGAATTTGAACAACATTTGTAACTGCATACGTCATCAAACTTCGTTACTTCTCAAGATATTTACCTGGGAACTATTTGATGTGATAGGTTTGTGTTCATTGAATTTGATATTACCATGGCAACCAATTTTTGACAGGCAGCTTTTGGCAAAAATGGAATATTCCTGTTTTTAATAAAGGCAATTCACCATCCGTACCGTAACTTTTATGTTTTTAGCCTATTTTAGAGCCGGGTCTCCTGTTAGTTTAGGTTACTTCTTGGTCAGTGTTGGGACGCGTATCTGGCATCCCCCGCATATTTTGCAGGGGCGGATGACATCATCACCAACTTGGCAAAGGAGAGAGGGCCTGGGATTGAGATCATCGAACGCACTCCCTAATCTTTGATAATTACTAGTTTAGGAAAGATGGCGGTTCCCAGATGGCCGCCGTTTGGCAAAATCATGACATAATTCCCACGTGATAGAACGCTCATTGGACGTGCTATTTATCCTCCGAGCGTCACTGGCATAGCTTTAATGTTCTCATAGTTATGGAATTTCCCCCAGGCCACAGAATACGAAGCAAAATCCGGTCAAGATGGGGTTCATGAGGTGCTTTGGAATTCTATTGCGATTTCAGGTAGTTTACTGCGCCGATAAATCGATGCATCACCTTGCCGGGTGTTTATTTTAACCCTGCCCCTTATTTCTTTTGTGTGTTAACAATAGTCAATAGTTACTGGTCATCACAGTGCTAACTCAAATGTCCTTGCAGGAAGGACAAGACGGCCTGGCTGGGTGAAATTCAAGACAAGAAAATTGGATTTTTCAAAAGCGAGTACGTGGAAGAACTGTCTGGCTATGACATCATGGATGGTACGTAAAACAAGCGCCGGTAATAATTTGAAATTTTAAGGTTCGTTTAAAACTTTGAAAAGTGAAATTGTAAGTTTTACTGTGCGATGCCGTAAACCGCGAGCAACACTTTTTGTTAAATTAAAAGTCAGAGAAATGAAAGATCAAATATCAAAAACGGTACTAATTACTACTTATAAACAATAATAGAAAATAAAACAACTAGACAAAAGAAATCAGTAGCCAAGTAATTTGTTACTGTCCGCTTACCCATTCGCTACTGTTTGAGTTTTTATTCGATTCCAAACTGAATCCGATAATGCGCAAACGGAGCCAACTGTCAATCTTCGTAGTAAGGTCTCGACGCAGGACACTATGATCGGGTCTTTCTGAAACAGGCCTGTCACACTGAGCTGAGGTAGCTTTGATTGCATCCAATTCAAGATTTTTGGAGTACAAATGCATTCGAGACATTTCAACAATTCTTGTTTTTCAGATTCATCAGTGCCACTAGAGATCAAAGCCCGGGGCCCCAGAGCCGAGCGTGCTTTTCAAAAGGCCATGCAGAATGGAAAAGTGAAAGTTTTTCGCGGGCGAATCATGCTTCTTGGACAGGATCGTGCCGGAAAAACCAGCCTGAAGAAATCTCTGCTTGGCATGCCTTTTGACCCCCAAGAAGAGAGTACTGTGGGAGTTGAAGTTAGTCCATCAAAATGTGAAGTTGAGGTAGATCAAGTTAAGAACTGGGCGCCTACACCAGGGAAAAAGCTTGAAGTGTCCGAGTTTGTTGAAGACATAGCAAGGTTAATTGCCAAGGACTTGAACCAAACAGAAGCAGACGAGAAGGACATTCCCGCTACGGACTCACTCTCGGAGCAAGCGCAGGTACGTTGCTTGCACAAAGCCTCGCTCCTACTGTGTTTCACTAATCTCCTTATTGGGCTGAATTTGGTCTTGATTACACTACACTACAAACTATAAGAAAGGCTGCAGAATTATTGGTTGTTTTGTCTATGATCAGTGCCAAGCAAATATAAAGGGAGATAGAGAGGGGGGGGGGGGGGGAATTCAACACTGTGAGTTAGTGAAAGCAAAAGTAAAAAAACGTTTGTATGTCTCTAAATTAATGGCAGAGGCGGGATGGAGTATTCGTTATTCTGTTATGTATCTTATTTTTATCTCAACTCTTTCTAGCTTTTCCCCTTTTGAACTTTTTCTTTCCAGGTAAACAGCGACCAGGTGGACGCTGGAAGCCAAGAGCATTCTGAGTCATCGCTAACACAAGCAGAGTCAACACTTGATACGCTCCAGAAAAGCAAGACAGCTGAGATTGATGAAGTCAGTAATAACGTCTCTGAGGCCAGTAACCATACGCAGCAGCAAATGCAGTTGAATATCGACACCAGTGTGGCTTTGCCAGATGATGTCACCGAACTGGTTGTGCGTTACTTGCAGAATCTCAAATTGGAAGACGAGATTAAAGCAAAAGAAGTCATTTTGACCCTGTGGGACTTTGCAGGGCAGCATCTTTATTATGCATCGCACTCTGTGTTTCTATCTGAACGAGCAGTTTACCTCTTAGTGTACAATCTCAGCAAGAACTTAATCGCCGAGGCAGAGCCCTGTGTCAGGCAGGGGATTCATGACATTGTCCGGAAGAATCTGAACAATGAAACCAATTTGGAGAATTTGTTGTCTTGGTTGGTTTCCATACACAGTATTCGAACCACAGTTGGTGAAGCTAGCGGAAACTTTGAAAATCAAGGAACAAGGTTACCCTATCTCCGTCCCCCAGTATTTATTGTGGGTACCAATGCTGATCAACCATTTGGATCAACCGAAGAGAGCGAGAAGTGCATCCAGATGAGTATTTCAGGCAAGGCGTACGAAAAACATGTCATCAGGCCATTCTTTGTTGTTGACAACACCAAGTCACAGAGTGATGAGGGCATTAATAAACTGCAGAAGAGAATCATGGAAGTCTTAAAACAGGAGCCGTACATGGGCGAAGAAGTACCACTGAGGTATGGTGGTGTAAAATATAGAGCTTTTTCATCCCTTGATTTTGGCTTATTCCAGACAACAGCGGTACAATACAGGCGTTCAACGAAGAGAATAGTGTAACCCGTATGCCTCAATATCAACATTTGAAAGGGTGCCTGGATAAAACCCTCAGTGACTTCTAATAGATTGCTAGATCTTCCTTCCAAATTTCCTTGTATTCGCTTGTGAAACAAAAGGAGAATTTGACCTTACATCAAAAGTCGCTTAGGGCCTTATTTCGCGCACCCCTTCATATATGTTCCCCTTATTGTTCTCCATTTCGAATGGTACCATTCGGATTAATTCATTTTAATATCAAGACATAATTTTATCTTTAGTAATCATGCACCTTTATTCTCCTGAACATTTAGTCAACCCGTGATATTCGGTAACGAGAAATAGTGTGCTGATCACCGTCAGGGCTTAAAAGACCTTGAAACTTTGAACAAAAGATTCGGGTAACAGAATCTGGAGTGACATAAGTTGTTAAGTTGGTTATAAAGGAATCTATAGCGAACCACATAGCATCATACATCCAGTATGTATTAGTGCTTGCATACTATGGTATAGTCATTCAAGACGTTACTAAACTCTCGTACATGCAACAATGTTGGTGGTGCTTTTTTCTTGATTTTTCTTGTATTACTTTAAGCAGAAGTAAACGTCTCACATGGCTAAATGCCGTTTTATGAATCTCTTAGGTGGTTCAAATTTGAGAGAGCTGTGGAAGCTCTCGTGACCAACAAGACCTATCATATGGATCTTGATCAGCTCCTGGCTGTCGTCACAGATGTTTGCCAAATCTATGACCAGGACGAAATGACAGCCATGTTGAATTTCTATCATGATCTCGGTGTGATTGTTAAGCATGGTCGCACTGTGGTGTTACAAGCCCAGTGGCTAATTGACCTTTTCAAGCAGCTGATAACCGTGCGGCCTTTTCATGAGGCGGTAAGTTGTTCATGTCATTGGAATTTTTTGTCCTGTTTTTCAAACTTGCACAGTGTGTTCTGGATGACAGTTATAGAGAGTTGTCCCTTACGAATTGCAGCAAATTTAGCGGCTGGCCAACCAGCCTAGAAAAAACTGAAAAGAAAACAGTTTTCTTTGCAACTGCTTCAGTAAAGGGACTAAGTTGAGAGGATTGTGATGATGTTTGTCAGAACCAGTATTCTAGCATTTTTAATGTCAGCTTCCTCGTGTGCGAAATGCCCGTATTGCACTAGGAGGAACATTAATAGTGAATTCATCAAGGAAGAACAAGCCTTTTCTCTTTGATTTCAACACCACTTAATAATATATATATTTAGCCAAGCCTAAAAGCGGAGCTCCACAATAGAAGTCTGCTTATTGTATGAACGTAATAACCTTATAAGTTCCTCAGTCATCAATTCTGCAGTTATATAGTACATTTTTAATGCATATGCAGCTAACTGCTCATCAACAATAACAATGTACAACAGAGGGCAAAATTACTGAATGCTGATTTGTTGTAACAGAGCTCAGTTTTTCGTAATTTTCCTTTCACCGAGGGCAAAATTACTTACTCCTGATTGGTCAAGCGGCGAAAATACTCGCTCCTGATTGGCTGAGCACGACAGTTTTACATTTTGTTGGTTTCTGCATTTTGTGTCCAAAAAAAAAGTCCTTTGAGGTTCTTTCGAAGTTAAACTCTTTAAGCCGGGTTCTTTGTACCAAAAATACATGGAAATCAAGAGCTGCAGCTAGGAAGGAAATTCCTAAAGGTTAATTTTGGTGTCTCTCACAAGAAACAGCAAAAGTTTATTTGTGCCAAAAGCTAAAGACTTGGATCGGATTGATTTTATTTTGCTTGGTTGAGAAACTGAAATCAGTCATGGCGTCCAAGTGCTTTCAACGAACGATAACCGAGCATGAAAGTGTCTTTTTGATGGGAGGAAGGAGCAGGAAGAATTACTCCGCAAGTTCCTTCTTTGGATCCATCGTTTTCTATTTTTATCGATCTATGTTCGTGTGATTTCCAAGCGGTAGGACGCTTCACAGCTCAGGTGAACAATTAATTAATGCCTAACATTTGATTTATCGTTGTTAGTTTGCTCCTGAATTAAACTTGTATTCTCTCTTTGGGAACTGTTCTCGTCGGTTTTGTTTGTTATGTACGCTACGAAAAAATTAAATAATTTGTTAGTTTACTTGCGCCTTCGATGAGTGTTTTACTAACTGTTTAACGAAGTTCCTTGATAGTTTTGGGAAGATTTTGCCCTCTGTGTTATAAAAGCGGAATTTAAATGGCTCAAAATGATATTTTCTCCTTTTGTTATTGTTTTTAGTTTTTAAGATGATCGAGGCAAAACAGTTTGTGAACAGCCAACGCGCGCTACCGGCACTGTCACTGTCTAGTAAATTTTGCTTATCAAGAAGGCCGTACGCTATAAACCTCATAGAAAATGAATACACTAACCAAAAAACACATTTCAAACATATCTTTGAGTAATAAATGAAAAAAGCACTGTGATAATTCATAGCAATAAGTACAGAAATAAACTAAACAACGATTTTTGAAGAATTCACAAAAAACAAGCGAATTAATGTTTTGCGTAAACTTTGTTTTGATGAAAATGAAATCACACTTTTTATTAATTTTACATTCGCTTTTAACGTTCTTTGAAAAGACTTTCAGTGAAAATTACTCACACATCTTAATCTTTGCGGTTATATTCTACTGTTTTAAGTATTTTTGTTTGTTCTCTGTCAAGATTGTCAGAAATAAATGCTAAAATTAGAAATATAAGACTTATGCGAGAAAAACTTGTCAGTAGTTTATGCCAGCGATACAATGTTGGGAGACGTTTGTTTGACTGACTATTTTAGCTCAGAATCAAATTTTTTTAAATGAAGCAAAATGGGATGAGATTAGAAAATAAAACTCCAAGGGAAATAACGAACATGGACCGAAAAATGATCTCAAAAGGCTGCTCTGAGGTTAAAAAAGTTGCAGTGTCAACACTTCAAGAAAAAAATATCTTGCAAAAACAGCAAAGTGTTGTCAACAAAAGCACACGAATATACTCGCCTCTTTGGAGAATAACCAGTCCTTTTATTCGATTGCTGATTTTTTCGTTCGTTTACAACGTTAAGTTTCACTTCAAGAAGAAAAATCCATCGCATCTTAATTTCATTTCATCGTGCCGGATTAGAGTAAAATAATTTCTCTCTTCAAGATTCGGCCGCTGTTTATGAAGTGCCGCCTCCAAAAACTGCTAAAAGAATCGATTTGTTTCTCCCGCCGCAATCCGCCTTGCTCTTTCTCCCGCTGTTTGACGGCAAAATTGGACGAGATCAGAAAATAAAACTCCAAGGGAAATAGTCAACATGGACCGAAAAAATGAGCTCAAAATACTGTTCTGAAGTTAGCAGTATTAGCTTAAGCTAAAGCTTAAGTTAAATGGCGTGTCAAAACTGCAAGAAAACAATATCTTGCAAACCAGCAAACTAGCAAAGTTTTGTCAACAAAATTGCATGAATGTACTCGCCTCTTCTGAGAATAACCAGTCCCTTTGTTCCATTGCTGATTTTTCCGTTCGTTTTACAGCGTTAAGCGAGCGAAACGTTTCACTTCAAAAGGAAAAATCCAACGTTTCTTGGCGCTGGATCGGAGTAAAATTATTTCACTTCCAGATTCTGATGATGTGCCAGTCGATTTGTTTCTCCCGCCTCTTGTTGCTTTGCTCTTTCTCCTGCTTTTGGTCACATATAAAAATTGACTATGTATCTTGTCGTCTTCAAAATTATTATTTTTTGTTTTGTTTTTTTCTCAAACGCAGTTGGCGATGCAACTTCCCGCCAAACAAAAGCGGCCGGCAGCACAGTTGGCCATGCATTTTCCCGCCGTAAAACAACCCGGGTCACAGCACATACGCTCATTTATGTAAGCCAATGTGAAATGAGACACTCAAACCCTGTGCCACAACACGGGTTTTTTTCGGCACCCTTTCCTGTTCTTTCTCTCTTTGTTCGTCACTCATGTTTCGCCTGTTTGCTACCGCTCTCAATCGCTCTCTGACGTCGAACTTCGCTTCTTCGTCGCCTATTTCCTCGATCTCTTTCTATCTCCCTTTCTTTGCTTTACATGTTTGTAGACTTATTCATAATATGAGTTTGTGTTTTGTCGTACAGGTTGTCTTCAAAAATTTTTTTTTTTCTCAAACGCAGTTGGCGATGCAATTTCCTGCCAAACAAACGCAACCGACAGCGCAGAGTGCCATGCATTTTCCCGCCGAAAAAAACCTGATTTGCAGGACAAGGTTTGAGTGTCTCATTTCATGTGGGCTTACATGTAGTAGCGTACGTACGGGCGGTAGGTCGGTCGGACGGAGGTGACGTCATAACCAAACCAAAATTTCTCGCACTGATGGGTTTACCAAAATCTCTTAGCTATGGGGCTCCGCCGCGCGCGCCTACGGCGCGTGCGCGAGCTCCGCTATGACTATCCATCAACTGGCCGCCATGTTGGATTGTTATGTAGCTGATTCATGTGTTTGATTACTCACAGCCGTGCAGACGTCTGATGTTGTTTGCTAAGTTGCAATATCTTATTATTTGTTATATCGTCCCGTTGCTTGTTATACTTACAAGCTTTAAGTTTCAGCGGCTTATTAAGACTTTTTTATTCTCACTCAATGTAGGTACCTTTGTACTCGGAGTGCTGGAAAGACCTCGAAGAAAGCGGCATTCTCAGAATGGTTCTTGTCGATCACGTTTTTGAAGATATCATTGATAACAGGAAAGGACTTTTCAAAGAGGACATTCTGGACATGATGGAGCTCTATGGATTAATCGCCAAATTTTCTTGCTTGTCTTCTGAAAGTGAGCATGAGCAAAGATACTTTGTACCTGCACAACTTAGATCATCCCCGGCTGGCTTGTGCGAGATAAAGCCCTCGAAAAGTGATCCTTGTTCACTGTATCTCCACTTTCTCAATGGCTTTGTTCCACATGGGCTGTTTTCTCAGTTTCTGTCAAGATGCATCAGTTGGTGCTCCAAACATGGCATCAAACAAGCTCCTCAGCTGTACAACAACGGCGCCAGGCTTTTCATTGGAGTGCAGGCCATTTTTGACCTCGTCCTTATTTGCAGAAAGAGATTCATCAAGGTCATTTTGAAGAGAAGAAAGCCTGCTTCACCTGAGCCATCATCAACCACTGCTTCATCAAAAATGGCTGTTGAAGTTCGCACCTTTATCGAGAAAACCTTAGAAAGCTTGTCACGTGACCTATCCTGGTTACGTAATCTCCGGTATGAGCTGAGTGTTGCATGCCCACATTGTGTGGAAAGTAGTGAGAAATGTTCCGAAGATGATTGCCCACATCTTCTCCAAGTGTGTCCTGGAGAAGAGCTGATTTGCGAGAAGAGCTTTTCCGATGAAGCAATCAAAGTTCATGGATTGGAAAAGTGGTTTCAAGTGGAAAATTCACAGGTACCCTTCCAGACTTATGAAGTCAAACGTTCAATCATAGATTTATACAATTTTATTTAGAGCCAATAGAGGGTTGAAACTTAGTGTGACCATGCAAATGAAAGTTACTTTGGACTAAAGCTCACCTTGTGTACAGTGTGCGCCGAAAACATGCAGCGGTACACAGGCTGTGCACTCTTGTGATTTTTTTTGTTTTTTTTTTTGTTTTCAGTTTTCTGCATAATTGAATTTGAACCATTTTTAACATTTTTGTAACTTGGGCACCTCAGCGAATGAAAGTGCAGCAACCTTTAGCTAGAGTTGTACAAACATTCAGAATATAGGTTCCCTCGACCTAAAGGGTATTTATTTGAAAAATAATTCTGAAATATACAACTTCCCTTCTTTTCGTAGACTGTAGAGCAGAAAATGGAATCCTTAGCGCCAGAAGGTAAGCCTTGATCGGTGGTGATACCAGCACGTCTTTCAGGCTGGTGCAAGTGCTCTGTATCTCTTTTGTAGCTCTGTATTCGTTTCATGGCGCTGGTCCAAAAGCTCATGTCGGTATGATGCGTTCTTCTCGCTAACATGCTCGAACCTGTACGAAAACTGATACTGGTTTCATGTAAATGCAGTGTCACTCTTCGCTTGATATTCATTTTAGTTTCAACAATTTAATTGCAGAGGAATACTCTCACCATAAGAATGGAGTGTTTTAACGCGTTATAATTTTTTCATCTTATCTCGGAATGAAAGTCGTACCGCCCTACTTTGCCCATTTATGAAAAATCTCCTTTGAATTGGAATTTGGAAGTGTTACTTTTCGAAGAGAGGAGAAAGCCGGAATACCCGTAGAAAAACATCTCCAAGCAAGGACGACAGCAAACTCAACCCATATGCAGTATAAAGCGAGATGTGGGAGACGAGTGCACTCACCACTGAGCCATTTCTGCTCCTCTTTTAAAAGGACGGAGATTTGGAAGCTCCTTTTCATTTAGCTGAGAAACTTATCTTTTCGCATCAATAATGGGCCTTTAACATTTGTAATCGGGAAACGAGAAATCGTAATACTGTAGTACTCGTTCAAACGCGATGAAGACCTAAAGGCACCAAAATCTTGGAATAAGAAGGATTTGAGCAGGTTTCTTTTGTTGGATATGTGTAATACAAATAACGGCAGCGGCTTCTTTTACATGCTCTGCAGGTTTGGATCAACCCCTGTTAGTGAAGACCGGTACACCCTCATCCGACGATCTTCTCCTCGTTGCCCATGAGCTTGGTACCTCGTGGAAGATGCTTGGTAGAGCTCTGGGACTTCCTGAAGCAGTGCTGGAACAGATTGAAGAAGACAAGCCTAAACTCTTTGAAAAGTGCTACAGTAAGTATAAGCATCACCCTAGTTATTGTTAACTCATCAAATGCGTAATTGAGTTTACGTCTCAAGGTCGTCTCAAAGAATTGGCACTTGGAGACGTGCAACCAATTGGTCGTATAGAATTAAATTGATGTGTGCCACTTTTATTATCGCATCATGTGACGCATTTTGACCAATCGTTTACGAGAAAAATATTTGATGGATTATAAGAGCTGGTATTCTGCTAGCAGAGAACCAGTCAGAGTGCGATGTTACTCATATGCACGCACTATCAATAGAGATAATAGATGTAGTTTTGTACCAAAATGTCTATACCCCAGGTGTTCTGAGAAACTGGACAGAGGCTTTTGGATCTGCCGCTACATATCAATGCCTAGCACGAGCATTGCAGCATCCCATTGTGGGACTACCACGGCTGGCTGTTAAGTACTGTGACGTACACGTTTGCAGGGACACAAGTGAAGGTGAGGATGTTTTCTTGTAATAGGATTCGGTACAGTGACAACGTAGCAAACTCGATAAACCGGATTTCTTAGGAGCTTTCTGTTTTCAACCACACATTTCTCAAGAAATTGGCTCTTTTTAAGTGTTAAACGGGTAAATTCGTTCAGATAAGAATTTCTATCTTGGCTGATTATAAATTAGAGTAACACGTTCTGTGGACAACTAAGATATTTTGTTCTTGGTGGTGAAAGATTTGAACGATTACTTTTTTAGTCTGTATAGCGGTTGTTCTTTCCGAGAGCAAAGGAAGCTCGTGAGTGTATGGAGCTGGAAAGGCAGCAAGAGCAAATTGGGCCTTTTTTTGTTCTTTCTCTCTGGAAGCTTTTGTTCGCTTCTCGTGCTGGCTTGGAAAGGAAATGACTGCGACGCAGGCTATCGATTTTTCAGTTGTCTTATCAGTCTCAGGCTCTGGGTCGGGTTGTATTTACAAGAAGGCTTCGCTTCGCTTTGACAATCCACGCTATTAGTCAATACCATCTCTTAACTAGTTTTCAATACACTTTTAGCCGCCGCAGATTCCCGTGCTCTCATGTGCAAGTCATCTGATGCATCACCTTCGAGTTACCCCGTCTTTCTTTCGTACCAATGGGATCTGCAAGACACAGTCAAGATACTGAAAAGCAAGATTGAGGAGGGCGGGTTTCAGTGTTGGATGGACATTGGACAGATGGGGGGTGGCGACGCACTGCTTGCTGAGATAGATGCAGGGATTCGAGAGTCCAAGGTGAGGAAAATGCTTTTGAACTTCTTAAAATTCCAGCTATTCGCACAGTCAGCGAGGAAGACTCAAGAAACCTGCTATATATGTGTGTGGTAATAAAATACTGTAGTACACTCTCAATTAAGTTGTGGACTCTTTTTGATGCAGTCAGATCTCCTTCTCAGTTCCTTGTTCCTCCAGGTTTTCTAATTGCTTCCATTACTCAATCAAAGATAATACCCTTTGGAATTTTATAAGACTATTTTGTTTCTTTTGGGGGAATCTTTTCCAAGAGATCCTGGTGACAGCCAAGGTACAACCGTGGGCGAGAGAACGGATGGCGGATTCACCTATGAAGGATTTTTACACGAAGAAATCGTTTGCCCACCAACTCCAAATTTCGTACTGAAATTCGCTTCATCAGAGTTGACATCTGACAAATATCGGGAAAAGTGTAACGGACAAGACTTACTTACTGGAACATTCAACATAGATCTAGACCTCAGGCGTTCACTTTTCCTTAACTTTCTGTCTCACAATAAACAAGCGATTAAGGGGTTACCGTTAATTGTTCTTATATTTATTGACAGCTGATTTTTACAGTCACTTGTCGTGACCATCGTAGGGGCATAGCGGTGTAGTGGTTAGCGTGTAAGACTTTTTTTGGGAGTTAGGTCGCAGGATCGGAGGGTCGCGTGGTTTGACGGTTAAGTTGTTCTCTAGATTGTCATGTTACTTTCGTCGAAAGAAACTTTACTGTACGTCGTTTCTCCTGAGTATTGCTGGGGGGAAACCCTGCGATGGACAACCACACCATCCAGGGTGAGTAGCGATAGTCCTAGTTACTTCATGCTACGGAAACTGCGTTAAGCTCCAGCCTTGTGGACCACTTAGGTTCGTAGTGCGACTTTACCTTTTTCGCATCCTGACCATCGAATTAGAATATTTTCTCTAATGTATAACCATTTATCTTGTATAGGTATTTGTGTGCTGCGTAACAGAGAAGTATATTCAATCAGACATGTGTCAGCGCGAGGCCACATTAGCCGACCGCCTCAAGAAGCCGATTATCCCTCTGTTGTTTGAAGACATCCCTTGGCCTCCAAAGGGACAACTCTCTTTGATCTTTGCAAGGCTTCTTTACATTAGGATCAATGACAAAGGTGGTACGATTCATGCTTCAGAGTACGACCAGCTCATACAGAAGGTGCGACAGTTTGTGCAAAACTCTGAAAATTGACGTCAACAGATCGAAATTGACCTTTGGAGCACCTTCAACTAACAAGGATAAACGTATTCGCCCGTTTGAATCTGTCTTGTTAGACTCAGGAAGCTCAATATCACACATGTAGACGTCAAACGTTTTCCAAGACCTTTAAGCATCCTAAACAAAAAAGGAAAGTTTTTGCATCCAGGCAATTGATGCCTGAAATTTCCTTTTCGTAATTCTTTGGTGGTTTTTACTTGTGAGGAAGGCTAGAGGGTCTGTTAATGCACCAAGAAATACTCTGACGTGCAGGGACTGGTTGAATGAAACTTTCACTTCAGATTGGGTTGTGCCACATCTTCGAGCTTGAAAGGGTAGTGACAGGTGGGCTATGTGTCCATCTAGATGAAGTAGCACTGAAGTGTTACATGTACATATGTAGTGTCTTTTATAGAAAATAGGTAGTCACTTTTGAGCATACAGTTACTTCTTTTTTGGAATAATGCGAAGATTTTACTTAAATGCGGTGAACCTGTTTTAAGCGGCACCGTATCCAGCGGTCACCCTCTATTAAGTCCCGAAAATTGCTTCCCATAATTAATGTAATTTAGACCTCTATCAAGCAGTCACCTCTATTAAGCCGTCACCCTTTACTAAGTTCCAACGAGCCGTTTCTCGTTTCCTGTCTTTTCCTTATACTCTTCGTATTAAAGTGCTTGGGAAAAGTTACTAAAATATCAAGAAAATTTACCTTGGGTGATCATATGCTTCAATCTCATGACCTCATGGGTTGAATAAGCATTGATATTACAAGGAGAAATTTGATGCTGATCACTGTTGGGGCTTCAAGGGTTAATACAGGTTCGACTGCATTCGCTTTGGAATTGAAAGGCACTTTCGAATAAGGCTGAGGTAAAAAAAAATATATCTTACAGCTCTTCATTGGAATGCCAAGGAAAGAGTCGAGCAAGCGACAGATATTTAGCCATTTTAATTGTACAAAATCATAATGTTAAATAATGTAACTGAATCTGAATACGACAGTTTGATCGGACTACTTTCTTCTACTTGCGGGGCAGTGAGCCGGGTAACACTTGCATGGTTTAGAGAATTGTTATTATCTTTGTAATGATTTATTATAGTTGACATTTTTGAGCCACGGTCGGCAACCGGAAATTGAATTTTTCCCTTTTTGAAGCGTTTTCACGCCATCGCGTTTGAAAAGTCAAGCCACAGTCATCAACAAGAGCTTTTCCTGTCCTTTGTAAGGAGCAAAACCACGCCAAATGAGGAAACATAAGAACTTCCGGTTACCGTCCGTGGCTCACGAACGTCTGTGCTTAAGCTCCCTATCTATTTAATGGTTACGTTGCACAAAGGCAGCAACAATTCCTTTATTTTTTTAGCGGGCAATATAAAATTTTTGTTTTTAAAATGCTTTCAGTTGCAAGCATTTTGTGAAATACTATAATTTACACATCAAAGTATTGCTTCACAATGATATTCCCATCAACACAAATATATTGCAAGTCTATGTCGGTTTGAATGCCTTGATGTCGAAATGAGTTGGGTAATCCTTGATTGAACTTAACTTTTAACTCTTTAAACTTTCTTTTTATTTTCATGTTTTTGAGTTCGCCTTGTTCTGGGTTGATTTTGTAACATTATAGCGACAGAAACTGTCAACAACAACACATCGTTTTTAAGAACAGCGAGAGACCTTTGAATTCCTTTATGTGTTTGCATTGATAGTTGGCGCCCCCGTGGGGTTACAAGGTCAAATATTCCACATTTTTTGGTCCTTAAACTAGGAAAAATGCATTATGTTGCCAGGCTGTTGCTTGAGAATTTAAGCTGGTAACCTTCTATTGCCCTCCACATCTATGGCACGATATTTCACTACAATTGGCAGAATGTGGGTTGCATGCAATGAATGATTTGTTTTACAGGCAGATATGAACAAGTCGCATTTTTAACCTATTTTTTCTTGCATTTAAGTACCTTGAGAGTACAAAGTTTACTAGAAATTGCCAGAGAACGTTAATGATACTCCTTTAGACCTGCCAATGCCAGAAACCTCTTTAATCAAACGTTGTATCTGGCGTTGTTTGTTTTCCAACATAGGCTATTCTCCTCTTGTACCGAGCGAGTAAAATTATCTTTCGCCGGCGAACGATAAATCGAATAAAAAATGTTAAAGGGATAATCTATCTGTTGCACCTATTGCTCTTACAAAATGTAGATTTCCGTCAATGGAACTTTACTCCGTTAACATTTGGTGAACGTTCTTGCATGTTTGCTGTTCTGTATTTGTGTGGCAACCTGTACTTTAAAGATAACATACGGAAATATATATAAAAATGGCGCTCGTGATCACACAGCCAAACGCATGCACGCGATGCAGTTGGGAAATATTTGTTGTTAGCCCGACTAACAAGCGAGGTTTTACATAACTTATTGTAAGTACCTATGAATTCTCCCAGGGTTCCGTGAGTGTTTGAATAACGCTATGTAAGCTAAAACTGGTCCTTTTCACTGTCGTGAAAGTTTTTAAAACGTTTTTATCTGTTCTTTCGCTTTCATTTGTAACTAGCGTATATGAATTGTTTAGGGACCAATGAGTGGTTTTCACTAAATTTATTACTTTCTAAGGTATGAAATTTATTTATTGCCTCTCGTAATGTGGTTATCACAGTTTATTCCGTGCATAAAAATACTGAAATAAACTGCTGCTACTTTCTCAACTCCGCAAAGTAGAAGAAATAAGAAAATTTTACGAAATATAAAGTCCTGTAAAAATAAATTTTTATAATAAAAATCAAATGACGGTTTAACTGTTATTTTTGTTGTTTGCATGTTCAGTTCTCCTGGCGTTGTATCATTACTTAGGTTTCTCGTTTTCTGTGCATTAATCGATGTATCCGAATGTTAGATGGCTGCTGAAAATAGGCCATCGCCAAAAGAGCCTGCCCTGCCTTTAATTTCTTTGTTTTACTCTCTAGAAGTATAAAACCTAGTTTTCTGTGATAATACCGGTAAATAAAATCAACTTAGGGGAGTTTGCTGTATATGTAAGTCACCAAAATCTAGTTGATCACAGTAACCCAACTGCAACTGTTCGAGACCTTAGGGTTCGGCAAGTTAGATGCTAGTTTGAGGAATATCTTCCAACAGTTCTGGAATCTCCTCGAAACTGTATACAATCCTTGGATGGCCGTCTTCGCCTTGCACAATGAACAGTGGTGTCTCCGGGTTGTTTTGGTCCTCCGCGTTTTCCTCTTTCTGTTGACCCCGAAGTTCATTTTCATCGACATCTGATATTTCAATTTCGGGAATTTCCTTAGGTTTGCCATTTCTGTATCGGTATCTGCTTCTTCGATGTGCAACGTTGGAATTGTGAACTGTTGTGAGCCTTTTGTGGAGTGAACCCCAGAATTAGCTGGGGTACCGTTTTCGTTCACTCGGTGACGATGGCTAGTTTCAGATCTCTTCGTGATCGCGTTCATTTGGTTGTGTCCCCGTTCCTCTTCTTCGTCGTCTTCAGATCGAGCGTGGTTCATGAAAATGTGCTTATGTGGTGATGAAGAATTTCTGCATTTTCTTTTGGAAACGTTTCGCTGCCAGTTGGAATTACCGTAGTTCCGTTACCGTAGTTTAAGTGTAATTGTTCTCCAAAGAACTTGATAGCACCCTGGCCTAGCTCTACTGGTAATTGAGATTGTAGGTAGGCGTAAGAGAAGGAAATGCGGCGCGAGCCGTCAAAAACTGCCGTAGTTCCGTTACCGTAGTTTAAGTGTAATTGTTCTCCAAAGAACTTGATAGCACCCTGGCCTAGCTCTACTGGTAATTGAGATTGTAGGTAGGCGTAAGAGAAGGAAATGCGGCGCGAGCCGTCAAAAACTGCATGAATGGCAACCAGTTAACAGGGATTCTAATAAGGATAATAATAGGAATTAGAATGATCCAGTGGCCGACTATTAGGCAAACACGAAAACCGATTGGCTGCGCAGTGGCGGTCTAATTTGATAGATTGCCTTGGGAGAGACAACGAGAAATCGGACGAACTTTCAAACCTTAAAGTATCTACGTAAAAAATGGTCACCCAAGTGAGATTGACTGAGGTTTCGACGATCTGAGCGGAAGTACAGTCATCTTTAGAGTCAAGTAAATTGTGGAACGTGTAAATGGTATTAATGTCTCTGGTAGTTGACCTGATTGGTCAACGAAGTCGACTCTGAAGACTCCGGCTCAGGGTGTCGAAACATCAGTTAATGTCACTTCACACAGTCCTTCTCAGGACTACACTACATTCACTCACTCATAATTAACGTACGTATTGCATGACCCCTGGGGTTCAAACCATTTTTAGCTTCAGAACTAACTGTCAAGAAATACGTACTTTTACTGAATTTCTTCGTTGAATGGATCGTTCACTGGGCTAGGGTGAAACAATTGAAAGGCTCCAACTTACCGTGTAATTCTTGAAAAAAGGTACAAGAAGAGTCGGTGATGGGAGCAAACCGAGCAAGGTTCGCATAGCTCTCCCTGTTGTGACGGAATTCTTGAGCCTTTGCACCACAACGGAGCCTGTTAACAGCTTATCAATTAACTAGTCTCGCGTTTCTTTTAACATTTGACAAATACATTTGACTTACCAATTCTCTATGCTCTACATAACACTCATGGAGGTAGACCATTCCATTGAGAACGCGCGGATTCAGGATATTTCCTACCTCAGTAGGATGGGACAAAAGGAGAGAACAGTTTCTCTTGAGGTATTCTGAAAGGTCCCCTGTTAGTGTAAAGAAGGTTAAGTCAAGTGAACGTTTTGCCGTGGCGGTCATTCAGTTACATTTATTTTCTTTTTAAAGTACAGCGGGTCGGACTAGATGGCCATGTTTGCTATCCAGTCGTTAACCTACAAGCAGCTAAAATATAGGAATTCTTAGTACGGTGCCTCCTAATACGGAGTTATTTTGCAAAGCTTTTGACCTTGTGGGAGAAGCAAATCTTTGCAAAAGCTGTGAATATTCAAAAAGAAAATTGGAGGTAACCACACATTTTTCAGAGATAATGAAGCAACAATTATTCTAAAAAGCTTTAAAATATAAAGCAATGTGTGAGACTTTCTGTCCAAGTTGAAGCTCAAGGAGGCACCGTCCTTGAAGACTTCACAGTTGACATTTAGAACATTTTAATGCACGGGTTGCGGTGCAGTAGTCTGGCGCCATCTTATCGTAAGAACACAAAGTACATGTATTGACAAATGTAGAATCCTCAAAATGGTTTCAAAATCTCGTCAGCTTCTTTCGAAGAGCTCACTCTTCTTCGCTTCCCTTGGTTCTGGGGAAGAAGAGAGATCCTTGACTAATGAGGAAACGTTTGCCACATTGGAAGGTCTGGGAAATGCCTTTTTTGTATTTCTAGAATGTTTCCTCACAGAGGTTAGGCTAATTTTGTTACGTATTTCAGTAAATCGTCTTATGTGGTGAAGTATGATTTGCTTGCATTAGTCAGGTAGGGTTGCATATAATGTTTTTAGCACAGTTCTGACAAAAAAAAACAGCAAATTCTTCTCGACATGGTGCCCTCTTTTCTTTTGACGACACAAATTAAAACAACAGCAACAACAACAACAACAACTATATATTACCATTAGGCAGATTTTCTTGAACCATAAAGTTTCGAGGTCCTTTTAATCCAATCCCGTGTAGACGCGCTACATTGTCGTGGTTTAAGGTCCTGTAAATTGGCAAGGAAAATTTGAAAAGAACAAACAAAATAAACAACAAAATGAAGTGTAAACATATGGTTGGAAATTAAGGGCTTGGCTTATTTTCCATAAAGAAATTAGAGACAAACACTAATTTAAGATTGATGTCTAAAATAATTGACCTGAAAGTACCGACGACGTATGGCGGATGACTTCCATTGAATCAGCGCCCCCATTTGTGTTGGTGAGTCAATATAAGCCTGTACGTATGCCATCCCTCAAAATAAACGCAAACGTAAAAGAAATCGAAATCTGACCATACCCTTGAGAAAATTAAATTGCTTTACGAAGAAATTTAGAAGAAAAAACATGAAATGGGCTTTTTAATCGAGAATATTGGGCGCGCCGAGCATAATTATCCGAGGCCGATGTCTCTATAGAGTGTATGCACGGCGGCCATGTTGGAGGACTAAAACAATAGAAGATGTTTGCATAGAAATAGAATCTATTTCCCCAAGGAAAATCAGTGTATTGTTTCGGTCCTCCAACATGGCCGTCGTGCACACACTCTATTAAATGAAGTGAATCTTTCGTGTTTAGCATGAAAGGTTAAAAACATATCACAAAACGGTATTTTTTGTCTTTCAACCGAGCGATAGCAGTATTTTTATTGATTAAAGTCTCAATGTGGTAAGCCGACAAATTTAAACTATACACTGATCTTTGTCTGCCAACGACCTCTTACATAAAGACGCCGCTCTAGTGTTGCAACAACTGTCTGCTTTGAGTAGGCTGGGTATATTTTCTTTGGCGCGGGCAGACTGGGTTCTAAGTTACCCGGGACTTTTAAGAAGTTGCAAAGAAAAACAAAACATGGCCGCCGCGCTCATGCCAAAATTATTTGTTCATCTGGGTAGTAGACTATGTTTTACGCCTATAGTTAGGCTGCCTACAGTTTCTTCTAACTTTATTAGTGGTGTGTTTCAAAAACGGAAAGCTACAACACTCTCAAGTGACCATAACACGCGTGAATCCTGCCGCAAACACGATCGCGATCGTCGGAGCTATTTTCCCATATCGTGCCTGGTTTTGGGAACACTATATTTATCCAATTCTTCCACTGCAAACTGTGTTGGAGAGGACAGTGTTTGTGGAGGAAGTGGATCGTGTCCTAGTGAAGAGGAACAGAAACAGACAACAACACCGATAACTTCCGGATTCCCGCTGCGTGACATTTCAGGTCGCTTTTCGTCGTCAAGTAAAAAAATTGTGCTGCAAAAAAGCAACTCAGCTGCAAAATATCAGAGCAAAGAGGAAGCTGGAACTAGATTCTGACGATGAAAACCCTAAGGAGCTGAAAAAATTCACCAGATTTAGTTTGGAAAGTCTGCTTTTTCACTGCATTTTTTCACTTCAAATGTAACATTTTGTCAACATGGGCTGTCACGAGTTTTCGCTTAACAAAATTCCATCGATAAATTCAGTACTAACTTATTACTACAGTATTACAATCACATTTCATTCATTTTCAGCGGACAGATACGGTGGATGAAGACTCCCCAGTTGGAAACAGAATTGTTGGTTTGGAAGTGATCAGTAAAGTATAGGCCTTATCACGGTTTTCGACGCCATTTTGACGAGTAGGCAAACAGGCTTCAAATAACAGTGTTTGTATGGAAATCCGATGTCAAGTAATTCTCCTAAGACATCGCTTCTACAAAATTCATGAATTGGAAACTTTTGGCACTAGGAAAAGGATTTTAAGAAAAAAATTGGAGGGATGTAGCTGGTGCCAGAAAGCCTCCAGTCGTGCTTTGAACTTTCCATACTGTTCCCTGTATTTTTTCCCGCGAACTATTTTTAGTAGCAGTTCACTGTTTAGTTTCAAAATGAACAAACTTGGACTTGACTTTGTTTACGTTTTATTTTTATTTCACATTTCGTGACCGTAACATAAAGTAGCGAGTATTTTGATCATGTGATCTTAGTGAGTTTTAAGCGAAGTGTGTGTTGAGAATCTCCGCAGTTTATTAGCAAGTCGTCGTTTAAATCCGCACAAAATGTAAGTCTCTTTGCACCTTAAATTTGTCTTTCGCCTTTTCTTTAAGTTTATTTTGTATTGTCCTTTATTTCTTTAGTTTTCACCGGTAGTGACAATGTTGTGAAATCGCTCGCCATGATGCTGTAACCAAGTAAATGCAGAGATACATGAGAATAGAGTGTTAACAACCCAACCGCGTCGAATTATTTGTGCAAACCCAACATTCGCTGTACAGACAAATGTATGGAAAGTTCAAAACACGACTGGACGCTTTCTGGCACAGCTACATCCCTCCAATTTTTTTCTTAAAATCCTTTTCCTTGTTGCCAAAAGTTTCCAATTCATGAATTTTTCAGAAGCGATGTTTTATGAAAATTATTTGACATCGGATTTCCATACAAACACTGTTATTTCAAGCTTGTTTGCCTACCCGTCAAAATGGCGTCGAAAACCGTTATAAGGCCTATTAGAGAAGTGCACTAATTGTCAACAAGGTACAAAAAAATTGTTGTTTCATTTAGACATATCACTACAAAGGTTCACATTGAACAACATTTTTACACCATTTGGGAAATAGAAAAACATATAAACATGAACACACCAACAAGACTGTTTCCTTCAATTTTAATGGTAACTTTACGGGAGGTCATGACCTCCCGTAAATTACCGGGCAAGTTCCCGGGAAAATTATTGGGATCGTTAATAACGGGAGCTTCGAGAAACACCCGTAAAATTATCGGGGACTTAAGGACGGTGCCTACTTTTGTTACTGCGCATACGTTCTACGCATCTCGAGATACTCGGTTTTCCTATGGGTAGTGTCTATTAATACAGGAATATTTTTGCGCGGTTTAAAACTATGCAGAGAAAGCTGAACTTTATCAAGTTCTCTTGGTATCCAAAAACAAAATTGGGGGTAACCATGAATTTTTCAGAGATAATAAAACTTCAATATGGAAAAAAAAATCCATACATTGCTTTGTTTTTTACTGTTTTTTTTTTATTATTATTTATTTGAATTATTGTTGCTTAATTATCTCTGAAAAATGCGTGGTTACCCCCAATTTTCTTTCTGGATTCCAGCTCGCTCGTTAAAAATGTTTTTAAGATCTAATTTTAAGCTAGTGGTAAAGAAAATTCAACGTCAAAACTGAGGGACAAAAATCTTTTTGAAAAATCTTTTTTGTTCAGTAATTAAACTCGAATCAAAGTTCTCGTTAATCTAGGATTAGCTTAATCGGGCTTTGAACAACTGGGCCCTGTATTATAGTAGGCACCGTCCCTAATGGGCCACTTACCGGCCCCGATAAGTTACCGGGCCTTTCGAGAAACGGGTTCTCGGTAACTTATCGGGCCCGATAAGTCACCCGTTAAGTCCCCGTAAACTTTTCGGGTGTTTCTCGAAACTCCCATTATTTACGATCCCGATAAATTTCCCGGTAACTTGCCCTGTAACTTACGGGAGGTCTTGACCACCCGTAAAGTTACCGGGAAATCGCAAATGTTGCAACCCTAAACAAAATGGCGGCCGAAGACGGACTTTTTTGTTTAGTTAGAAGACCTCGGTCTTATTAAAGACGGCCCATTCTGGCCGACATGGCTGACTGTGAAGTCATAGAAAGATGCAGGCTTTCACGAGCGAGAATCGAGTGGCTCGTGAATGAACTTGGAGACGAATTGCAGAGAAATACAGCGAGAAGCTGCCCGCTGGCTCCGGAAGCAAACGTGAATACAGGCGTAGTACTATTGTTGTTGTTGTTGTTAGCGTTGTTTTAGATGTTTGAAAAGCGCTTAGGGTCTTTGCATATGGGCGCTTTATAAATTTGAGATTATTACTATTTTATTTTTACAAATAGGCCATTTTACAGTTGTGTGCTAAGTGACCTGGTCTTGGATTCTAAGCGAGGCTGGGGGTGACCTTGTTTTGATACAGACCTCACTACTTCTCATATGTAAATGCAACTAGTTAGCATAAGAACAGCATGATCTACATATGAAAAGCAGTAAGGTTTGTATCAAAACAAGGTCACCCTCAGCCTCACTTCCAATCCAAGGCCAGGTCACAAAGCACACAACTGTAAAATGGGCTATTGTCAACCAACGGTGGAACAAAAAAAATGTGTTGTCATGTAAACACGGCTCACTCGCCGCACATTATTATTACTTCGTAATGACTTCCTGTCTAGCTTAAAAATTGGGTCCTACCATGCAAAACTAATCCTACAGCAAACTAGCGATATTGTGTAAACGGATATTTCGAAGCAACGATCCCTGCTAATTTGTCGGGGGAATTTAAAAGCCATTTCCGCATGACTCGACAAACATGCGAGTTGTTGGCTCAGGAGATCATGCACACCGGACGCATTCCAACTGGGAACACATCTGGGCGGCCTACGATTCTGCGGGAGAGGCAAATACTGCTGTTCCTATGGAGTGTAGCAAATAAAGAGCCCTGTCGTGACATTCGTGGTTTAAGAAAACGTCGAAAATCTCAGACAAAAAACCACAAGGAGTGAAGCAGAACATTGATACACTTCCGTAGCCATTTTGTTTGCGGCTCTTTCGGCTCACGTGACGTTCGCGCTCGGCCGGGGAGACTAAATCCGACACTCATCGCGAATGGAACACAGAAAATTCGGTAATTCCGGAAATTCCGGAAAGAAGGGTAAGCTTAAGCTTTCCATTCGACGAAATTTTCGAAAACTTCGGGTAGAAATCGAATGGAACAGGATCTTTTCCGGTAAAGATTTTCGAAAATTTAGGACAACCTTTTCAGTGTTCCCGAAAAGTGGAAACCGATCGAGAATAAGCCCGTTCCATTCGAGACCGAAATTTCCGAAAATTCAAACCGAAAATTTTTGGTGAATGGAAAGCGCCCCCACAACGAAGAAACATCTTTTCCAAACGAAGCTCGGGAAAGTAAATCCCTTTCACAGTCATTGAGTCACGCCAATCATCAAACTGTTTATTGTAACCCACGAAATGAATTTTTATCTGTTTTCGCTCCTTATTCACGACTATAATCTCAACTTCATTCAAATTGGTGTCTATTTTTGGTCGTTTTGCCACAAAACATTCACAGCGCCAATCTCGTACAAATCGTCCAAAAACTGTTTCGGAGGACGTGACAACAATTTCAACCTTGAACGGATTTCAAATAACCTATGACCTCTGCGATACTGGGCCATGGGGCATTGCTTTACCAACGGAGCCAATTACATCAGGGAGCCATATTTACTCTGGTGAACGAAAATTACAAACCCAACATTGATTTTTTGTTTTCTGAAAAATAAGTGAATTCGATGGAAGAGCAAAACTTACAACAATTTTAGTTTCTAAACTATTATTTATTCAACAGTTAACCGGATAAACGTTTGGTTCATTGTTACTGATAGTTAAAATTGTAGACAGGATTTAAATTGAATGTTCACCACAGCCGCGTGTTGTATAAGAATCTAAGTATACTCACTAATATATTATTTCCGTTCAAATAAATCAAACTATCCCCCTAACAGCCGTCATCTAAGTTAAAATCCGTCTAGTCAATGATGAAGCATCAATGTCACTGTAGCTGCCCGTCAACAAGTTGACTTTCAGCAGAAGTTCAGAACAGAATCTGGATGATTCTAACCGGCTCACTGTAATTGCAAAGTAGAGGGATACTTTCTGTGTTTAACAGTTCGAAAAGGGGGTTCATCCATCAACCGTCAGTAAGGTTATAGCAAGAAATTAAAAACGTACGTTAAGTGTCCTTGCGGTCTTATTTCTTTTACCACCAATCAGGGTTATATCGACACAGCGGCAAAACGAGTGCGCATGCTCCGAAGATTTGTGATTCAAGGGTGAATCGATTAGGAATGCTCCACTGACTTCAATCGCCAAATTCACACCTGTTACCACAATATATTCTTTTTGTTGAATAACATATGTGATAAAGGAAGTTCGAAGAAACCTTTCCTGAAAGCGGCAACCTTATCTATTTTGATTTGGGCTTATCCACGCGCAACAAGGACAAGCAATGGGAATTTTAAAAATGCCGCCATTTTGCCGCGTAAGATTGCTCACGCGTGACGAGCATGCGCACTTATTTTGTCGCTGTGTCGGTTATATCAGTTATCTTATGTAAAATTTAACTTTTAGTAAATATGAACCAGTACCAAGCATTAAACACTTTCACGCATAAAGACAATGTAGTGACAGAGATCCACAAATAATAGTGGTACTATTATCCGATCAGCTTGTTTCCTAGCTAGATAAGCTTGTTTACATAGCATCAAGATTCCAAAAAAAGTAATTTCAATGAGATTTACTGACTAATTGTGCTGAAAAATTCAACGGATTATAAATTCTTATAGGTCAGCCATAATTTTACTTTATTACTTAAGAATTAAGATTTCCGAGTGCTCCGCTGAATAAACAGAGTAAGAATGACATCTCCACTTATCGGGCACCTTCTCCAACATCGCAAATGCAACAGGCAAATTTTCCTGGATGTTTGAGGGCATTGGCAGTGGGCCTGACGAAAGCAAAAACATGGAGAGTTATCATGAGTTTGCTGCATTGATTTTTCAATTTTAATGTCATGATGTCCAACTTCAGGTTCTAGGATTACCAATTATTGTCCTATAAGAGCGCTTTTCAATTGAGTGTCGAAAGTAATTTCACGTTTGCTTTGGTGTTGCTTTAATTCGCACTGTAATTGGCCAGGAAAACACGTGCCACCTTCTCAACCAATTAGCAGCAAAACCAAAACCAAAAATGCCTTGCTCGCACTCTTTCCGCCTCGTTTGGCGTTTTTTGCTTCGATTTCTGATTGTTTCATTGCGCTTTTTGCGCCAGTTGTGATTGGCCAGAGTAATTGCTTTGAAATAAAATACTGAAAATCGTTCTAATTTTAAAAACATTACTTTGTGTCTAGAGAAGTACATTGATTAACGTCGTGAATTTGAAGCCTTTCGTTGGGTCTTAAGGCCCTAATGTGAACAGAGTGGGAAAATTAAATACTTTGGTTTGAAGTAAGTTAACCAATTACTGGTTTAAATTAATGAAGCGCGCTACAAAATCCAACCCAATTTCTGCCGATCCCCCTCCCCCTCCCCTCCCCCTCTTCTCCCTCGCAGGATAGCATGCAACCAAAACGACAAACTGCACCGTGCGAAATCTGCATGCGCAATATGGTTTGAAATTAAACTGGCAGAGATGCATCCTCTCTGAATGAATTTACGGTTCCGTACAGTGTCGATGGCTTTGGTGAATATTGTGTTCAAAACAGGCAGCAAGTGATTAAAAGGGGATGAGCGAACTCGCTTTTATTTTGAGGTACCAAGCTGTAAAGACTCTGGATAACTTTTTTGTGTTTTCTTGACTTCTATCTTGACTTGCTTCGCTTCCAGCGGTCAAAACTGCACATGCCATCTTACAATGCATCCCAAGAAACTCTCAACTAACTCCGACTATTCCCAACTAACTAGAATCTTGAATGCTTAGAATGATTTAGAAATCTTTGATTTAAACGATCGAAGTAAACCTAAATATCCTAACACGGCCAAACAATCCAATAACGGGTATCCCATGAAAACTCGGACAGAACAACAGTTTTAAAAAAGAATGTTCAAATACAATAATGTAAGCCAATGGGTCAGCGAGAACTCCCTAGACATTGAGTTAAGTGAACCCAATAGTTCATTTCGGTCGATATCTGTTCGGAAGCGACCTTAATCGCTAAGAAATTGGGATTTAGTCGTAAAGAAATGAAATCTCCTTTTTTGTTCGGCAAAATGTTTTTCGAAATTTCCGGTATGATGATAAACTAATTCTTTTCGTTTTCAAAGGGGCAAAGGTGTCGTTAAAAATGCGAAAAAGGGTTAGCCTGGACTTTTCGTAAAACAAACAACAGCTAGTAAATTCGGCAAATAAAATTTGAGTCTCTCAAATCTTATACAACTTAAATTTTTAGCATCGGAACAAATCAATCTCTTTTCAAACATGTCTTTAAAAGACCGGGAGAAACGATCAACTAATTTAAGTTCATCCTGATCATTAATCATTAAGATCATTAATATAAGTTCTCGTTCGGTACCCCTGCATGTTTGGATGACAAGATCAACATGACGGTCACAAGCTCTTACGTCACACCACTTAAATAACTCAACCAAATAAGGAAATTCAATTTCCTATCTTAATAGTCACAGTGGACATTCAGTTAATTTCGTACCCAGATCTTGTCATTCTTCGGTAGAGAACATCTGGTCTGAAATCCGTTTTCATGTGTCTGGAATGTGACACATAGCACAACAGCATATGCTCAACATTTGTAGCAAAAACACTCTGCCCAAGAGTTGCCTTAGATAGATTTTTAAGATCAATTCATTCCTATAAATTTCTGTAATATTTCACCCACCGTATTAAAAAAGATCAACTATGTTAAGTTTCCGGAAAAGAGGAAAGGCGCCGCTTCAGTTTTGTTGAATGGTGGCCAAAGTACGTGCGCTATATTGCCAAACAAAAATTTTCATTACTGAAACTTTTAACAGAGAGACAACACGCTTTGGCTTTCGGCAAATCATTTTACTTTAAATTTGAACTCTAGCTCTGTCCGGGGCAGTGTCACCTAATTTTAGTGGCACTTTGAATAGCCAAAGACACATATTTGTACAGACGTAAACGTCAAAATAATGTTTCAGTTTTGTTAACAATAATTCTACTAGTGCACAGAAACTGGTATAATTCATCCTTGGCTGCAGATGGTTAGGATTGAAACTGGATTGCAACTTGAAAACATTGGCCAGTGTTTTCAAGTTCATCCTATGTATCTTGGAAAATGGCTAAAGTTTTTTATAGTTTATTCTTGCCCAGACAATTCATTCCATATTTTTTCACCGCTGCTCCAAGAGCGATTTTGTTTCTGGGAAGCGGTCCAAAGCCAAAATATTTAAACAGTTTTGAGAAACACACAGCAAAATCTCGGTGAACGTGTCCCTTTGAAGACGCTTTGGTAAATTAAGCTATTGTTAGGCATTGTATATTTCATTTACCTTTGTCATTAGTTGATTCGGAATGCTCCTCCATCGCTTGGAGTGGGGCGTTGTCCTGCGCAAAGAATTATTGAAAATGTTATTAGAGGTAAATGCCTTCAAACGAGCGAATAAGATGAAAGTTGTTTCTTTAAACAGAGGAGACTTAAATAGTTAAATGTATTTACATTAACAAACAACATGTACCTCGCCTGTCATAGACATTGTAGCACAGCACACGACTCTAGAGAAAACGTCAGTGTTGGTCGACTGTTTCAAGCTGAAAACTACTACCTAAACTTTAAATGAAGCAAGAAATTTTGTTTAGAAGTATCTGTACAGTAGTGAGATCACATTTCGTGTTGTTTGTCATGTCATGAGACCAACAGAGTCACAAGTCCAGAACATGATCACAGTTTCTTTTAGATCGACCCAAATTAGTTACGCAATTAGCATTATTGTGTTATCAATTACAAACAAACGTCTTTTTACATTCCAACTAAACTGCACCATAAAATAAACACCAAACCTCCAAGAAATGTGTTCTAAGGATACAAGAAAATTTTGAAACTTTTTATGAAGTGTTCTTTGTCTCAGACAGCAAAGTTTGTTGAAAAAAAAATAAAAAAGAACAGTTTGCAAACTCCAACACCAGTTTCTAGGAATGTTCTCTCTTCAAATTTTGTGTTAGTTATCACGTCATTAAACTTTTAGTGTCCATTTGACGTTAATCTCATGACTCAGGACATTCATAAAAATCAAATATATAATAACCGCTTGTAGCAGTCGCGAGGTCTAATATTTCGATTGATTTATACGTAAATAATTTTAGTAAATCACTTTTTATTTTGCAACAGAAAAAATACAATGAAAAGTACATCATCCGGCTTCGGATCTAAGTATTTATCACCGCCTATCTAGATGAGACACCATGTGAACATTTTGTTGCCTAGTTCCTAGACCCCTCTCTGTTTTTCATCTCGGTCAACCCATTTCGGGCCACGTGGTCCGAGTGAAAAAGCGAGGTTTGGACAAATATAAAAAATTAAGACAAATGAAACACAGCTCACGACTCTGGAGTGAAACGTCAGTGTTGGTTGTCCGTTTCAAGCTGAGGACTTCACCTGAAAGTTAAAACAAGCAAGAAAATTTATTTAGAAGTATGTGTGCAGGTGTGAGATCAAATTGCGTGTTATTCGTCATGTCATGAGACTCACTCTGTCGCGATTATCTTGCTTGTGATGTTGTGATCAGCACGTCTATCCGGAACATGTCTCGAACATGATCACAGTTTGTGTTAGCAGGTTTTAGATCGGCCCAAATTAAGTAACCCTTTGAATTTGTGCCGTAACAATGATCAGCATCAAATTTCTCCTTGTAATATCAATGGTGGTTTCTCGACCACTGAGGTCATAAGAATAAAGGATATGATCACCAAAGACAATTTTCTTAATATTTAAATAACTTCTCCCTAGTAATTTAAAAGAAAAGTATAGGGACAAGATAGGAGAATTTGTTCTTTAATATGAGGGTTTCAAGGGTTAATCTCCCGCTCGCCCTGTTGCATGCTCAATTTTATTCGAACTAAATCGCAACATGAAATAAACACCAAACCGCCAAGAAACGTGTGATAAGGACACAAGAAATGTTTGAAAGTTTTAATTTGTTTTTGGTGAAAAAAGAACAGCTTGCAAACTCCTACACCAATTTTGACGAAGGTTAAGAAGTGTTGACAGGCCAACGCGACTCCAGCAGTTCGGAAATAAAGTGTGATAAGGCCGTTCTGCCGCTTTATGATGTTTATCTTGATCATGAAGGCAAAGCTCAAATATACTGAATGGAGGTTTTCTTGATGATAATTTTGAGCCGTTAGGATAAGTTTTTCATATGCCATTGGGTATGCTAGCTCTGTGGCATTTGTTTAGGTTTACGGCACCCGGGTTATTTGCAAAATATCGGACAGGGCTAAATAAATGCTATCTATGAAGACATGGGATCCGTGGATTTCGTAACTCGTGATTTCATGATTATATGCTGTGAGATTGCAGGATCTTCGTTTATCGTGTAATTATATGACAGTCTAATAAACTGATGCAGGTCTGTACGAGACAGCGCTAAATATGTCATCTGATGAAGACTTAGGATCCGTGGAATTCGTTACTCGTGATTCCATGCTGATGCTATTTATCTACAGTGACAGTTGCAGGGTGTTCGTTTATCACGTATATGCAATGCAAGACTTTACAAAATTGCTGAAAGTTGATCATTGTTGTCTCTCGCTTTCGAGAGCTTTGGGCTCTTGCAATTGTTTCCAGCTCTGTTGCTTTGTGACTGAAAGACAATTTTTATGTTCTTAGAGCTGACAAGTATCCTTATTGTTTTGTGGGTTAGCTTGCATTCTATCTAGATGATAAGCCATGTGAAAATTTTGCATGTTGTTGACAGCGAGTGAACTTGATTCAGCACTAGAAAACATTGCAAATTGATGGTGAGTGGAGTGCTGCGTCGCAAATGTTCCCTGACGTCAAATGATCACCAAATACTGAGTATTACTTTACACATTGTAACACTTGCCAGCTATGGTCATGGTGCCGCACCAAGAGAGGATCAACAGATCTCCTGCGATTTACGCGCGTAATTTCGTGTGTCGGGAAGAAAAAAGGCAAAATAAAGATCGCCTCCAGCTTTTCTTCAATAAGACTGTGCTTTGTTATGATGAGCTGAATAATAAAATAGGGGAAAAATTTTCATGCATTTTGATATATAATTCGCTGGGGTCTGCGTCGATTTCGGCATTGTATTCTTGTAGTCTGTTTTCTCTTCGATTACGGCGTGACAGTGACTGAGGTGGGAGATAATTTTGAAGGACAAAATGGTGTTTTAAATGCAACAATCAGCCGAGATCTTACGGGATCAAGAAGATCAAGAAGTAGGTATTTTAATTGAAAAGTTTTAGTTATTTGGGAGTAGTCATTCGCTAAAATGTTCCAAATGAATAATGTTCATTATTTCTTCTATTTATTCTGGCATCTATTTCATTCATATCATTTTCTGCACTCAGTGCACTCACCGAAATTATTGAGAAAATTTTAAAGTAATGGCATATTAAAGAAGTCGATGTTAAAAGCCGTATAATAACCGCCTTCAGGAAAAAACGTGTCTGCTAAAGAGCAAAGTTGATTCCGCGAAAAAAAAAAAAAAAAAAAAAAGGAGCCCTGTGCCAGCGTCCGAACGTTGCTGGATAACTGGAAATGAACTAATGATGGCTCGACATTTAAAGCTTATACCCCATTCACAATAAGGCCTAAACACGTTTAAAACGCTGTCTAGTTAAATACAGTTTAAAGTTGTTTCTTTCATAAAAGCTGCTTTCGGATTTTAGTAGACTACAGACTTAGCACAAATGAAAGCACAAGTTAAAGTTTACTTGAATCCTATGTCAGAGCCAATGTTAAAGCTGGTTTAATTAAATATGTCTTGTAGGTGTGAATGGAGCTTTAGTTTGATTATACCACTGACCGTAAAAATTTCTGACCGGAAATCTCGGAAATTTTGACTGAATGGAAAGCGCAAAGTCTTCCTTTCGAGGTGGACCACTTTTCTCGGTTGGACTGGTCCGCCAGAAAATTGACCGTTCCATTTGTCTATTTCCGGAACTTTCTCAATCCCAGCACCTCGCTGTTCGCTATTTCTGTTCAACATGGAGGAAAGTGTGGAAAGCACTACTTGCACTTGTAATTATCAGTGCAGCCTTTGCGGATGGTTGTCAACGGATTTGTCGGAGCTACTTGTTCACCCGTACACAGTTGCAACAGGTATGCAGTTGCCGTTGCAAGATAAGTGTTTGTTTTGGTTGTTAAAAGCTTTTTATTTCCAGATATTCCCCATGTTTTCGAGCACTTGCAAAACTCCCGCCATTTTTATTTGGTTTAATATCGGTATTCATTTAGTTACAGAAGACTCGACTTCTACTTCAGTTCCCGATGATGTTTAATCTTAGCCAACCCTTGGACGATGGGAAGACAGATCGAAAGCTATCTTAAATTCAAAGACCTAATTGGACAGGGAAATAACACGAAGAAAAGTTCGGACCCGTCGCGATCCATTCGACCCCAAGAAATTTTCGAACTTCAGCCCGGAAATTTTGGTTGAATGGATCGCGCCCATAGCTACGAGCTACGCGAAAATTTGGACAGTTCTTAAAAAAACCGTGCTTTTCCAACGAACGAGCGTGAAGCGCGCGCAAGAGCCTGGTAACGGTCCCCAATTTTACCGGGCCCCGAAATTACCGGGAAAGTTTACGGTCGTTTACGGGTGCTTCGATAATCGCAACATCGGGCCCGATAAAATTTGCCGATAACGGCCCCGATAAGTTTTCGAGCCCGGAAGTTACCGGGACTTTCGAAAAAACGGGCCCCGGGTACGAGGTTGCTCTGCTAGTTCGATCCACTGCGTTTCTTTGTGAAATTTAAATGACAAACAAGGAGCTCAGTCGCAACACTTCTTTAAAATTTACATGCATGACTTGGTACGTTAAAGGTAAGCTTTGTATCTCCTTTAGTTGTAAATCTACTCGAAGTAGTTGCAGGCAGTAAAGATAGAGCGAGAGTATTTAGATTTGCACTGGGATTAGCTTACAGATTGTTGACGTTTTGGACCAAATTGTACACCAAAGGAAATGGAAAAAAAGTCTAATTACAGCTTTAATACATTAGGATGAAGTATTATTTCATTAACGTAAACACTAAAGTTCGTACATATTTGGATCACTGCAGACAGCGTTAGCAGTTCATATTTGGCTGACGACCTGTGCTGTCACATTGTATACGTGTATTTAACTGGATGGAACTCAGTAACAATCTTAAAATAATTATTTATTGCATCATTATTTATTAAATCCAGCGCATTTATATGGGAAATCGGTAACCACTCAATGAAGGAAAATAGCCTGAATTCGAAATTAAATTAAATCTAATTGGTTAATTAACGTGACCATCAATGGCCTAAGATTGACCTATAATACTTGATTTTTATTGTTTCTGATGAAATGTTACATGTATTTTGAGGGACACGAGCTTGTATCATCCAAAAATGGAAAAGGCCTTCTTTGTAATGTGCATTTACACGAGTAGTTTCATCCTGGGATTCACAAGCAAATTTATTGTCTGAGACATACTGTAAACCCCATCCTGAGGGGGGCGTAAGGGTTTGCAGTGATGCGGTTTTGCGGAAATTTTTATTTTAACCTGCGGTATATTGCGGTTTTATAAAACGAAGTGGTATGCGGTTTTTATAAATTTTAGGCTGCGGTAATCGGTGAAAAAAGTGTCTGCAGACCTCTGCGGTGTTACGTTTTCACTCGGATCCTCTCGCTCCCGGTTGTTAAATGAATGCTGATTCGAATTACGACAAGAAAAATTGGGTGTCCCGAACTCGTTTTCAGGGTATTTGAACTTGTAAACTAGTATCTTGACGAATGTTAGACAAGTTTCTCCCAAAAAAGGCTTTTTTAATGTATAACAATTGAGTGGGTTGCCGTGTTGAAGTTGTAAACATTTTGGTTTTTTTAAGTTGCGGTAACTCAGCAGTATTAGTACGTGCACGTGCGCACTTAGTTCCTGACAGGCAGCATAACGTAGTCAGTCCCGTTAAAGCGCGACTTCCAGATAAGTCCTTCACAAAGTCATAAGAGTCATCAATACTCGTCAGAATGCATGATCCACGGATACTCGACTCGCAATTAAGGGCATTTATGATAATACAGTATAAGTTATTTTACCAGTGCGATGATCTTACGTTGATTAACATCGATGTACACTTTTATCAGAATACCTAATACATACATAACTGCGGGTTCGGTATTTTGGTAAATTTTGATGCGGTATTGCGGTTTTTTTACGTTTTTCTGCGCGGTTTTGCGGTTCTCGGACCCCCCTTACGACCCCCTCCATCCTATCTGAAATTAAATTTGTCAAAAGGGCACTGCTTCAGGAATACTGTCTGGTGAGGATGGGAATAACACAATGTTTAATAATTGTATGATAATTAATACACGAATTACAATGAAAAATAAGTATGATCAAATGCACAAACAAAACAATGTTTTGAAGGAAGTTAATCATCGTGAGAAAACTGTTTACCTGGAATTTTTCATTCTGTTACATGTGCACCCCAGGGTTCGGTTGTTCGAAGCCTGATTAAGTTAATCCTGGATTAATGTGAACTTTGATCCAAGTTTTTAATTACTAATCAATAAAGATTCTTTCAAAAGATTTTTGTCCTTCATTATTGACTGGACTTTTCTTTACCTTTACGTCATGTAGCTTGACGTTAGCCTTTAAACCATTTTTAATGCATGAGATGAAAACCTAGCGTTAATCGGCTTTCAAACAACTGGGCCCGGGGTGACATTTCATCCTTCAGTGCTTGGAAAGTGGATAAATTTCTCCTGGGTCAAACTTATCCCAGTCTGGCAAAAACTGCCAATGTTTAAATAATATTGTATTATTAATACAGAAATAAGCATTAAAAATAGGTATGCTCAAATGTACAAACTAAACAATGTTAACAAGAAATTTTTATTGTGAGAAGACTGTTTACATGGAATTTTTTATTCTGATACATCCCAGAGTGCTTTTAACATGGATAAATTTATCCTGGGTCAAAAGGTATCCTAGCCTGGGAAAAAATGGGAGAAAATGCCATTCATTTTTTTTAACATTTTAAAGCCTTTTTAGAATTTTTTGCTTCGTTTCTCTCAAATATACGGGGTTATCCCCAATTTTCTTTTTGGATTCCAATATATATCCCCTGCTTGATCTGCTTTTCTCGCATAGTCAGTCATAAATTAACGTGCAAAAATAGGCCTGTTTTAGGAAGTCTACTGTCCTTGGACACGTACTTAATAACTACATTAACCAATGATCTGTATAAGACAAAAACACATATACTGTATCAGCTGATCAGAACACGCATTTACTAAAGCATATTTTACTAACTTCTTTGTACTGCAGACTCAATAAATAAATCGCACAGAAAACGTGTGCAAACCTTTGAGCTCTTTTCCTTGACCAAAAACGGAACAAAACTGGCAGCAAGAAAAACAACTGCAAAAACTAACATTAGGGCCAACAGGAATGAGCTAATATACCAGCCAAAGTAAACTGTTCCTGTAACAGACAACAACAAAAATTCAATCAGTTGCTTTAATGCTCCCAACAAAAATGTTTGGTAGTGCGATGGTGTAGCGGTTAGCGGCAAAGAAGCATATAGTGCTAGAAAAATTCCCAAGCAGGTGACTTTAATTTACTATTGGCTTCAACTTTAAAAAGTAGCAAAGTTTGGACAAAATACATTCCTTGTTTAAGCTCACCTTTCTTTCAAAATCACATGAAAATTAAAGTAAGTTTGGATTATTCTTTATTTGTCTCATAAACTTAAGACAAAAATTTCTCAAAAACACTCTCATGGAATGTATTTTAACTCGCTCAACACAAAGAAAAGTACCTGAACTATAAGTACCTTGGAAAGTTTCGAAAAAAAAAACGCTCTACATTTCAAGAAAAGTGACTGTTGATGAAGAGCAATGACGTCATTGAGTTGCCATGGTAACTGTGATTATTATAAAACTCAATGCGTCTGAATTACTTTGATCTATTTCTAGCAAATGAGTGGCAGTTGATCTCCTGGTTTACCTTTTCTAACGATGCGATCCGTGTTTAATTTCCTTGGAAAGTATCAGTACTGAAAAATACAACTGAGCTTATACTAAGGTGTATTTCCCTACTTGAGACTCACCTGTTGTTGTTTCGAAGCCAATGGCAGTGGATAATTAATGGTCTCTATATTATACGAGTCATTTCTCCAGTAGGCTGATAATTTACTTATTACCAAATGACAAATAAGCACTCGCACATTGTCCACGCCTTTTGGCGAGCTTGTTATCAACCGGTGCCGGTGCTAAATTCTGACGCTTGGAACACCTCGAAACATAAAAGCACTCAGCCTTCCGTGTCGTGCTTTTCATCGATTTCTTGGTGTTTGGAACCCCTGGTTAAACTCTCGCACCCGTTTTCGATATAATTTTTACGTCTAATTATCTTGGAGATTTTCATTAACTGCAAAGGGTGGTAGGCTCGATCGGCAACCGCTTTTTAAGTCGCGTGATCTGCTTTAAACCATGGTCTTTCTCTGGCCGCCATTTTGTAGGGTGCTACTCCACTGGGGTGTTAAAGTACTATGTACTATGCCGCCCTTTATGTCAGGAAAGTGGTGTGTTGTATTACGTAATTATATTGCAGTTTATATAAGTTATAAGCAGTGTGTTGTATTGCAGTTTTGCTTTCAGCGGTGTGCTATCTTAGTTTCAGTTATAAGCAGTGTGTTTATTGCAGTTTTATCCTAGTTTCAGCGGTGTGCTGTATTGCAGTTTATTTTAGTATAACAGTGTATTGAATTGCAGTTTATCTTAGTATAGCGGAGTGTTGTATCTCAGTTTACTTATTGCCAGGAGCTAGGCTGTTCTATTAATTGCAACTGTGTAAAATTAACATTACTTTTGGAGTAAAAACACCATGGAAAGTTAGACTCAGCATCGTCATAGCGACACCCTTTTGCTTTGCATTGTTCTTCGGTAATTCCAGCAAATCCCCAGTTGATTCTGTTTTCGGGATTCTCTAGTGGGCAGGTTAAAGCTGAATGAAACAGAAATTTTTATCATACATAATATTGAATGGATCTATTCTCATTATTTCATTTGCAGGTAATGCTACTTATAATAATTAATAATTACTAGTAATAGTTCTCACCAAATCTGCCCCTGCTTTTTTGCTGATTGAAAACAATTAAATATTACTAGCAGTAATCATAGATTATAGAGTGCATTTGACACCTTAAATTGAACAAATTTGGCAAAATCATGCAACCTTTCATGTTTGTTCCAGTTTGAGTATTCGTTGTTGTAACTTATTTTTGTCATGTGGCATTTCTGTAAATTACTTAAAAGTAGAATTTTTTAGCAGAAATATTTGAAGTTTTCTTTTTAAATTAATAAGTGTGTGATCAGAAAAACCTTTCGTCCCTCCCCCCCCCCACTCCACCTCCCTAGGGGGAAGGGAGTAGAAGTAGTTGAGGAAAAGAGAAGAGTAGCCGGGGGAATTTTTCCTCATCACTTTGTCTTTTTAGCAAAGCAGCTAGTACCATTTACAAGTAATAGGATTAGCAAAGAGTGTGGCTTGACTCTTTTTACTAACTGCAACTTTCTTTCATTCTCCTCAATATTCAAGATGGTAGCTCTAAAAAAAAAAGCACCAAATAATATTTGGTGCTTGCTTGCCCAGTCAGGGTATACTGACATTGCAGACAAGGCTTTGCAAAATCATTACACTATTAAACTGTTGAATATTGCATACAGGTGTGAGAGGGATTTTTTAACATTTGATTTTTTCTCCTTCAATTGTTGAAGTTGACTTGTTCCTGGGTTTTCCAACAGGCACTGGCTCTGGTGTCAAACTGAAACAGCATTCAGAGAGATGGTTGTGCAGTGGAAAACTTTAAAATGGATGTATCACAGGTTAGTTAGTGAAGGATCTTATACCCCCATAAAAAAGAATTAATTAAACTTATGTTTTACAGTCTTATCAAGCAGCAAACAGCATGGTCTTCAGACTCAAAAGTTAGAACTTAATTCTTAGTGCAAAGTACTGAGCTCGTTTCACAAAATACAGACCTTTAAATTTAGAAACTTTGTACCGGCACAGGGAACTAAATAAATTCTGATCAGTAATTTCAATTGATACACCTGAAGTTGAAGATGTGGACAGCCAGAAAAAAGAAATAGATCCTTCAGCATTTCCAACTTTACCAGTGAGTTATGATTACAACACTGTCTTTACATGGACTTCAGATTGGTAACAGTGTTGAGCTTTTAGCACTGGCAATGGAACACATTGAACTTACAGTTGCTTGTATAGTTGTTCTGGTTTGAAGAAGATATGATATGGCCTTATGTTTCCAATCCCACTCTGATCACTTGGATTTGTTTCATGGTAGTCCTATTTTCAAATCAAGGCCACACTTTGTACTTTTTTTTTTTGATCATTGTAAGTTTATTGTTAATATTGTAATTTTAGCTTTTTAGCCTTTTTATTCCGTTTCTAATCTTGTCATGCGCATTTGAACATTTCATGAAATTTCCGCATCAGAAATGTTATTATTATTATTATTTTTATTAAATAGCCAACTAACTTGCTTCCCACTAGTTGGGATTTTTAACAAATATTTTGTTGAGTTTGTGTATTTATTTGGCTGATTTATAGTGTCCCTAATTAGCACTACAGTGATAAACACTTCAACACTTAAATAAAGTCATCTATTCTTTTATTTATTTATTTATTTATTTATTTATTTATTTATTTATTTATCTATTTATTTTATTTTTAACTTAACCGTAATTCTTGCAGACACACAAGACAGAAGAGGAGCCTCAGTCTTCAACTGAAGCTACACCAGATCAGAGCCCTGCAAAGCCAACGCCAGCAGTGCCCAAGGAATTGAACCAAGCCACTGTAGCAACAGATAATGAACAACCTAGTGTAGCTACTTCACTAACAAACCGCCAGCCAAACAGCGCCAAAGTAGACGAGGGTATGTTGACTTCATTCTTGCATGCCCCGCAATTAGACCTTTATAGGGATAATTAAGTTTTAAATATTTATGTAGACCAGGAAATGAAACTCTTTAGAGTGTAATGTCTTAGCGAAGACGCAGTTTCGTACAAAATTCAGGAAATTTTACAGACGTTTTGCCTGTGTCTAGTCCATACAAACATCTGTCAAATTCTTAGACTTTCATGGTGGCATGAAAATGCCTTCAATTCAATTCAATTTTATTCACACTTGTTACAACAAAATACAATATAATTTATAGCAAGAAAAAAAAAATAAACATGCAAAGCAATTTATTTAGTGATTATACATTCGATGGAAGAAGTGCGTAGTGGCCAAAGGAGCAAGGCTTTCGATCGAGTTGGCCACTACCTCTGTGCAGTTAAATAAAAGTAGGGGAAGTAGAATTTATAATACTGGTTAAAGAGCTCTGCTATGCCTTCACTACTTTAAGGGTCAAGGCTTTCAAACTTGGCCATTTAACTAATTTTAAGGTGCTCTTCACAACAGACCTACATTAAAATTTAAAATTACCATGATAACGGACAATTCTATTGATACAAAACCCAAGAAAAGGACTACCTACTTCAGTCGCAAACCACGAGTCAATGATTGTTGATTTGTTTAATGTAGTTTGTAATTGTTATCTTGATCAATAGGCCATTTTCATGATGGCGTCATTTTACTACAACTACCAGAATTCATTTCATTTTCGTTTTCAAATACAAATTTTGTAATCCCAGTGGAGAGCAAAGAACAATGGCTCTAGTTAGCATGAGAAAAAAAAAACCCAGAAGGATTCTGGTAGTTGTAGTAAAATGGCGCCATAGTGAAAATGGCCTATTTAAAGTTAAAAATTATCTGGAACACTGGATGCCTGTTTCTATTTCAGATCCAGACACGCTTCGATATTTTTCCAATCCTCTTGGATTTCAGGTACGCAATTTCCTTGTTTAGTATTGTCTGTGTTGCATGTGCTACATATTGTAAATGTGTCATAAAATTACATTGTGAAATAATTACCGGCTGCAGACTACAAAATACAGAAAACCACAAAATGGATTGAAATCCGCCAATCACTGTGCACTGACGTGACCTTTTGACCCCATCAAGCTAATTCATTTTTGTTTTCTCAGAGGTCCACTGCAGTGATTAATGGTAGTGAAAAGTGTAAATTATGTTTGGTTGAATCTTGAACTTCAAAGTCTGCATGATGTTATTGCATGAAAGGCACAGTAAGTCATGAGGGGGTTACATTGTACTTTCTAAAGAATTTGTTGATCCCAAAAAACCTGTTGAGGACCCTCTTATTAGGGGAATTGATAGAAACTATTATCAAATTTTGAAGCAGGTATTAGGATGTACTATGATTGTACACAATTTTCACCGTCCTGTAACATTGCAAAGTGGGGCCTTAATTAATTGAAGCTTTGCTGCCTAGCAATATAAGGTGGGTCAATATGGGTATGCTAAGTGATGCTCCCCCAGAAAATATTGCATTCTAGAGCAAGGACTATAAATACCCTGTAATTTTAATTTACTTTGCTTCATATGAGAATGGGTTTTGATAAAAATAATAACTTCATGGACTGAGCATCACCCATAATTGACTGAGATTACACGTAGGTTCAGCCATAACAGGCGTTACAGGTTACAGCCCTAATGACAATCAAATACATGTACAACTGTAGCACTGTAAGCTCCATGGCACTTTTCTTTGTTGATATTATTTTCACTGTTGTGGCAGAGAAAGTTGGATCTGCCCCAGATAATATTATAACAGTTACTGATTCATTTTAATCAGTTTAATTGTTAAGTACCTTCACCTGAAAGACTTACATTAGATGCATTGTTGTACATATATTGCAGTTCATTTTTCCTCAACATGATTCTACTGTTCCACTGACTGCATTATGAAAACAATTTTTCAGGAGGTGGAGGAATTGACTGATTTGGACAAACTGTACCTTGCATTGGCAGAAGTCAGTTTAGAATCTCACTTTAATACGTTGTACTTTAGCCTGGGCATCACCAGCTTAAGCGGCTTGAAGCAATACTCAAAAGACTCTGTCAAACTAGAGGAGAAAACAATGTCTTCTGGAGATATGGAAAACATACAAGACAAAATTGCTCACAAGCATTTCAATTTTCAGGACCTTGCACAGGTAACTGCTATAGATTTGTCCCTCTTTTTTTTTTTAAATCTGCATATTGTCTCCACTCACTGTTCTCCACACATGTACAGTTCATATGATACTTGTCAGTAGTGAGAACAATTAATCATCCTTGGTGATCAATCCTTTTTTTTTTTTCATGTCGACCTGTATATGTACCACCAAGTGGTGATATTATAAGGAGAAAATAGATGCTTGTCGCTGTTTGGGATTAAAGGGTTGCCTGGGGAGTTGTGACTCCCACATGAGGGAGCAAGTCCAAGGGAATTGTTAAGGGCGATTTACACGGTACGACTCTGTCGCATGCGACAAGCTTACGACAGGCCTACAACACCAATGTCTGCAATTTGCCTACGACTGTCGTGACGTACTTCACAAAAAATGTCGTAGGATTTTAAAACATGTTTTAAAATCCTACAACAGTCATAGGTATAGGCAATGTTGAATGACGATAGTTGTGTGTGATTTTTTGCATGATGCGAGCAGCGCGTGCTCTAGAAATGACACGCGACAGTTGTAAGCAAAAGTTGTACTGTCTAAATCGGCCTTTACAGGGACTACATGTAGTCCTGAGGACTTGTCCTACAGCTGTACACGAAGGAACAAGAACCCTTGAATTGTTGTAGGGATAACGTGTTGTCCTGGGAACTTGCCCCACACGAGGGAACAAGACCCAGATAATTGATGCAGGGACTACAGAGTGTACATGTTGCCCTAGAGACTTATCCCACATGAGGCAACAAGTTCTGCATACATGTAATTGTTGCAGGGACTACATGTGGCCCTAGCAACTTGTCCCATGGTTTGAAAGTTTTATCCCGTTTGTCCAAAAAATTGTTTGTTGCAGGGGCCAAATTGTTGGTGCTTGTCCCACAAATTCAAACTGGTTTGAACTGAAGGTCATTGTCCCTGCCCCTCTCTCCCGCCCCCCAAACAAACCCTCCTCCTCCAAAAAATCCATTTAATATGTTTGTCCCTTTGTGTTCTTGGGACAAAATCGTAACTAAATTCTGCATATTGTCTGTTTGCGAGGTTTTCATTTGAAGGTTAAAAGTTTATTTGGATGCTCAACAGACAACTCGTTATCTTAATTTTTTAGCGCATTAATGAAACAACCTTGAATGCCTTTTATTGATTTGTTTATTTAAGAAATTCAAACGCAGTAACGTTGTTGAGACTTGTAAAGTGAACGGCATACCAGTTATTCAAAGGCAAGACGTGGCCGTGGTAAAATGTATAATATGCCGCCCGTTTAGTGGTTGTGTGTGTGAAGCACAGTGGACTAAACCTGACGGAATAAAGGTTTGTTGAGAATGATGTATTATTCAGTAAATGACACAGGCATACTGGGAAAAAAGAACTCCGAGTGCTCCTATCAGGAGTCGAACGTAAGACCTTCCGATTACTAGTTCGAATGCTCCACCACTGAGCTGCAGGAGACTCGTGGGAGCTTAGACCATTGGACTAGGTTCATGGGACGAACAAAGGTTTGTTATGTCTCAGTTGTAAAGTGTTGCATTTTGTTGAAGTACTCACATGATTTCAGAAGAGTAATCAAAATAATTGGTCTAAGGCGTTTGTGTTAATTGCCTGAATTGGAACGTCATTTTGATTTTTTGAATACATTACTTTGCTAACCGTCAGATACTTTGTAAAACTTTCGCAAGTCTTCGAATTTTTGGCAAAATTCGAGAAAATTGCCGTTCAAGGATGCAAAAAGTCAATCCTGGCCGCGCAGTTTCCAGGACCTTTTAAAACTCAATGTCAAAGTCGTTCACTTTTCACAGAGCTTATTTTTTTTGTAGAAAACAATCATCGCAGAAATTTCCATGAAAACACTGAATGCATGTACGCGGCCTGTAATTTCTGTTAACAAATACCTGTGCCGCTCTGGGTCTATAGGTGTCCATGGACCCAGAGGTAGGTATATTTATTTACAAAATTTTGTATATCTACTAAAGATGGTTTGTTTGTTTGTTTTAGGAAAAGGTGTGCCTTCGCTATGGTAAAAATGACAAGCAGCTGTTTTTGCACGAAGCAAAAATGCTAACTGTACTGCGGCACAAAAATGTTCTTACTCTTCATGGCGTGGTTATCTTAAGCTCGTTTTCACCGTTCGTAACTTTGGTAAGTTCCATGATCCACTAAAATGCAGTTGACAAATGAATGATTTACAGAAGGAGGGTTGGAGGGATGATGTCGGTTATATCAATAGTTTCATGTTCACCTCGGCGAAACAAAATAAAATCAATAAAAAAAATTGAGTTAGGGAGGGATGGACGGATTAAAGGATTTTTTGGAACAGATACCAAACCAGTGGACAGCCAGCGTCACTAGAGACCTTTAGATTCTAGAGTACAAGTACGACTACGAGTTATATCCTAGGAAGTTTCATTTTACTATTTGTGAGCGACGAACTTTACCAAGTTGGTTTGAATTATGATAGCTTTTATGATTCAAAAAGAATAGATCTTATACGTTTCGAGGACTTATTTTCGCCACAACGACGTTCTCATAACAACTCAAAGTAGAATGACCACGCCCATCTCATTTTTCCGCCAAAACTGACACTGGTTCACTCACGGGTAGTCTTTGTCTATTGGGAAAGCTCCTAGTTGACTCTTACTTGTACTAGAATCTTGAAGTCTGTATTAAACTCGTCGTCAGTAGATGAGCTTGGGGGTTGGTGTCGGAAAGACCGGTGGTGTCACAGGTGAAGTGAGCTAAGCAAGGTGTGAAACCATGGCAACCCTGTGAGCGGCAACCACCCGGCACCGTCACACTGAAAGATCAGTGGAAATAAAACAGAAAGTAACAGCTGAGAATACAAATAAAAAATACTTGCCACACGCACCTCAAACCATACTTACCAAAGGGTGGGAGGGACTGGGAGCAACAAACTTGGACAGCACAAGCTCCGGCAAGTGAACAGATGCGAAATGAACTGGCACAAGCATGTGAGCTGTAAGAACCCAGGGGCCCCTGCAAAATGGAGTGGCCGCCCCCACATGCTCCGGCCATGCGGGCACCGCTGACCCGCACTTGCCTCGATTTAAACTTTACCTAAATTACATTTAGCCACATTTAAATAAGAGACTTTATTTCTGACAAACTTGCAAAAAAAAAAAGAAAATTGCACGCGTAATTCAGAACAATGCCTGCAAAGAGAAGCAACACTCGTGGGAGCAAAGAAAGTCACTTCTTGACCTGTTCCGCGAGGAGACAGAGTTTGTACTCGTGTCGCCCACTCAACCAACAAGACACAATCAGTAGTCTAAAGCTCCATCCATACCAACAAAGCATGTTTAATTAAACCAGGTTTAACAAAATTAAAATTTTTAACAGGAAGCTGAAACATTGACAAAGGATTCAAGTAAACTTTAAGTTATGCTTTCATTTGTGCTAAATCTGTAGTCGACAAAAATCCGAAAGCAGCTTTTATGAAGGAAACAATTTTAGACTGTGTTTAACTAAACAGCTTTTAAACGTGTTTAAGCCTTGGTGTGAATGGGGCATGACACATTCATTAAGTAACCAATAATAAAGAATTCTTTTTTTATAGACCAATCAATAGAGAAATGGATAGTGATATAATGTTTCGACAGGAGTACATTATTAAAGATATAACTAATAACAACCAAAGGTTAGTGAGTGCGTTGGATGATCTCGATCCCAGGCTCTTTTTCCTTTGCCAAGTTGGCGATGATGTTATCCGCCCCTGCAAAATCTGCGGGAGACGCCAGATACGCGTCCATCCATTCATTGTTGTCCCTTGCAATCTCGACTCCAATCTGTATTAGGAGTCATTCTTTCTACGTCGAACGCAACAAATGGGGATGATTAATATGGATTGTAATATGGACAAAGATGACAAGCTGAGTTTTGTGAATGCAGTAATTCAACGTTCAAGGATTGCAGTCCTTAACTACAGTAAAACTAAATTACTTGTAATATTTAACGGTGTGAAATTAGATAATAATAATAATAATAATAATAATCATTTCTTAAGCGCAAATTCAACTGAAGTTTTCAAATGCGCTTTACAAATGGTGTTAATTAAACAATATATATAGTGTTAAAAAGTAAACTGTAAAAGCATAAAAATTAGATCATAAACATCATGCTAACTAATTCTGTTAAAAATTAAAAATCGTATAAAAGTTATTCTAAAGGACTAATCGAGATATGCTCTTTTAAAAAGGAGAGTCTTAAGTTTCCGTTTAAAAATGTTAAGACTGTGTTCCTTCCTGAGTGCTAGAGGTAGTCCATTCCACAATCGAGGAGCCGCAGTAGCGAAGGCTCGGTCCCCGAGGGTGGGCAGCGTTTTAACTGCCAGTGGTTTGAGCGTATAGTTATCATTGGATCTCAAACCATAACTGGAGTTCGGCTTCAATGTGATTAAGTCCCGTATATATTTTGGGGCGGTGCCATGGAGAGCTTTATATGTGATTAAAATTATTTTGAAATAAATTCTATGTTTAATATTTAGCCAATGAAGTTCAGTTAATAATGGGGTGATATGACAGTATCTAGGAGCTCTAAAAATTAGTCTTGCCGCTGAATTCTGTAGGCGTTGTAGTTTATAAACAAGGCTGTTTGGTAGCCCATACAACAGAGAATTGCAATAATCCAAGCGACTAGTGACGAATGCGTGTATTAAGGTCTCCGTGGTTTCTCGGCTTAAAAACTTCCTAATCCGGCTAATATTGTGGAGATAGTAGAAACCAGCTTTGCAGATCTTCAATATGTGGGTATTCATGGTAAAATGGCTGTCAAACCATGCACCAAGATTCTTTATCGCTTCACAGCTAGAAGGAACCACAGAGTCTCCGACAACTAGACTGTCAATCGTCACTTTCTGTAGCTGTGCTCTGGTGCCAATAAGAATAAATTGAGTCTTGTCATCATTGATCTTGAGCTTGTCTTTGATCATCCACTTCCAGATATCCCGTATGCAGGCTTCCATTGCAGTAACAGCCGCATCTTGAGTCGTACTATCACTCGGTCGAAAAGAAAGGTATAGCTGCGTATCGTCAGCATAGCAGTGCACTGTAGGCAGATGTTTACTGACGATTTCAGACAATTGACTCATGTAGATAGAAAACAATAATGGGCCTAGGCAGGAACCCTGCGGTACACCAAAGTCGATGTCAAACTTGTCAGATCTTACACCGTCAATTACCACTTGTTGGAATCTGTCTGACAGATAGGAGCGAAACCACTCCAATGCAGTTCCACTGAACCCAAACTTATCCTCAAGACGCTTAAGCAATACCGTATGGTCAATCGTATCGAACGCAGCGCTCAAGTCCAGGAAAACCAATAGCGTTACATGTTGACTATTCATGTTAAGTAGGATGTCATTACGAACACGGAGTAACGCGGTCTCGGTACTGTGGAACTGCCGATAGGCTGATTGCATCTCAGGAAAGAGCCCGCATGACATAATATGGGAAACAGTCTGTTGGATAACTGCCTTTTCTGTGAGCTTAGACAAGAACTGGAGGTTGCTAACAGGCCGATAGTTCTTCTTTTCAGGTTCCAGATCAGATTTCTTTAGCTTGGGTTTCACTAGCGCCCCTTTCCACATGTCCGGGAAGTGGCCTATTTCAAGCGAGAGATTTATCATAGATGATATAGTGGGTGACAGTTCATCAAGACACTCCTTAACAATGCTAGTTGGAATAGGGTCAATTTCACACGACTTTGCAGGTGAATTCGTGATGAGCTTCCTTACTGATTGTAACGGGAGGGCCTCGAACTTAGATAAGGGAGTTCCAGTGAAAGTGGTAGACCTGACTGGCTCTGCATGTAAGTCCGCGGTTGTCTCACTTGCATCTAGTTCGGCACGAATACTCGTGATTTTCCGGACAAAAAACTGACCAAAGTCATTAGCTAAACTGGCAGAGCTGGAATGAGGAGGATAGAGTTCGTCAGAGCGTCCTCCCAGAAGGCGATTGACTGCATTAAAGAGACGCCGTTGGTCAGTACTATTCTCGTTAATGAAGTCCGTATAGTAATCCCTCTTGGCCTGCTCAATTATATGATTTGCATGATTTCTTGCCTGAGTGAATGCAATTCTATCTGACTCAAGACCAGTTCTCCTCCAGATGCGCTCACATTTTCGACGTTCCCTTTTTGCTGCCTTGATGGTGTCACTGAACCAAGGAACGCGTGGTCTCACCGTGATAGTTTTCTTGATAATAGGAGCATGCTTGTCCAACAGATCGGAGCAAACGGAGTTATAGCGAGAGACAAGATCGTCTAGTTCCCGTGGTTCTTCGCAGCATAGGGCAGATTGCTTTAGATCTTCTTTGAAAGCATTGATATCTATTGCCTTTATCTTCCTGTACGATATTTCCTATATATATAGATAAGATATATATATAGATAAGATATATATAGATAAGTTGGGCTTGCATCATAAATATCTTTTCCTTATTCGAACGGTGAAAATACTCGGTACTTGTCTTTATGTTTTACTTTGCTTTTTATTTTTGTGGCCAGGTAGTGGAATTTGCAGAATATGGGAACCTCCATGAATCCTCGGGTCAGCACTCCATAGGGCGTCTGTGTAAATTTACTATCCAGGCCGCAACTGCTCTGGAACATCTTGAGGCGAAGAACGTCATGCATCAGGTTGTCAAGCCGTTTAACTGTCTGGTTGTTGCCAAAGACCAGGTGAAAGTCCTGCTTCATCTCAAGGCTTTCAAAAATCGAAAAAAAATTAGAGACTTTGTATGGAGTTGTGGCACGCCATTCGGCAGAATTAGAGACATTTGTATGGGAATTTGTGCGACCTTTGACAGGTCACAGCCTGAAACATAACCAAACATGATAAACTTACCAATTTTTATGTGATCTTTTAGGCAGCGACAAGAATCGATTCTTGGCTTTGGCCAAAGGGATCTCGACTCTGGGGCTTTTTCATATGAGTTCCTAGTGCGAAATGAAGCCATCTTCTGTTATTTTTAAGGTGTTCAAATGTGTTTCTTTGTTTATTTGTCCATTATTTTAACTTTCAGATAAAGCTTACTGGCCTTGGGGTATGTCAGTTTGAGAGCATCATAAAAAAGTGAGTTTTTTGTGGTCTTTATTCGTGTGAAGGATTCTTTGTTATATGGGTGAACCTTTAAAAAACAACAACAACAACAACAACAACAACAACAACAACAACAATCGTTATCATTGCAGGAAGAGTTTTCATTCAACGCTGCTTGTCCGTGGCAAGTCTAAAACACGTTTGTTTTTGTTCGTTTTGTTTTTATACTCGCTTTACTTGGTATTGTTTTCGACTGTGACCTTTATCTCTTCTCTTTTATTTCTGGTATTTGTAATCTCCCATTACCCTCATACCCTCTTCTTCCGTAATGTGCATTTGAAATTTTATTAACTTCTGAAATCTTAAACGATTAGACTGATTTTAGTTAGCACTGTCTGTGGTCTTACCTTGCAGGCAGCTTCCAGTAGAGTACCCGCAAAAAGGAGCGGTTTATCAATTTGCCAAGCTTTTCTCGACATACTTTGTGCGATACGAGGAAGTGACTCCAGGAATCGAAATTGCTAAAAATATCAAGGTGAGTTGGTTATGAATGCAAATAATGGATCAGAGAATGAACTCTGCAGTGTAGGTTAAAATACTAAGTGAACCCATGAATTTCCCACTGAGCGTTAGCCTTAGAAAGGAAACGAGAGAGCGCGCAAGGCAAAGAAAGAAATCTTTGTCCTCGGCGGAGGTCAAAATGAACCTACTTAGTACTTGAACATACACTGCAGAGTTAATTCTCCGATCCGCCATTTGTGTCCTTAGCGCTAGCGGGACAAGGTTTATTGTTAATTATATATAGTTGCAAGGGGCATATATTACACCGATGTTTTGGAAGTATCTCTTATAAAACAGATTCAGAAGAAATTTGGTGATATGGGAGGATGTTGCCAAGGCTGGAAGATTGTCCGAAAATTGAGCATTTGGCCGAGAAGCGAGGCTTCGAAGGCAACTGTTCTTTTTCTGGACAATCTTTCAGCCTTGGGCATTATTCTCCAACGTACCAGCCGTCTGGAGGCGTTTATTTACTAAATATTCGCCGTATGGTTTTGTACCACGTGATCTGCGTCGTCTAAGGAGAGCCCGCGAAAAAATTAATTGGTGGTTAATATATGACCTTCTCAAACTCATTTGTTTGGATATCTGATGAAACACACTTTCGAGTGTTTGATATGGCTTCTCAAATCTCGATCCTTAAACACAAGGAAACGACACAGATCGCGAGGTGAAACGATAGCCAGAGATGGTTTACCCGGCAGACCCAAGAGAAAATTCTCCAATTCCTTTTGAAGGGAGTCTTTTTGTTTTGAATAGCTAGTAGCTTGATCAAAATTCCACAGTTGGTTCAAACGAGTATCAATTTTGTCTAAATTAATATCAGCTGAGCCTGACTGCCTAACACGTACTGTCTTCCGAGAGTAACCACAGCGTTGGTAGAATCGAAAATCACAATCATTGAGATAGCCACACGATGGACACCGAACAGAAGGTACAAAAAATTTCGCCACCAGCGGGAGCTCCTAGGACGGGAAACAACAAGATATCACAAAATTTTATTTAAAATTGCGAGCATCATACTAACTACATCTCTCAAAAAGAAAAGACGATGACAACAGGGTATGACCAAATCGTCCTAAATCACTTATATTAGAACCTCATAAGCTATGTAACATCACATCATTTTGTGGACAAAAAATATCGAGACGATCAATCATCCTTCAAAGCATCTCTGTCCAGACTAACTCGCCATTTCGGCTCAAAGTTAAACACCAGTTAAATAATTTAGAACTCAACCAAGAAGATCCATAAGTCTCCCGGAATATCAGAGTGATTTATCCATCCTTCCTTAGACGGGATGAGAAGGGCTTGTGAATCGCCTTTACGAGCAAGCTTAAGAGACCTTGTGGACTAACACTGGATCAGCGGCCACCAATATTTCCTCGGATACACATCCAAAACAAGTACCGAACATGACATCCGGAAACTCTTCAAAAAACATAAGACCGGACCCACTAAGATTGACGGAGGAAAAACATAAGGTCGTTCCAAAAACAGCTCATATCGGGAAAGATCCTGAGCAAAGAGATTTACCCCTGACGACGCAGGAGTCTGACAGGGCGTAACATGTAGAAGGGGTTCCCCAAATTTATCTTTCATTGCGTTTGAATCCAACGCCATCAAATCGCAGGTGTGACCAGTAAGGCTTACAAACTCTTGCTCAACAACCTTCCATAAGGCAGGACACAGTTTGCTATCCATGGTAGACAGGCGGCGAGAGTGAGTGTCCGCTGGGTGATTTCATTGGTGGAAATATATGACAAATGTAAAGACACATTCACCTCCACCGTAGAAAAGAACAACCCCTTTAACGCTTCATTGAGAGGTCCACTCTTTCCACTTTGATTGTTCCAGGCCTGGACCACAGCCTGATTATCAACCAAAGCATCCACCCGGGAATTCCTCAACTTATTTCGAAAAGCCAGCAGCACCGTCTTGAGGGCAGTAGCTTCCTTTGTGGCAATGTCCCAAGATTGCTCTTCATCGGTCCAATAATCAGAAATATCTGCAGACACTGGTGAAATCAGCGATCCTCCCCACTCAAAGTTAGAAGCATCCGTAGCGACTGATACTCGAACATGACGCTCACCCCTCCAAGGAAGGGGATCGTCCCATGTCTCCAGAAACAACCCATGGGAAATTTCCACTCTAAGGGCCCTACACACCCGTGTTAGCTTGGAAGAAAGATGGCCCTTCGAAATAGCCGCATTCATTTCTTTGGTAAGCAGTCGTGCTCCAGGAACGACTAAGGAGAAGGAAACACACTTACCAACCAAACGCTGGAGTGTTTTAATCGTTATTATTTTAGCGTCTAGGACCTCCCCGATTAATTTCCAAAGTTTGCTTTTCTTCTCGGGAATGAGGTGGAACACCTGTCGAGCTGAGTCCGATAAAAACTCTAAGTAAGGAACAACCGTTCTGGGACTCAAAACAGATTTTGCCAGCCCTAAAAAATATCCAAGTTGAATAAAAAAATAGACCACAAGAAAAAAGGGCCGATTTTGCAGCTGCAAATCTACGCTCACCAGGGGTGGGAATATCAGCGTATACCCCCTTTTCAAGGGGAATTTGTAGTTGTCCGTTGTGGCGATCATCAATATACAAAAGAAAAGGGACAGTCAAAGATCGAAAGAAATTTGTTGCCACAAGACCAGTATTATGATAAACGTACGGTGAAATCTTCCAACCAAATGGTAAAGTATTATAGGTGAAATACCGTCCACCCCACTGAATGCCGAAAAATGTTCGACTGTCATCCGTCAAAAGAATATGATCGTATCCAGACTTGTCATCAAGAACACTCTGATATGAATTCCGTGAAACATAACGTGGCAGGTCACCAACATGATCCAACTTAAACGGCTTTTCTTGCATCCAAAGATTCAAAAAACGTGCATCATTACACAACCGTGGCTTAGGTGGTTCCACGGTCAAAGGGAGAACGAGATGGGGGGGGGGGGGGGAGGGGGTCATACGAGTCATACGATTCTCCCTTAAAAACCCCTAAGAAATGCTGAAAAAAGGGAAAGACAGACACTTTGCTCTCAATCCATGACAAGACTTCAGATTGATGAAACGTAGGATTCCCGTGACAATTTCTTTCCAGCCATCAACATGCTCGTGTAACTCGCCCGCCCTAAAATGTTCGGGGTCTCGAAAGAGAAATCTCCAACATCTCCAAGAGCTTCCCCACGTGACACTTTTATAACCGTTGATCTGAATTGAGAATTTGCTGTCACCTTGCTGCTGACAGGAACGGGGTTTCCTCGCCAATCTACCCATCGGAGACACCGTCTATTCGTTCCAGCTTGGACCACTTTAGAATCAAATGCAAAGGGTTTAAGGCATCCCTGAAAGGGAAAATAAAAGGGAAAAGAAAATGAGCAACTTGTGGCGACGAAACCCAAAGTCAGCAGAGAGATGACAGCTCTGACCTAGCATAACTCGGGGGGTCGATTGAGATACCCTTTTTCAAAACTGCCAAACTCCACGACTTTACGAAATAAAGGATATGCCACACAAAATGGTCTGTAACACATAAAAGACAATAGAGATTTCTGGGATAACATTTATTGAACTCTACAGCCGCAATTACAACTCAAAATGCTGTGAAAAACGTAACTGAGGTGCGAGCTACATTCAGAACATTACTTATTGGAACTGATTAGGGGTGCCTTATAATTCTGCACATTTGATTCACCAAAATCTCTCTTCCTCTAAAGGCACTGTGCCTTAATATGACCCGGCTTGTTACAATAAAAACATTGCCGAGGCGGTCTAAAGGACAAGTAGCTCCTATTCTTTGATACACCACCCGCACCAGACGATTTTTGGAGCTGCCGCAGATTACTCTTCTCGACTTTGGCTACAACATCCAAGACCTTCTCGTGGTCTTTGTCCCCAAGCAGTGGGAAGATGAAGTTGCAAAACTGATTACTGGGCTGATCAAGCTTCCCTCGCAGCGTCTCAAAGACTAGGCGATAATATGCCTCCTTTTCATGCTTGGAATCGTGGGCTGCGTTCTTTAAGGCATCAACCAATTCTAAGGCGTCATACTTACATGTATTGAACTCTACAAGAGGGCGGGAGGCCAAACTCAAATTCGCTTCAACAGATTGTCTACAGAGGACTTGGTCAGCATGTCCATCGCCTCCTTCAACACGTTATACTTGCCGTGCAATGTCTGTAAAAAATTTTGAACAACAAACAAAATGTGTCGGAATGTAAACTCCATAAACGATGAGTTAAATTATGCATCATAGAACACTCACACTACGCAAAGTGTTAGCCCCAGGGACAAAACACCTTCACTTGTTCAAAAACTATCAGGACAGGCCTTCAGTTATACCCGGGCTTAACAATAAAGCCAAAAAAAAAAAATCACAACTACAGAGTATAACTATCCAATCCATCGTATCGAACAATAGTCGCAGGATGGCAACATAACGCCATCCCAGAATCTTCGCGCTCCCGTCTTATTATCACAAATTTGCTTAAAGTGCCCATAACGGAATTTTTTTTATTTTCTCATCTGAATCTTTACATTACGCGAAGAACGTCCGCGAAAAAATTTTTCGATTTGCATGAAACGCAAATTTTTTATGAATTTTACAAATCTTTAAAATCCTATTTTATTGCGGTCCACCCGCCCCGCTGATGAGAATGCCGACAGGCTCACAATAGGGCCACGTGACATGGTCTGTGACGTACATTCAGGAACTCTCGAGTCTATGCACTCACTTGACCTTCAGTAAAGTACATTCGCGGCAGAAAGAAAATCGTCAGATTCACCGGTAGGAAGGAAAAACTTAGCTCCAAATAAGTATATTCCATGGCAGAAAACTTATCTGACACGGAAAGTGAGCAAACCGCTGAAGAAAGCAGCTAGGACGAATTTGAAAGCGTCGAAGTCGAGGCGATAGATGGCGTCCACGAGACAAGTAATACGTGTGAAGATGATGATACACTCGAACCGTACGCGGACGAGCCGATAGCAGACGAAGAATGGCTAAAAAGATATCGCAAGGAACAAGAGGAGAAGCGACGACTCGAGGAAGATTTAACGAAACGCTTGGAGAATAGAGTGCGTGTTAGTGGATGGTAAAGTTCTCACCTTGCATTTTGCATACGCGCTCTTCATTATCATCTGTCAAACTATGGCCAAGTACTCACAAACATTCGAACGAATTATTTTCCATGTAGATGTACTTGTGGTAACTGTAGCCGTGATCTGCTAGCAAATATCAGCGAGTGCTACTGCTGCAAGGAACTCGAAGGCAATTGGGAAGCGCTGACTAGCGACATTGTTCTCGCGGAACTACAGGAAGGACACGTGTTGAACTGTGATAATAATAGCTTGTCTCGTTCTCTGAAATTTCGGCCGTAAATTTAATTGTAGGATGGAAGTTGTTAGCTTGTCCAATGAACAGGTTAATTTCCTTTTTGTCACTGTCCCACAGTTTACAAAATCCATTGTATCTTTTAGGCGCATACGTCTTGCGAAATGTTCGAAGTCTAACAAGAGTTGGCGTCTAATGTAATTCGTGTCTGTCACCGGTGTCGGGACAAATTTGAGCCCTTTAGAAATAACGCTAACAGGCTGTCGCTAAGTCGTTTGTTTGAAAAATTCTTCATGAATTTCTCGTGTTTTTCTCTTTGTATCTCAATCCATTTTTTTGCCAATTTTTTTCTGCGCTCTTTGCGCTTGTTATTTGTTTTGTGCCCTTTTTTATTTTGAACCCCCGTTGTGGTGGTTAGGTTTTCAGAGATAAAGCTGTTATACTTTTCAACATTTTTATTGTTTGCAGAATTCTGCAACACATGTGTGTACAATATTTGTTTGAGCTCGTTGAATTCTTGCTGCAGTTTATCTACCTTATCTACGTCGTGGTTTACAATGTTTTCTGTGTCCGCCGAGTGCGACCGTTCTCGCATCGATCTATTTACATCAGTGGTAGCATTTGTGCTAGTATTTTTTGAGAGCTTGGTCTCAACGAAACTTCGCGGATCTCACGATCTATGAGAATATAATTATACCAAAACAATTACGCTATATTTTATAAAACTTGCGACTGAGTTAACAGTGAGGTCAAACTATAAACCTCAGAAGGTTACAACGCTTAGAATGTCACAAGCGGGTGTGAATATTCAGCATCGAAAGCTTACCATTCGCTTTTCTCTGCTCCTCTTCGAAGGTGTCTCTCGGTCTTCGTCTTCCTTTCGCTTAGCTGTTTTAAAGGATAAACACAAACGCGATGTCATCCTACTTCAGTTCACGTTTTAAGTTTAAACCTGACTTCATCAGCCTTGTGAAATCCTCGTCATTGAAGTGCATCGAGCACAAGGACGAGGTCTTTCCAGGCGCGCGTCCACATCTTCCTCCGCTCCAGCATAAAATCGATCCATTTCTTTCGCCTCCTCAGTCTTTGCGGGCATGTAGTGCCAAAGAAAGGAATCCTGTGCATGCTTATTCCATTTGCTTCGTCTTTGATGTTTCCACATCTCGCTGCAACACATCTTTCCGGCATTTTCGAGAAACGTGCAGAAATACCGCGACTTGTTTTCAGTGAGATCCAGAGAAAGGCTGAAGTCACGTGTTCCTGAATGTACGTCACAGCTCTTGCTAAACCGAGAGGAGACTAATGCGGATCCTGGGCCAAAATGGCGGCAAATTTGAACGTCTTATAAAATTCGTAAAAAATTCACGTTTTATGCAAATCGAAAAATTTTTTCACTGAACTTCTTAGGGTGATGTTTAGATTCAGATAAGAAAATAAAAAAATTTTCCGATATGGGCACTTTAAAGGCCCATGTTCACCCAAGAGACATTGCGCGCCGAGCTGAATTTCGCACAGTCGAAAATTCAGAAAATTACTAGCGAGCGCTAAATAGCGAAAGTAATCCACATTCATCGAGCTCATTTCCAGGAATATCACTATTTTTCGTGTCACTAAGCTTTGTATAATATCCTCTCGCTTCATTTATAAGGATATTTTCAAGAACAGTCTTCGTGTGGAAAGGAAAATTGGAAAATCGTCGGTCGCTTCTAAGTAACATCTCGCCGTTGACAATGTGGTTGTACAATTGTTATTCCGAAGGAATGTATTCGTCTCGCTTTTATTCTGAAACAAAGAAGCGGGAGGATTTGTTGTCTCCATGCATGCATCTGTTGTAGCGATGTTCCTGATTTCTACGGATGCCTGACCTTAACACGTAAGTTTTTTAGCTCCATTCGATTTTATTCTCCCGATTCATGTAAACAGCGTTGCGAAGAGACTTAATAAACTGTATGGTTTTCTAGGTGGCGTTCCTTCGTTTTTTCTTATTGGCACAGGCAAATAAATTAAAATACTCATTTGGTTGGTTAGCTGCAGATTCATTCGTAGCATCGTTGCTTTATCATCAAAGGTAGAAATAATTTTATGATAGTAAGATAGACCGGATCGGCGCAGCCTGCTATAATTTTGAAAGCGATATTAACTGAGCTAACGAGTCCAGCACTGTTAATTTAATTTCATGTCAGCTTTTATAATAATCGAAAGGACACTTTAAGATTACTGTCTAACTTATTGCTGCCGCAGCGAGGGAGCCTGAAGCGACCGAGCAAGGCAGCAACTCTAATCGGCACAGAAATATACTTATGGGGCCTTGCGAGAGCTTTCTTGCAAAATGCAAAGGATTGTGGTCGCGCAAAGATCAAAGGAAAAAGGAATTGTGGTTAATTTTGTGGGCACCACAATGCAACGCGCTGCTTTGCTTTTTCCAGTTTCGAACAGAGCAAGGGAGGGGAGAGAAATCAAGGTGAGTATTTTTCGTCGTTTTCAATGTCCCTGATTTTGCGGAATGTTTCTACTTCGCTTATATTTTCTAAACTGAATCTCTTTTAATTTCAGAACGCAATATATTTGCAATTTCAGCGTCAGGTATATCCTCGAGAACCCTCGAGGTAAAAGTGAAGGCAAATTCTTGAAAGTTGTGTTGTTGATTACGTAAGCTTATCTGCGTTGATTATTTCCAACTTTGTTCATTTTTAAATACAAAACGTAGGCACTCAAGCTACGTACTCACACTATAATTTGAACACTACCTCATGCGAAAAGTAAATAATGCATACAAGGACTGTATTTGTAGAAGAATCATTCATGTTTAGCCATGTTTCAGAACCCTCGAAGCCATCCGCGCCGAAATCGCTGAGACAGCGTATTTAATTCCAATCGTGCAATCTTCTGATTATATTTTTTTCAGCAGGGCAAAACTGCATTTTAGCTCATCTTAAGTCATGAATATGTGAATAACATACGCATTTCAAATGTTTTACTGGATGTTAGTCGTTTTCAATGACATGCTTGACATGTAAACAACATTTTATTTTCGATCAGATTTTTATTTACGCGAATCATTGTATTCACTGCAGGGTCAGTAAACTTTAGTTTTCCATTGCTTCGTTTGGTGTGAATTTTCACACTTCGTTCTAAACTTGATCACTTGGTGTATGTTTATACGCCTCGTTCCAAACTTGATCTCTTGGTGTATGTTTATACGCCCCGTAAAACAAAAGTTAGATTCATTATCTTACCAAATAAACAAGTGCAACAGGAAACAACATTTCAAATGTCCGATATTTTTTAGCCTTGTATGTAGCTGTTTCACAGGTTTTATGTAATCACTCTAATAGAGGGCGTTTTAGAAACGCTCACTACTTAGTAACAGTAAGTATAACTCAGAAGTCTGTTCCACCGTTAAGTAAAATCACACTACAATTTATTGTATATTTACAGTCGAACCAGGTCAAGCGTACCCCCCTAGACTCTATTAATGGATCGATTATTTGAAAATTGAACCCATTAGTCGTTTCAAAGAATGCATTCATTTATTCATTGTTAACGCGGATCAATGATCAAATTAAAATTCGCAGAACATAGATCCGCGCTAACAGTAAAAGCAATAGCCTGTAAAATTCAAACTACAGTACATTTGAAACAGCTCGTTCGTTCAAACTGTTCCTGCATGTTGTTGACACATTTATATAATTCGTTATGCAAATTTGGTCATGGCAAGAGCACAAAGTAAAGCGCTTGCAAATGAGTCGGGCTGAAAAATTCCAATTTATCTTTCATGTATAGCATTACCTACCTTGTAGCATGAAAAAGTTTGGTATATATTATTATTTCACCAGACTGTCCATTATACGTCGACGAATAGCGCAACACATGTGCTGCCATTGTCGAAGGTCAACTGAAATGAACATCTTTTACTGTGAGTTCGCATACTTTTCGCTAAATTAATTTGCATATACCTCAAAAAGAGAACCGCTTGTTATAATAAAACGCTTCCAGTCCTTTTTCATTTTTGTTTTTGAATAACTAACGGAAAAAACGCAAGTGTACAAACGTAAAATGTTCATTTAGTGATCATTAGTTAGTTTAAACAGTTTACGCGACAGGACCCACCGTGCCCGGTTTAAATTGGCGAATTTTCTTTCTGACAGTACGCGTTGACTGCTGTAAATCACGAGAAATCTGTTTTTTGGAAAATCCACTGTTATATAAATCAAGAATTGCCGCTCTGAATATATTGAGAGGGGTTTTTCCCGCGGGTTTTCTGGTTTTCTGGTTCCATGCATTATTTGTACCCTGGTTCGTATAATCCAATCAGAAATTGAATACTTGAAACGACTAACGGGTTCAATTTTCAAATAATAGATTCATTAATAGAATCTAGGGGGGTACGCTTGACCTGGTTCGACTGTAACAGTTTCAAACAAATACAATTGTAAGTTCTGTTTCCTTTGTACTTTCAACATGTCATTAAATACACATTTCCGTTGTTTTACACGTTTCTTGTCATCACTGTGTTTTCCCGTTTTAAATGAGCACCATGGGTCATTTTCAACTCTTTCAACCTCCCCTTCTTATTCTCATCATAACAGCAGTCACCTGCCTCCCCAAGGCAGCATTCACTGCCGTTCCGGTATACTAGTACAACAATAGAATGAAAATCTTCGCACAAAATTATTCAATGTTGAGGGCTGCCGGCTTTAACTGTTCGACTGTCTCGCCGCGTCGCTCAAAGGAATGAATGCAGAAAAACGAACCACACCTCGAATTTCGTTCGCCGAGAATTTTACACAAAGGAGTACAAAGAACTCGAGCGCTTTGGAGAGTACATATTTCTTATAGGTATAGAAATTAAAATAAATCGGAGCGACTGAAACGAAATCAACCAGTCCGATTTGCGTGGTCTGATTTATTTTGAATGCGCCAGGACTTTCATCCCAGCGGGAATATTCTTGTAAACCAATCAGATCGCAAGACTAAACAATAGAAGCGCTTTTAAACAATAACAAACGGCCGCAAAGCCGAATGGGTGAAACTGGGCCTTTAACATAAATTAGTAATCCTGAAGATAGTACAAATGCACGAAACGATCAAAAGAGACCTTGCGGGAGTGCATTAATCAGTCAATTCAATGCCACAGGCACAAGAAAATAACATAACAGCTGACGCAGCTCCCTAAAGAATAAAAATTCACTAAAAAGGTACGATTTCCCAGAATCAAACTGGGAGGTGTCGCCCTCATTAACCCAATTCACCCACATTATCAAAATCAGCTATTGTTCAGAACAAACTAGCAAAGTTTCTCCAACACTTGTCAATTAACTGCCTCGAATCATTAAATAAAACACTCCAACACACAAAGCAAAATAAACAACAAAATGCTGGTAAAAGTTGTCTGCATTCGTTTAACCTCCTCAATTCAACTAATGAGAAATTTCATAAACAAAGTCGGCAAAATCTTACCCTACTTCACGATCTCCATATGGTAAAAGATTCTCGGACAAATTATTCCTAAGACAAACTGGCGAAATCTCGCTCACATCCGAGAAACTAATTTCATAAGCAAGAAACGAGATCTTGCCCTAACGAATCTGACAACTTCACCCATAAACACTGGCAAAACAGGCTTACACATATTTGTGAAACTCTACTCATAAACATTAATCCGGCGAAACATCGCCCACATTGAACAGCTTCCCTCATTAACACTGACAAAACCTTGCCTAATTTTTGTTAAATTTGTCTTATAAACAATCCGGCGAAACCTCGCCCACATTTGACAGCTTCACTCATTAACACTGGCAACTTGAAAACCTTGCCCAAAATTTGTCAAACGGCTATCTCTAAAACAGGGAACGGGGAATGGAGGAATGGGGAATGAGGAACGGGGAATCTCTAAAAGGGGGAATCTCTAAAATAGGGAATCTCTAAAAGGGGGAATCTCTAAAATAGGGAATCTCTAAAAGGGGGAATCTCTAAAAGGGGGAATATCTAAAATAGGGAATCTCTAAAATGGGGAATCTCTAAAATAGGGAATCTCTTAAAGGGGGAATCTCTAAAATAGGGAATCTCTAAAAGGGGGAATCTCTAAAATAGGGAATCTCTAAAAGGGGGAATCTCTAAAAGGGGGAATCTCTAAAAGGGGGAATCTCTAAAATAGGGAATCTCTAAAAGGGAGAAACTCTAAAAGGGGGAATCTCTAAAAGGGGGAATCTCTAAAATAGGGAATCTCTAATAGGGGGAATTTCAAAAAAGGGGAATCTCTAAACGGGAGAATCTATCAACAAACTGGACATATCTATGAACGTTTTAGAAGTAGAGTTTTTCCTAAGAGACATTTACAGCATTTACCAACAACCAATAATATTATTGACAGTTGTTGTCATAATTACTAGATATTTAAGATAAAAATAAATTGTTGTCGTCGCTTGCCGCAATATCTTCGGTCTAAAAAATTTATGCCAATCGATACCAAAGGGCCACATACAGTAAGAGAAATCGAATTTTCTACGGCATCTTACTGCAAAACGGTAAAGATGAAAGCGCAATTGAATCTCTGAATAAGCCGTAGACTCAAAATGACTGGAACTGGAACCGGGCCTGGCATCTGTAACACGCGTCGACCATCATTAACTGGACTAGACAGACGTCTTTACGCCTGCATAAAGCTTATCTAGTGATCAGTTCAAAAATGCCAATTGTGAAATTCGCGGTGTTTGTGTTGCGATTGATCCATCAGCCCTAATGGCCTTACCGACGATGTCTAATAAAAAAGCCGCCCCTTTCTTATGTCTAAAACTAACCAATTTCCTTTTATGCCTTTCGAAAATTGCAACAAACGCCTTCAATGTTTTTCAAGAAAAAAAAAAGGTTTCACTGGTCAAGGAAAAAATTCACCTTATCTATGATGTTATCACTCAGGTACCAGACATGCTTATCTCCCTGGGATAAAGACATGTCTGACGTAGGCCGGAAGCCACCCAAATTGCAAATGCTAAATATGTTTTCATTGTGTCTGGCTGGTTACGTTTCATGGCGTAATTAACACGACTAGTAATGAGAATATAAGGTTTAATAGCGTCTGCTTTTTTATACCAAAAAGACAAATTCTCTTAAAGTAGTACCAAATGGCGGGGAATGGCTGCAAGAACGTGTTAAGATAAGGCATGTCATGCCGACCTTCGGTCGACCTTTTTTCAAGTCGGTGGCTTCAACATGGATAACAATTTCAAGTTGCCATTGGCGTTTGCCAGCAAAAGAAAAAAAGCTGGAGGTGTTTGATGGGCTCCCAAAATTTAGCTGGGACGAGATAGTTTACCAGCCAGGAAGTAATTGGTCAAGGCTCATTTGGCGCGGTTTTTATTACCCAGTATCAGACAACAAAAACGCCTGCTGATTAAACAGTGGTTGTAAAAAAGCTTTAGAGATTTAAGAGATTCCCCCTATTTGAGATTCCCTATTTTAGAGATTCCCCCTTTTAGAGATTCCCTATTTTAGAGATTCCCTATTTTAGAGATTCCCTATTTTAGAGATTCCCCCTTTTAGAGATTCCCTATTTTAGAGATTCCCCCTTTTAGAGATTCCCTATTTTAGAGATTCCCTATTTTAGAGATTCCCCCTTTTAGAGATTCCCCCTTTTAGAGATTCCCTATTTTAGAGATTCCCCGTTCCCCGTTCCCCATTCCTCATTCCTCCATTCCCCGTTCCCTGTTTTAGAGATAGCCTTTGTCAAACTGTTTTTATAAACAAACCGGCGAAACCTCGCCCACATTTGACAGCTTCACTCATTAGCACTGGCAAAACCTTTCCCAATATTTGTCAAACTTCTCTGATAAACAATCCGGCGAAACCTCGCCCACATTTGACAGCTTCAGTCATTAAGACTGGCAAGACCTTACCCATATTCGTCAAGCTCATCTAATCGACAAGCTGGCGAAACCGCGTAAGCTAATTTCATAAACAAGATGGCGAAATCTCGCCCTGGCGAAACCTCGCCCCGACAAAACCTCGCCCACATTTATCAGCTTCACTCACTAGCACTGGCAAAACCTTGCCCACACTCTCAAAGCCCAATACATAGCGACCCGGCGAAACCCCGCCCACATTTGTAACACCTAACTCATGAACACTATGGCGAAGCCCCGCCTACATTTGTCGGCCTGCTCATAAACAACGGCAAAACCCAGTCACAATGGTAGATTCATAGCTAAGTGTACATAATAAAGCTGGCGAAAAAACCCCATCTATGTTGCATAAACTAAAACACAACCGAGTCCGTGCAAAATAAGGAAAACCCACCTAAATCACAAAACATACCGAAACACAAGATAGCTGGGATCCTAATAAACCTATAAGCAAAAATCAAACATTCACCTTAAGGTCTTCACCTCGCGCTGCATTTTGCGGTCCTTGCGGAGCCTGCGGAGCTTGAATGGCTTCCGGGGCGTTTCCTGCTTGAAGGGCTACTGGTGCCTGTGGCGCTTGTGGCGGTTGTGGCGCTTGTGTCGCTGCCAGGGCCGGCTGTACTTGCGGAACCTGCAATTGTTGTGCAACCTGCAGAACTTGCTGTGCTTGCTGAACTTGCGGAGCCTGAGCCGCTCGCAGACAAAGACCTTCACGACGAGACGGGGCTTGAGGTATTTGCGCTGGTCTATCAGCCATATTATACAAACAGAGAAGTCGTGCGGTTTGGACGAGAACAGTAAGAAAAGTCCTTTAATCTGGTTGTCCGCTGGAAGGAAACTGAGCAAGAAACGAGTGTTTTCCATCCTATTTATGCCATCCTCGTTACGTAATCAGCGTGCATATGCAGGCCTGGTGCTAATTAAGCATTAAAATAACTTATCTTATAATCGCATTTCATTAGTAGCATTGTAAATAGTACTTGGCTAATCACCTCCGAGCTAGCCAATCAGCGCGCGCGCGAAAAGTACTATTCACTTGTGTGGTATAAACTAATTAGAAATGTGAAGCACTGCGGTATAGGGCTTACAATACCGCCAGTATTGACTTCAAGTTGAGTTTCCTTTTCTTTGATATTTTTGTCTGTTTTAGTCACAAGGTAGTTATGGTCCCCTTTGTCCTTCTCATTTTTGCGATGTATTTGATCGCTGTTTGCTGGTCAAACCAGACGCCAGGCCTTCCTTCTCGGAGATAAGACGATCTCTTCTCGCAGAGGTAAGTCATTCTTTTATAGTCATTGTTTTCTTTGAATTTTATGTAATATTGTTCAAGTTAAAAAAATAATTACAGTCGAACCAGGTCAAGCGTACCCCACTAGATTCTATTAATGAATCTATTATTTGAAAATTGAACCCGTTAGTCGTTTCAAGTATTCAATTTCTGATTGGATTATACGAACCAGGGTACAAATAATGCATGGAACCAGAAAACCAGAAAACCCGCGGGAAAAACCCCTCTCAATATATTCAGAGCGGCAATTCTTGATTTATATAACAGTGGATTTTCCAAAAAACAGATTTCTCGTGATTTACAGCAGTCAACGCGTACTGTCAGAAAGAAAATTCGCCAATTTAAACCGGGCACGGTGGGTCCTGTCGCGTAAATTTAAACTCACTAATGATCACTAAATGAACATTTTACGTTTGTACACTTGCGTTTTTTCCGTTAGTTATTCAAAAACAAAAATGAAAAAGGACTGGAAGCGTTTTATTATAACAAACGGTTCTCTTTTTGAGGTATATGCAAATTAATTTAGCGAAAAGTATGCGAACTCACAGTAAAAGATGTTCATTTCAGTTGACCTTCGACAATGGCAGCACATGTGTTGCGCTATTCGTCGACGTATAATGGACAGTCTGGTGAAATAATAATATATAACAAACTTTTTCATGCTACAAGGTAGGTAATGCTATACATGAAAGATAAATTGGAATTTTTCAGCCCGACTCATTTGCAAGCGCTTTACTTTGTGCTCTTGCCATGACCAAATTTGCATAACGAATTATATAAATGTGTCAACAACATGCAGGAACAGTTTGAACGAACGAGCTGTTTCAAATGTACTGTAGTTTGAATTTTACAGGCTATTGCTTTTACTGTTAGCGCGGATCTATGTTCTGCGAATTTTAATTTGATCATTGATCCGCGTTAACAATGAATAAATGAATGCATTCTTTGAAACGACTAATGGGTTCAATTTTCAAATAATCGATCCATTAATAGAGTCTAGGGGGGTACGCTTGACCTGGTTCGACTGTAAATTAATAAATAAATAAAGTAAAGTAATTAGAAAAACAAACGAACAAACAAAACAAAAACTAGTCTCCAGTAGCCATACGTAGACATAAGTATAACCAGAATTACCCCAAAAGAATGCACTCTTACACTGTAGCTTACAGATACCGGGTTAAACCCCGACCGAATGGAATGTTTAGGCCCGAAGTACAGCTTTACACCTGTACGTGTTTGATTCAACATAACGTCACTTTAAATATTTCAGTCCGGAGTGTTTGTGTAGTTTAATTGTGTATTCCATTCTGTTTTGTGTTTATGCAGAAGTATCCTTGGAAAGTGAGGGTGAAGAACAGTTTTAGTGCTGAGTCAGCGGATTTCATCAGCGGCAATACTGGAGACTTGATTACACTAATCGCTAAGGATCGGCACAGGTACATTACAGTCTTAAGCTAGGCCCCATCCAGCGGGCAGGTGCGTTCTCATCTGAGAAAGAATTCGTGTGGTTAGCATGAAAATGAAACGAAAAAAAGAAAAAAAATTCGTTTTCTAGGGTGAACATGTGTTGCTTGACATCCGCTTTTCAGTTGTTTAGGTAAATTTGTACCCCTATCTAGTCCGGGACGGGGGCGGTGGGGTGAATTCTGCTCGCGCCGAATTTGAACAACATTTGTAACTGTATACGTCATCAAACGTCGTTACTTCTCAAGAAATTTACCTGGGAACAATTTGATGTGATAGGTTTGTGTTCATTGAATTTAATGCTACCATGGCAACCAATTTTTGACAGGCAGTTTTTGCCCAAAATGGAATATTCCTGTTTTTAATGAAAACAATTCACCTTTCGTACAGTAACTTTATGGTTTTAGCCCATTTTAGAGTTCTTCGTTTGGTTTCGGTTACTTCTTGGTCAATTTCGGTGGTTTTCTCAAGTTTCTGGGAAATCCAGAAATCCAAGATGGCTGCCGATTGGCAGTCAAGACTATTTAGTTTTTTATTTTATTTTATTTAGTTTATTTGCCACACACAATTAATTTAATTTAATTGACAATGAGTTATTTGACGTAATTCTCATGTGATAGAACCTGAGATCCTGTTTTGGATCTCATAGGAAATATCTTTGGACGTGCTGTTTATCCTCCGAGTGTCATTGGCATAGCTTTAATACTCTCGTAGTTATGGAAATTTCTCAGGCCACAGAATACGAAGCCAAATCCTGTCCAGATACAGTTATTGAGGTACTTTGAAATTCTATTGCAATTTCAAGTAGTTTACTGCGCCGGTAAATCGATGCATCACCTTGCCGGGTGTTTATGTAACCCTGCCCCTTATTTTTTTCGTATATTAACAATAGTTAATAGTTGTTAGTCATATTTGTGATGCTAACTCAAATGTCCTTGCAGGAAGGACAAGACTGCCTGGCTTGGTGAAATTCAAGACAAGAAAATTGGATTTTTCAAAAGCGAGTACGTGGAAGAACTGTCTGGCTATGACATCATGGATGGTACGTAAGATAGTCGCCGACAATAGTTGAATTTTTTTTTATAATTTTTTTATACAATACTTTCCTTACATTTACAATAGTTACAATACAATATAATATTAACATGCCAATAGAAGACTATGAAAGAAACTATTTAGTTAGATTAATTACAAAGAATTACAGTACTTTAGGTAACATCCGACAGTTTACATGTACCTTTTTCAAAACAGTTCTACTAAACGTTACACTACTAATAAAGACAAAACTAAGAGAAACAGCACTAACAGATACGCTATTACTTAATAAGAATAAGAAAAAAAAATTACACCAAAAGTGGAAAAGGGAGGGCCAAGAAATATAGGGTTAATTATTATTATTATTATTATTAGTATTATTATTATTATTATTATTATTGTTATTTTTTTTTTTTTATTAAAGGAGAACCTTCAAATTATTCAAGTATAATCGTCTATTTTATGGGTTGTTTAAAGGAAAGACTAAGGAGTTATAATGACTGAAATATTTGGTGCCTCTTTTGCTGGAAAGCGTTTTGTGTCCCTGTAACAATAGAAACATGTTTTTCTATTTTTAAATTACATCTAACTTGATTAAGATATTCAATTAACGATGGTTTAACGTTCTTGTATTTGCAGGAGTAAATATAATATCTGCCAAGAAGTAAACAATGATTCAATAAAGAGGCGTTTTTATCTCCTTTAAGACCTAAACAATGGCATAACGTTAAAACTTGTGAGGCTGGAATTAAATCAGCGGAGACGAAAAATAGTTCAACACTATTCCAAAAGGCCTGTGTGATCGGGCACTCCCAGAAAAGATGAAGCAATGTTTCCTGTGCTGTTTGACCGAAGCAACAGAGATTTGTTTCCGAAAGTTTAATTTTACACAAAAATGAATTTGTAGCGATTCTCCTATGGAGAAATTTGAACTGGAAGTTTCTTAGTTTCGTATTAATTGACTCCCAGTCCAAATTCTCCACGTTTTCAATTTCACAGTCCCTTAACCATTTCTTTTCGCTCCTTTCAGGGCGAGTACATTTTTTATTGATGAGGATTTTGTAGGCTGCCTGACTTGGTTTATTTGTCGAGTTCAGTATGTGAAGTACATTTTCTGGAATTTTTTTTATCTGGCGATGTCAATTTTAAAGACCTCATAGCACTCCTGATTGCCGAAGTTACTCCACAGAATTCGAGGAAGGAAACAGGAAGGCAAAACTTGTCTTTAAAAGAGCTGTAGGTTATAAGCCTTGAATCACTTGTCATCAGATCATTAATTTTCAGCAACCCCGCATCAACCCATTGTTTATAGAAGATACTCTTGCCTGCAATTCTGATCAACGAGTTATTCCAAATATGGCCAGTACTAAATTCAGCTAGGGAGGCAAAGGAATCCTTATAGTGTAAGTCCGCCCACAACTCAATAAGTTCTTGGGTGAAAGCATCTTTTATGTTGAGATTTCGGGCATCTTTTGGTGACAAGTTACCGAGAAAAACCAACTTTCCGCTTACCTAAGACAAATGAAAGTCGAAAAAGCGCTTCCATTTAGATTGAGATTTTTAAAGCCTTATTAAATTCCATTATGTCTAACATTCTTTGACCACCATCTTGGTAACCTGCTATCATTTTAGTCCGCTTAATTTTGTCGCCCTTGTAATCCCAAAGGAATTTGAAAAGAAGGTCATTTTGTCTCTTTCAATGATTTTGAGCACGACGTAGTTGACGACATCACATAAACAAGTTGTGACGCAGCAAGAGCCTTGATAACTGCAATTTTACCGATCAAGGTTAATCTCTTGTTTCCCCAATTATTTAAAATTTCCCCTACCTTATGAACTTTCTCTTCATAATTTAACTTCTTACTTTCTTCATAATTAACGCAGAACCAAACACCTAAAGCTCTAACCTTGCTATCCGCCCATTTCAGATTTTTATCAGAGCATAACATTTGGTTTGACCCTTTCTTGGAGCCAATCCATAGAGCTTCAGTCTTTTCACAATTTACTCGTAAACCTGAAACCTCACCGAATTTTTCCAATATATAAAACGAGCGTTGAAGCGAATTTTGATTACCATCCAAAATCAACGTGGTGTCATCTGCATATTGACTAAGCTTACTTTCAGTGCTGCCTACTGTGATTCCTTTAACCTCATTGTCTTTGCGAATTGTAGTTGCTAACACCTCTGCGCACAAGATAAAAATGTAAGGGGAGAGGGGACAGCCCTGTCTTACACCTCGACCCAATTCAAAGAAACCTGTCTACCAACCATTATTTATAACACAGCTTTGAATATCACAATCAAACAAATTTATCCACTTTATATAGGAAGAACCGAAACCAAAATGATGGAATGTTTTCTCGATAAATGCCCATTCGATAGTATCGAAGGCTTTCTCAAAGTCAACAAAGAGAAGTAGCCCGGGAATGTTCTTTGACTCTGTGTATGAGATGACATTATTAATCAAGCAAATGTTTTCTGCAATGGAGCGCCCTTTCAAGAAGCCAGTTTGGTGGTTGTCTACTAAATTTTCCAAAACAGCCTTAAGTCGAGAGGCAATCATCTTGGAAGCAATTTTGTAGTCAACGTTTAATAATGTAATGGGTCTCCAATTTTTTAGTTCTTGTAGAGACCTGTCTTTCTTGGGTATCAAAGAAATGATAACCCTTCTTTGCGTTATAGCAAGCTTACCCTTCTCATAACTTTTGTTAAGGCAACTTACGAGGAAAGGAGAGACATCCCCCAGAACACTTTATAAAATTCTGCTGGGAGGCCGTCCGTTCCAGGCGATTTATCGGATTCCATTGATTTTAGAGCCTCGAAGCATTCTTTTTCAGTCATCAGTCCTTCGCAATTTTGCTTATTGATCTCATTAAGTGTAGGGTGTTCTTGACTAAAAAACAAATCGTCAGAAGATGTCACTGCGGTGTTTTTTGAAGCGTAAAGCATACTATAAAAGCAATTGCATTCTTCTAAAATATCTAAGTCGTTCGTAACATATGAACTGTTGCTCGCCTTAATCTGCATTATTGTTTTCCTCCTACAATGCCTGTTCTCTAAATTCAAGAAATATTTGCTATTTTTTTCACCTTCATTGTACCATCTGGCCTTAGATCTAATTACGGCCCCTTTTGTTTTGTACTGCATGATACTCTCGAATTCATTTTTCTTCAATCTTATCTGTTCCTCAAGAACTTCTTTATCATTGTTTACATCCTCTTTATTTTTGATCTTCCTCATTTTAGCTTTGGAATATTTCATTGAGGCATCTCTAATTTTAAGTTTCAACATTTCCCACAGCAACACTTCATCGACTCCTTCATCGTTTTCGTATTGGCTGACTGTTTCGGTGATTGTCCATTTGATACTGTAGCATTCACATAATCAACTTCACCCAAAAGCGCACAATTAGCGCACAACAATAGTTGATGTCAATTTTACACATCGAATGATCGGTTTTAAGATTCGTTTAAAACTTTGAAAAGTGAAATTGTAAGTTTTACTGTACGATGCCGTAAACCGTGAACAACACTTTCTGTTAAATTAAAAGTCAGAGAAATGAAAGATCAATTATTTAAAAAATGGTACTAATACTACTTATAAACAATAGGGTCTGGATAGTAGCAGACAAGTTAATATTTTAAGGAAAACGACAAAACTTTTGAGTCTATAAAACATGTTTCGACAGAAACTTCGGTCATCCTCAGTTAGATAAAGTACAAAGCGGCAGAAGTTGAAGTAGTAGTAGACAAAAATGTTAATTATGGTAACGGTAATAACAAAATGAACCTGAAACGTGACAATGCGAGAGTTAAAAGGATAATTTTAGATTTACATGGTGTAATTGCTGGTTCAAGTAGGGTTGTTCTTTTTGAATATGAATAGCCTCTTTTATCTTAAGTTGGAAAGCTACCACTTTCGAAACATGTGTTATAGACTCAAAGTTTTGTCGTTTTCCTTAAAATTATGAACAATAATAGAAAATAAAACACATCAACAAAGGAAAACAGTAGCCAAGTAATTTGTTACTGTCCGCTTACCCATTCGCTACTGTTTGACTTTTTATTCGATTCCAAAGTGAATCCGATAATGTGTAAACGAAGCCAACTGTCAATCTTCGTAGTAAGGTCTCGACGCAGGACACTATGATCGGGTCTTTCTGAAACAGGCCTGTCACACTGAGCTGAGGTAGCTTTGATTGCATCCAATTCAAGATTTTTGGGGGTACAAATGCATTCAAGACATTTCAGCAAGTGTTGTTTTTCAGATTCATCAGTGCCACTAGAGATCAAAGCCCGGGGCCCTAGAGCCGAGCGTGCTTTTCAAAAGGCCATGCAGAATGGAAAAGTGAAAGTTTACCGCGGGCGAATCATGCTTCTTGGACAGGACCGTGCAGGGAAAACCAGCCTGAAGAAATCTCTGCTGGGCATGCCTTTTGACCCGCAAGAAGAGAGTACTGTGGGAGTTGAAGTTAATCCATCAAAATGTGAAGTTGAGGTGGATCAAGTTAAGAACTGGGCGCCTACACCAGGGAAAAAGCTTGAAGTGTCCGAGTTTGTGGAAGACATAGCAAGGTTAATTGCCAAGGATTTAAACCAAACGGAAGCAGACGAGAAGGACATTCCCACTACGGACTCACTCTCGGAGCAAGCGCAGGTACGTCGCTTGCACAAAACCTGGCTCCTAACTAATCTGCTTATTGGGCTGAATTTGGTCACGATTTCACTACACTACAAACTATAAGAAAGGCTGCAGAATTATTGGTTGTTTTGTCTATGATCAGTGCCAAAATATAAAGGGAGAGATAGAGAGAGGGAGAATTCAACACTGTGAGTTAGTTAAACCAAGATTAAAGAAACGTTTGTTTGTCTCTTAATTAATGGCAGAGGCGGGATGGAGGAGTTCGTTATCCTGTAATGTATCTTGTTTCTATCTCAACTCTTTTTTGCTTTTTCCTTTTGAATCTTTTCTTTCCAGGTGAACAGCGACCAGGTGGACGCTGAAAGCCAAGAGCAGTCTGAGTCATCGCTAACACAAGCAGAGTCAAGACTTGATACACTCCAGAAAAGCAAGACAGCTGAGATTGACGAAGTCAGTAATAATGTCTCTGAGGCCAGTAACCATACGCAGCAGCAAATGCAGTTGCATATCGACACGAGTGTGGCTTTGCCAGAGGACGTCACGGAACTGGTTGTGCGTTACTTGCAGAATCTCAAATTGGAAGACGAGATTAAAGCAAAAGAAGTCATTTTGACCCTGTGGGATTTTGCAGGGCAGCATCTTTATTATGCATCGCACTCTGTGTTTCTATCTGAACGAGCAGTTTACCTCTTAGTGTACAATCTCAGCAAGAACTTAATCGCCGAGGCAGAGCCCTGTGTCAGGCAGGGGATTCATGACATTGTCCGGGAGAATTTGAACAATGAGACCAATTTGGAGAATTTGTTGTCTTGGTTGGTTTCCATACACAGTATTCGAACCACAGTTGGTGAAGCTAGCGGAAACTTTGAAAATCAAAGAAGGAGGCTGCCCTATCTCCGTCCCCCAGTATTTATTGTGGGTACCAATGCTGATCAACCATTTGGATCAACCAAAGAGAGCGAGAAGTGCATCCAGATGAGTATTTCAGGCAAGACGTACGAAAAACATGTCATCAGGCCATTCTTTGTCGTTGACAACACCAAGTCACAGAGTGATGAGGGCATTAATAAACTGCAGAAGAGAATCATGGAAGTCTTAAAACAGGAGCCATACATGGGCGAAGAGGTGCCACTGAGGTATGGTGGTGTAAAATAAAGTGCTTCTTCTTCTCTCGATTTTGGTTTATTCCAGGCAACAGCAGTACAATACAGGCGTTCAATGAAGAGAACAGTGTAACCCTTATGCCCCAATATCAACATTTGAAGGGGGCCTGGAAAAAAGCCCGTGTCTTCTAATAGATTGCTAGATTCTCCTTCCAAATTTCCTCGTATTCGCTTGTGAAACAAAATGAGAATTTGATTTTACATCAAAAGTCGCTTAGGACCTTATTTCGCGCACCCCTTCATTTATCTTCCCCTTATTGTTCTCCATTTCAAATGGTACCATTTGGGATAATTCATTTGAATAAGAAGACATTAATTTTATCTTTAATTAATAATTATCATGCACCTTTAATGTCCTGAATATTTAGTCAACCCGTGATATTCGGTAACGAGAAATAGTGTGCTGATCACTGTCAGGGCTTAAAACACCTTGAAACTTTGACCAAAAGATTCGGGTAACAGAATCCAGAGTGACATAAATTGTTAAGGTGGTTATAAAAGAAACTATAGTGAACCACGTAGCATCATACATCCAGTATGTAGATCCTTAGAGCTTGTATACTATGGTATAGTCATTCAAGACGTTACTAAACTCCCGTACATGTAACAGTGCTGGTTATGCTTTTTCTTGATTTTTCTTGCATCTCTTCAAGCAGAAGTAAAAGCTTCACAAGACTAAATGCCGTTTTATGAATCTCTCAGGTGGTTCAAATTTGAGAGAGCTGTAGAAGCTCTCGTGGCGAGCAAGACCTATTATATGGATCTTGATCAGCTCCTGGCTGTCGTCACCGATGTTTGCCAAATCTATGACCAGGACGAAATGACAGCCGTGTTGAATTTCTATCATGATCTCGGTGTGATTGTTAAGCATGGCCGCACTGTGGTGTTGCAAGCCCAGTGGCTAATTGACCTTTTCAAGCAACTTATAACCGTGCGGCCTTTTCATGAGGCGGTAAGTTGTTCATGTCATTGGGATTTCTTGTCCAGATTTTCAAACTTGAAGAGTGTGTTCTGGATGACAATTATTGAGAGTTGACCCTTAATAATTGCAGCAAATTGAGCAGCTGACCAACAAGTCTAGAAAAACCGAAAAACATTGACTGTTCTTTGGAACTGTTTAAAGGGACTAAGTTGAGAGGATTGTGATGATATTTGTCAGAGTCAGTATTCTAACATTTAAAATATGTAACCTTACTCGTGTGCAAAATGCCCGTATTGCCCTAGGAGGAACATTTATAGTGAATTCATCAAGGAAGAACAAGCCTTAGCTCTTTGAATTCAACACCACTTAATATGACTTTCCATCAACTGGTCGCCATGTTGGATTGTTATGTAGCTGTGTCACGTGTTTGATGACTAACACCCGTGCAGACGTCTGAATTTGTTGTTTTCTAAGATGTAGTATCTTACTATTTTTATATCGTCCCGTTGCTTGTTATACTTACAAGCTTTAACTTTCAGCGGCTTGTTAAGATATTTTTTTTATTCTCACTCAATGTAGATACCTTTGTTCTCGGACTGCTGGAAAGACCTCGAAGAAAGCGGCATTCTCAGGATGGCTCTTGTCGATCACGTTTTTGAAGATATCATTGATAACAGGAAAGGACTTTTCAAAGAGGACATTCTGGACATGATGGAGCTGTATGGATTAATCGCCAAATTTTCTTGCTCGTCTTCTGAAAGTGAGCATGAGCAAATATACTTTGTACCTGCACAACTTAGGTCATCCCCGGCTGGCCTGTGCGAGATAAAGCCCTCGAAAAGTGATCCTTGTTCACTGTATCTTCACTTTCTCAATGGCTTTGTTCCACATGGGCTGTTTTCTCAGTTCCTGTCAAGATGCATCAGTTGGTACTCCAAACATGGCATCAAACAAGCTCCTCAGCTGTACAACAACGGCGCCAGGCTTTTCATTGGAGTGCAGGCCACTTTTGACCTCGTCCTGATTTGCAGAAAGAGATTCATCAAGGTCATTTTGAAGAGAAGAAAACCTACTTCACCTGAGCCATCATCAACCACTGCTTCATCAAAAATGGCTGTTGAAGTTCGCACCTTTATCGAGAAAACCTTAGAAAGCTTGTCACTTGACCTATCCTGGTTACGTAATCTCCGGTATGAGCTGAGTGTTGCATGCCCACATTGTGTGGAAAGTAGTGAGAAATGTTCCAAACACAGATTGGTGCGTTGTGGTCAAGATGATTGCCTAAATCTTCTCCAAGTGTGTCCTGGAGAAGAGCTGATTTGCCGGAAGAGCTTTTCCGATGAATCAATCAAAGTTCATGGATTGGAAAAGTGGTTTCAAGTCGAAAACTCACAGGTACCCTTCGAGACTTTTGAAGTCAATCCTTCAATCATAGATTTATAATATTTGATTTAGAGGATTGAAACTTAGTGCGACCAGGCAAATGAAAGTTACTTTGGACTAAAGCTCACCTTGTGTACAGTGTGCCCCGAAAAGTTGCAGCGGTTTCCACAGGCTGTGCCCTCTTGTGATTTTGTTTTTCCAGATTTCTGTATAATTAAATTTGAGCCATTTTCAACATTTTTGTAACTTGGGCACCTCAGCGAATGAAAGGGCAACAACCTTTAGGTAGAGTCGTGCAAACATTCACAGTGGAGGTTCCCTCGACCTAAAAGGTAATTATTTGAAAAATAGTTCTGAAATATACAACTTTCCTTGTTTTTGTAGACTGAAGAACAGAAAATGGAATCCTTATCCCCACAAGGTAAGGCTTGGTCGGTGGTGGTGTTGGGGGGTTGGGGGGAGGGGGAGGGGAGGTGGTGTGGTGATACCAGCACGTCTTTAAGGCTGGTGAAAGTGCAGTTCTTTTCTCTTTTGTATCTCTGTATTCGTTTTCATGTCGCTGGTCCAAAAGCCCATGTCGGTGTGGTGCGTTCATCTCGCTAATTACACCAAATCAAGATGCTCGTACCTGTACGAATATTCAGACTGGTTTCATGCAAATGCAGTGTCACTCTTCGCTTGATATTCCTTTTAGTTTCAACAATTTAATTGCAAAAGAAAAATCTCACAGTTATAAAGAATGGACTGTTTTAACGCGATATAATGTTTCCATCTTATCTCAAAAAGTTGCCTTACTTGGTACCGGTAATGAAAAATCTCGTTTGATTATTTTCCCGAGCGAGATACTTTGTTTGGAAGAATGTCAATGCGTTAAGTGCAGAGCACTATTTGGAAACAATCCAGATCGAATTGGAATTTGGAAATGTTTAGCTTTTAGAAGAGAGGAGAAAACCTGAGCGTTTTCCATCTGTATGGAAAAACCGGAGAGAATTTTCCGCCAAATGGAACAGTACAATTCTCGAGCGCCTTTCATTTGTATGCAAGAAACAGCTGTTCTATTGGGGAATGAAATGGAGCGATTCTTTGTAATCAGGAGACGAGAAATTGTAATAGTGTAGTACTCGTTCAAACGCGATGAACGTCAAAAGATACCAATATGTTGTAACATTTACGAAGGATTTTAGGTTTTTTTTCCTGGATTTATGCAATACAAGTTACGTCAGCGGCTTCTTTAACCTGCAGGTTTGGATCAACCCCTGTTAGTGGAGACCGGTACACTCTCATCTGACGATCTTCTTCTTGTTGCCCATGAGCTCGGTACCTCGTGGAAGATGCTTGGTAGAGCTCTGAGACTTCCTGAAGCTGTGCTGGAACAGATTGAAGAAGACGAGCCTAAACTCTTTGAAAAGTGCTACAGTAAGTATAAACATCACCCTAGTTATTGTTAACTGATCAAATGCCCAATTGAGTTTACGTCTCAAGGTCGTCTCAATGAATTGACGCTTGAAATCGTGCAAACAGTTGGTTCATCACCCAACGTGTTACTACTGTTAATCCAACCTACCAAAAAAGATGGCCACTGGTATATTTACCCATAATTCTTAGTGTACGCAAACCCTGAAAACGGTCATAAAAACGCACAGAGAAGTTCTAGACTTCAAACCTAGCATACGCAATGTTGTTATTACAGGGACGAATTTCGCAAAAAATTGTATGTGCCTAGTGACTATGTTAGGTTCGCAAGGTATTGTGGTAAAATGTACAGCCGCCACCTTTTTCCGTACGGTTGATTGAGTTGAAGTTTACGTAATTATTACAACCCCTGCCCCCTAGGATAAAGCTCAGTGCACTGTCCTCAAACCTCCCCCCCCCCCCCCTCCCTTTTAAACAAGGGGACATTAGCTATTCCAAAAAATAAAATGAATGGAATTTTAGGAATAAAATTTTCGCAATTTTGAATACACCTCGTAAGGTTGTCCTAACGTTCCAGAAAATCGTAACAACCTCCGGAAAATACCGTTCCATTCTGCCATACCTACTCGGGTCCAGTTTCTCCGACGTAAGGTGATTGTGTTACTTCGGTTTTCGTAGAGAAGTGAATGGAACGGGTTTTTTTCAAGTCGGTTGCAGTTGACCTGGAAACACCTTAAACTTTTCGAATTTCCAAACGGGAACGTTTGGCCGAATAGAAAACGCTGTTATGTCCTCTTTTGTTCAAACCCAAAACGCTCTTCGGTCGTATAGCATTAAATTGATGTGTGCCAGTTTTATCATCGCATCATCCGACGCATTTTGACCAATCGGTTACGAGCAAAATATTTGATGGATTATAAGAGCTGGTATTCTGATAGCAGAGAACCAGTCAGAGTGCGATGTTACTCATATACACGCACTATTAATAGAGGTAATAGGTTTAGTTTTATACCAAAACGTCTATACCCCAGGTGTTCTGAGAAAGTGGACAGAGGCTTTTGGATCTGCCGCTACATATCAATGCCTAGCACGAGCATTGCAGCATCCCATTGTGGGACTACCACGGCTCGCTGTTAAGTACTGTGACGTACACGCTTGCAGGGACACAAGTGAAGGTGAGGAGGTTTTCTGTTAGGATTAGGATTCGGTACAGTGACAACTTAACAAACTCGATAAACCGGGTTTCTTAGGAACTTTCTATTTTTAACGACACATTTCTCAAGAAATTGGCTCTTCTTTGAGTGTTTAACAGGTAAATACATTCAGATAAGAATTTCTATCTTGGCTGATTATAAATTAGAGTAACACGTTCTGTGAACAACTAAGACATTATGTTCTTGGTGGTGAAAGATTTGAACGATTACCTTTAGTCTGCATAGCGGTTGTTCTTTCTGAGAGCAAGGGAAGCTCGTGAGTGTATGGAGCTGGAGAAGGAGCAAGAGCAAATTGGGCCTTTTTTTTGTTCCTTCTCTCGGGGAGGAAATGACTGCGGCACAGGCTATCGATTTTTCAGTTGTCTTATTAGTCTCAGGCTCTGGTCTGGGTCGGGTTGTATTTACAAGAAGGCTTCCCTTCGCTTTGACAATCCACGCTATCGGTCAATACCATCCAATAACAAGTTTTCAATTTTCAATACACTTTTAGCCGTCGCAGATTCCTGTGCTCTCATGTGCAAGCCATCTGATGCACCACGTTCGAGTTACCAGGTCTTTCTTTCTTACCAGTGGCATCTGCAAGACACAGTCAAGATACTGAAAAGCAAGATTGAGGAGAGAGGGTTTCAGTGTTGGATGGACAATGGAGAGATGGGAGGTGGCGACGCACTGCTCGCTGAGATAGATGCAGGGATTCAAGCGTCCAAGGTGAGAAAAATGCTTTTGAACTTCTTAAAATTCCAGCTGTTCGTACAGTCAGCGAGAAAGACAAAAAACCTGCTATATATGGGTGTGATAATAAAATAGTACACAATCAATTTAGTTGTCGACTCTTTTTGATGCAGTCTGATCTCTCTCAGTTCCTTGTTCCTCCAGGGTTTCTAATTGCTTCATTACTTAATCAAAGATAATACCCTTTATAAGACTATTTTGTTTCTTTTTGGAGAATCTTTTTTAAGAGATCCTGCTGACAGTCAAGGTATAACCTTGGGCGAGAGAACGGATGGCAGATTCACTTATGATGGATTTTAATACGAAGAAATCGTTTGCCCACAAATTCGCTTCATCACAGTTGACATCTGACAAATATCAGGAAAAGTGTAACTGGCAGTTGATTGACAGTTGATATTTACAGTCATTTGTCGTGACCACCGTAGGGGCACAGTGGTGTAGCGGTTAACGGGTCCGACTCTCTTTTGGGCTTTAGGTCGCTATACCGGAGGGTCAAGTGGTTTGAGGTTAGGTTGGTTTTTGTCAACAGGACAAGTTGACAAGAAACTTTACTGACGCCACATCATTTCTCCTGACTACTTCTGGGGGTGACCCTGCAATGGACTAGCGTACCATCCAGGGAGAGTAGCGATAGTCCTAGTTACTTCATGCTACAGAAACAGCGTTAAGCTCCAGCCTTGTGGGCCACTTAGCTTCGTAGTGCGAAGTTACCTTTTTCGCATCCTGACCATCGAACGTTTTCTCTAATGTACCACCATTTATTGTATAGGTATTTGTGTGCTGCGTGACAGAGAAGTACATTCAATCAGACACTTGTCAGCGCGAGGCCACATTAGCCGACCGCCTCAAGAAGCCGATTATCCCTCTGTTGTTTGAAGACATCCCTTGGCCTCCAAAGGGACAACTCTCTTTGATCTTTGCAAGGCTTCTTTACATTAGGATCAAGGACAAAGGTGGTACGATTCATGCTTCAGAGTACGACCAGCTTATACAGAAGGTGCAACAGTTTGTGCAAAACTCAGAAAATTGACGTCAACAGTTTGAAATTGACCTTTGGAGCTCCGTCAACTAACAAGGATAAACGTATTTGCTTGTTTGAATCTATCTTGTTAGACCAAGAAATCTCAAAATCACACAAGTAGACGTCGGACGTTCTCCAACACTTTCTAGAATCCCGTAACTTATCAAAAGGAAACTTTTTGCGTCCAGGCAATTGGTGCCAGAAATTTATTTATCGTACTTCTTTGGTGGTTTTGATTTGTGAGGAAGGCTGGAGAGTCCAATAATGTATCAAGAAATACTCTGACGTGTGGGGACTGGTTGGATGAAACTTCCACTTAAGATAGGGTTGTACCACGTCTTTGAGCTTCAGGACGGTGCCTACTAATAAAGAAGTATTTTTGCGCGGTTTAAAATTATGCGGTGAAAGCAGATCTTAGCAAGGGCTATCGGAATCGAAAAAGAAGACTGGGGGTAAACACCTATTTTTTGTTAGAGATAATTAAGCAACAACTGTAAGGAGGTTTTTTTTTTTTTTCAAATTGAAGCTTCATTATTTCTGAAAAATGCATGGTTACCCCAAATGCAATTTTGGTTTGGATACCAAGAACGCTTGGTAAGTTCTGCTTTCTCCGCGTAATTTTAAACCGCGCAAAATATCCCCGTATTAGTAGGCACCACCTATAGGAAACCCGGGTATCTCGAGATGCGCAGAACGTATCCGCAGTAACAAAAGTAGGCACCGTCCTAACAAGAGTAGTAACAGTTGGGATATGTGTCCTCTAGACGAAGTAGCACTGAAGTGTTACATGTACATATGTAGTTGCTCTTATAGAAAATAGGTAGTTACTTTTAGAATAATACGATTTTACCAAAATACAGTCGAACCTGTTTTAAGCGACACCGTATTAAGCAGTCACCCTTTTTTAAGTGGTCAGTTGTCAGTCCCGAAAATTACGTCCTATAATTACAGTGGAACCTCTCCTTACGGACACCTCTATAATACGGACACCTCTCTATTACGGACATTTCACTTGGTCCCTGGGAGAGCGAAATCCATATGAAGACTACTTCTCTAAAACGGACACCTCTATATGTAATAAGGACACTTATTCCTGTCGCCTTAGTGTCTGTAATGAAGGGGTTCGATTCTACTGTAATTTCGACCTCTATCAAGCGGTCACCTCTATTAAGCGGTCACCCTTTACTAAGTCCCAACGAACCGTTTCTATTGCCTTGCCCCGTTTTAATTGTAAAAGAAAACCACTAAAAAAGAGTAACGAATAGCCTGTCAAGCAATTGAATCTCGAATGACCCACAATACTGACTGTGGGATCTTGGCGTTAATGTTTTATTAGTCCACTTTTAAACTGTGTTCTCCTTTGTCATACTAAAAAACTCCATTTTATCGTTGCAGTTTCTTAACCGAGTAAGTTATTTTGTGAGCGCTTTTGTGCGTAAGCCGTACATTAAGTTACCAAATGTGAAATGAAATGGCACTTTTATTGTGCTTGGTATGCATGTGTTCTGTGCAACCTGTATTAAGTGGTCACTTAGCCATTCCCCGAGGGTGATTGCTTAACACAGGTTCGACTGCATTCCCTTTGAAATTGAGAGGCATTTTCGAATAAGGCTGAGGTATAAAACAAACAAACAAACAAAAGAACAAAACAAAACCAAACAATGTCTTACAGTTCTTCACCGGAATACCAAGGAAGGAGGCGAGCGTGCGACAGGTATTTCGCCATTTTAATTGTATAAAATCATAATGTTAAAAAATGTAACTGAATCTGAATACGACAGTTTGATCGGACCTTTCTCTTCTACTTGCGGGGCAGTGAGCCGGGTAACACTTGCATGGTTTAAAGAATTATTATTATCTTTGTAATGATTTATTATAGTTGTAATATAGGTGACGAATTGTCCGTGTTTAACTTAAGTACAGACGTTTTTGAGCCACGGACGGTAGTCGGAAATTGAATTTTTTCCCTCTTTGGAGCGTTTTCACGCCACCGCGTTTGAAAAGTCAAGCCACAGTCATCAACAAGAGCTTTTCCTGTCCTTTGTAAGGAGGAAAACCACGCCAAAAAAGGAAACATGAGAACTTCCGGTTACCGCGCGTGGCTCACGAACGTCTGTACTTAAGCTCCCTATCGTTCTAATGGCTACGTAGCGCAAAGGCAGCAACAATTCCTTTATTTTGATAGCGAGCAATTTAAACTTTTTTTTGTCACCTTTCAGTTGCAGGCATTTTGTGAAATACTATAATTTACACATCAAAGTATTGTTTCACAATAATATTCCCATCAAAACAAATATGTTGCAAGTCTATGTCGGTTTGAACGCCTTGATGTTGAAATGGGTAGGGTAATCCTTGATTGAACTTAACTTTTAATCTATCTGTTGCACCTATTGCTCAATACAAAATGTAGATTTCCGTCAATGGAACTTTATTCCGCTAACATTTGGTGAAAGTTCTTGCGTGTTTGCTGTTCCGTAGTTGTGTGGCAACCTCTACTTTAAACATAACATACGGAAATATAAAAATGGTGTTCGTGATCACCCAGCCTAACGCAAGTACGCAATGCAGTTTGGAAAAAAATTGTTGTTAGCCCGACTAACAAGCGAGGTTTTATATAACTTATTGTAAGTACCTAAGAATTCTCCCAGGAGTCCACGAGTGTTTGCATAAGGCTATGTAAGCTAAAACTTTTGTGGAAGTTTTCAAAACGTTTTTATCTGTTCTTTCGCTTTCATTTGTAACTAGCGTATATGAATTGTTTAGTGATCAGTGAGTAGTACTAAATTTATAACTTTCTATGGTATGAAATTCATTTACTTCCTCTTGTAATGTGGTTATCACAGTTTATTCCATACATAAAAACAACAACAACAACAACAAACACTGAAATAAACTGCTGCTACTTTCTCAACTCCGCAAAGTTTTCGTTTTCTGTACATTAATCGATGTATCCGAATGTTAAATGGCTGCTGAAAATAGGCCATCGCCAAAAGGAGCTTGCCCTGCCTTTTATTTATTGGTTTTATTTCCTAGAGGTAGAGGTATAAAACCTAGTTTTTGTGATAATACCGGTAAATAAAATCAACTTAGGCGAGTTTGCTGTATATGTAAGTCACCAAAATCTAGTCGATCACAGTAACCCAACTGCAACTGTTCGAGACCTTAAGGTTCGGCAAGTTAGAGGCTAGTTTGAGGAATACCTTCTAACAGTTCTGGAATCTCCTCGAAACTGTATACAATCCTTGGATGGCCGTCTTCGCCTTGTACAATGAACAGTGGTGTCTCCGGCTTGTTTTGGTCACCCGCGTCTTCCTCTTCCTGTTGACCCCGAAGTTCATTTTCATCGACATCTGATATTTCAATTTCGGGAACTTCCGTTAGGTTTGCCATTTCTGTATCGGTGTCTGCTTCTTCGATGTGCAAGGTTGGAATTGTGAACTGTTGTGAGCCTTTTGTGGAGTGAACACCAGAATTACCTGGGGTATCGTTTTCGTTCACTCGGTGACGCTGGCTTCTTTCAGGATTTGTCTTGGACGCGATCATTTGGTTGCGTCCGCGTTGCTCCTCGTCATCTTCAGATTGAGCCTGCTTGATGTAAACGTGCTTATGTGATGATGAGTTTTCCATTTCTACTGCATTTTCTTTTGGAACCGTTTGACTGCCAGTTGGGATTACCGTAGCTCCACTTATTTGCCATATAGGGGGCATTACCACTTCACCTGCCCGCCTTTGACTCTGGCCCAGTTTCGGTTTCTCGTAGTATTCTTCCAGCAGTTTTGTAGGAGAGGTATCCTTTTCCTTTAAAATGGCATTCTTTGCAGCATTGGCCATATCGCTTTCTCCCGATTTCGATGGCTTGTCAATCGTAGATGGGCCGATTAAATGCTGAAGCTGTTCTGAAAGACGCCTCAGGTTGGAATCTCGGTTTTCTTTTGGTCGCTCGTTCATCCTTGGGGGCATTGCAGCCACGGATGCTCTTTTCTTTGGTGCGCCCGATTCTGCTTGCCTGAGCTTCATCAAAGACATGTCGGTCAGCATCTGTAGCTGGTCTCTCTCGCGCTCAGCTTGTTGTTGCTTCTGAGTCATTGTGGAGATCATCTCTTCCAGGCGCTCAATTTCAAATTGCGCCTCTTCTAACCTGAACTGGAACTCTTCCTTGTCCTTCAACGCCTGTTCTAAAGCTTCTCGGGTATCTTTCATCTCGTTCCTAGCGGTTTCATGATCTGACGCAAGCTGATCTCGGTGTTTCACAACTCCATTCAGTTGTGTTTTCAAGCTGTGTATCGTTCGATCACTGGTGGAAATGTACCGTTGATACTTCTCTTCGAGATGGCGAATAGAATCTCTTCGTTTCGGAGAAATCCATTCTGCTGTATCAATGTCCTTGCCAACTGTTTTCAAAGCTGCTACAAGCTCATCCCTTTCTAGGAGAGCATCGTCGAACATGGACTTTAGGTCGTGCATATTCTTCTCACTTTCATATTTGTATAGCGTATACTTTTCTTCTGTGAGTCGTTTGACTTCTTCCGCCAGATATCGGGCCTGCTCAGCCTCGGCTGCACGATCGTTGGCCTCGTTCAATCGCATCAGGAATGTCTTTGTTATCATTTCAACTTCTTTCAGACACTTTACCTCTGCCTGTTGAACTTGATCAAGGATTGTCTCTTTAACTGCTTCGGCTCGTTTCTGTAACGCTTTTGCTTTCAACGCTGTCAGCTCTGCTTGTTTAAGGCGCTCTTGGAGTTCTTCCCGAGAATAAGTCACTGTTATATCAGTGCTGTCCCAGTCCATGGCTGTTGTGTCGTCCTCAAGAAAACCCACGGTTGATTCTACTTTCTTCATCGTCGTGGGTCTGTTCGAGGAACCTGGGGCAGCTTCTTCGGCTAGTTGATCTAACAGAAAAAGACAAATGTTGGCATTAGTAAAAGTTCACTTCTTCCTGTATTGAAGGAGGTTTTGTATAGTTTATGAGCACATTAATTGAGAGGCACCTCAGTTGAAGCGAAATAATTGTATAGATGACTATTTTTTCTCTCTGACGTCGGAAGTCAAACTCGTGAGTTTTACCAACATAGAAGGAAAAATAAAGAGTTTGTTTTCTATTTTGTTGAGCGCTCTAATTAAAAATTGCGGCGTTGATGTGCATGTATAATTAATGACGCCCAACCCCATTCTGGGCACTTAAAAAAAGGTTTAGTCTTTTGATCGATGAATAGGTAAACTGTTTTCAGTGGTACAATAAAGATTAACTAGTGAATAATTATTGCCTGTTTGGGTCGGTGCTGATACAATAGTGAAGCCTTCATCATAACATATTGCTTTCGAACACGAACAGAGCACTTAAGGTCCCACGCCAGTTGAAAGCAATCAATTCAGTAACCAATAAAAATGTTCAGTTTAGAAAAAGTTATGGGGTGGTTGTTATTTGAAGGAGTAATGTCATGAATTTGTTGCCTTTTGTGTCAAACATTTTCGAGATGCAGATCTAACCCACCGATTTCATCAAAGAAACAACAGGAGAACTTGAAATCAATCGTCACAATTATTGTACGGTGCGATACACAAAAGCAGCTCCTATCAGTAGCATGACCTTACCTTCCAAAGAATGGGAAGAACAGCTTGGGGTAGACGAACCAACTTTCATTGAGACTTGATCCCGAAGCTCTTGAAAGGTAGGGCGTGAGTTTGGGTCCTAAATGAAAACGTGATAAAAGTTCATGCTACGTTCAACAAGAATGACGCAGACTTTGCGAAGACCCGACTAGTATAGCATTGGTTTTACCCAACTGTTATCGCGGATTGTGTAATTTCAGTTGGTTAGGTTGCATTTTTTGCTGTTGTCAATAATGTTAACTTTTTTCAGGTGTTTCCCTATTTTTACTTTCGGTATGCCCGGTTTTCTACCATTCACAGAATGCAACATCTTTATTCTTAATTTGATCCACAGGATCCAAGATGCACGGCTTTATTATTTATTTAAATCCATTTATCACTACATAACCATCGTGACACATAGGCGGTGCTTATTTTGTTCTTGTCGACTAATGAAGTTTTGACAGAAAAAATACCTCACCTCTGACGTGGTTTTATTTTCATAGATTTGTTTGATTATATTCCAAAATTGGACATCGGTTAATATCGGGAAAGTAAAACCAGACACAGAACTGAGAAATTATTTATTTCCTGAATTAAGCTGGCAAAACTCCTTTATATAGGATCGAGTTACAACTAAACAACGCATGCAACATTACGGACAAGACTCGTTGGCCGTTTGTTTTTTGGCTTTCATGTTTGTGTCTGCGCCGAACCAAAGTTAATGTTCGAGAATGGTTATGAAGCCAAACAAGTTTCTTTGTGACATGTTTTTGTTAACATTTTTGGCCTTGACCGTGCACAAACCACAAAAGATTTTGAAATGTGTTGGAGCAACTGGTCAATAGAAGCGTTCCTTTTAAAATATTCAGCTGTAGTGTGGACGTTAAAACAATGGATTGTGCATGGTCGCGGCCCCGCTTCCAACCTAAATTGCAGCACCATTCTTATCAACTTTGAACATGGCAAGGTTTCATAACCAGTCCCTCAATTAACTATGGTGGAACATACCTTTTGCAAGCACAGCATAATGTAATCTACGAAACAGGCAAGGTGATCCATTGTTTCATTTGCCTGATTGTAATTTAAAACCTGAAAAAAGTAAAGCAAATTTTAAGAATACCATTCAGTACTTGCTTTCCAACATAAGACGTTTTGAATTAGAGCTAATTAGCCAAGGAAATTACTGTGACTTCAAGGATTCAGCATACCTGTTCTAAGTTTGTGATAGGCTTCTCACCCACAGTAACAACAGCAAAGATAAACAAACCTGAAAAATGTCGGAATTTGGCAGAGTCAGCGTCACAATTATGACTGATGAATTGTGTTGTAATTGGTCAAGAATAGAGATGCAGTGTGTGTTGTCATTTTGTGCAGAGTGGAATTTTAAAGTCAATCGTGATATGCAGCTTGCCACCCTCCATATCTGGTTGCTGCCGTGGCTCTTTCAAGACAAGATGGTGGTAATTTCTTTTGGATTTTTGGTGGATGAAGAACTTCAAAGAAATCCTCTGTCGGATCTTAAACAAATTTTGTTACGACAAGTATTGAAATACAAGGTATCTCAGTGTGGCGAACCCAGAAAGTATTGCTTTTGTTTCAGTGTCGTTAATAATCCCTTTACAGCTTACCAAACGCCCAAACATCAGACGACAACGCTCCCACAGAGTGACGAAGCTCAGGAGCTGGAATAGCCACCTTGTTCTTGTAAGCTACATCCAACATCGCCTGTGTGCACCAGGGAGATCTGGATTCATTGAAAACGAATGTTAATTAACAGTGAATTTATTAAAAGTGACGTCTTTCTATAAAAAAAGGGCCTCTACGAAACTTACCTTGCACAATGAAAGCCTGAAACTTTTATTAGTCCTTTCTCTCCTACAAGACAATTCTTGGGCACCTAACAAAGGAAAATATCCTCAAGGGTTTGTCAACAAACTTTGCACTTGTTGTTTATTGTCGAGGTAGAATTCCACTAAGTGACGGAGGGGGGCAGCCACAGACGAAAAAAGACCGATATAGACTTGATATAGTTAACCCTTTCCCTGCTAAGTTTTTTTGGCCCGTTGTTCCAAAACGGTAAAGAAAAACCCAGCTTGCTATTGTAATAGACCGTTTAAAAGGTCTCGATGAGTGTAATTCATTTCTGAAATCAAGATAACTGAAGGAAGTTAGGTCTTTGATAGAAATGGTTTTAAAAGGACAAAAAAAAAAAGTACAAAATTTCATTGATCGACTCATGTGATAGGTATACCTTAAAACTGTAGCTTAACAGGGATTCTAATGTAATAGGGATTGTAAACGAATAGGGATTAGAATGATCTAGTGACCGACTATTAGGCAAACTCGAAAACTGATTGACTGCGCAGTGGCGGTCTAATTTTCGATAGACTGGCCTGGGAGAGAGAACGAAGAAAGCTGACGAACTTTCAAACCTTCAAGTATCTACGTAAATTATGGTCATCCAAGTGACATTGACTGACGTTTCGACAACCTGAGTGGAAGTACAGTCATCATCAGAGTCAAGTAAATTGTGGAACGTTAGTAGATGGTATAAATGTCTCTTGTAGTTGACCTGATTGGTCAACGACATCGACTCTGAAGATGACTTCCACTCAGGGTGTCAAAACACTCACCCGAATGATCATAATTTACGTACTTATGGCATGACTCCTGGGTTCAAACCATTTTTAGCTTCAACTATCTGTCAATAAATACCTACTTTTACTGAATTTCTTTGGTGAATGGATCGGCCACTGGGCTAGAGTGAAACAATCAAAAGGCTCGAACTTGCCGTGTAATTGTTCTTTTTGTTAAATAGGGTACAAGAAGAGTCGGTGATCGGAGCAAAGCGAACAAGATTCTCATAGCTCGCCCTCTTGTAACGGAATTCTAGAGCCTTTACACCACAACGGAACCTGTTAACAGCTTATCAATTACCTAGTCTCGCTTTTCTCTTAACATTTGACAGTTTCATTTGACTTACCAATTCTCTATGCTCTACAGAACACTCATGGAGATAGACCATTCCATTGAGAACGTGATTCAGGATATTTCCTAACTCAGTAGGATGGGACAAAAGGAGAGAACAGTTTCTCTTGAGGTAATCTGATAGGTCCCCTGTTAGCGTAAAGAAGGCTAAGTCAATTGAACGTTTTGCCGTAGCAGTCATTCGGTTACATTCTATTTTAAAGTGCGGCAGGTTGGACTAGATGGCCATGTTTCACAAATCTCGTCAGTCTTGTTCCAAGGGCTCTCTCTTCAATTCCCTTGGTCTAGGGAAGAAGAGAGATACTTGAGGAAAAGGTTGCCACATTGGAAGGTCTGGGGAATGCCGTTTTTGCATTTCCAGAATGTTTTCTCACAACGGTTAGGCTTATTCTAGCTGTTTTTTTACTTTTTTTCTAATTTTAAATCGTCTCAAATGGTGAAGTATGGTTTGCTTGCATTACTGAGGTGCGTATAGGGTTACTTGTAATAATTTTAGCACAGTTCTGACAAAATGCACCAGCAAATGGGCCCTTTGCAGCTAACGGTCACGTGGCGCAAAAAAAAAAAAACCACTTTGCTGGAGACCAAGCTACGCACTGGGACATCCAAAACAAAGCGACTTCATCCAGTCAATTTGCACTTTCTTTGTTTTCGATGTTCCACTGCGTAGCTTGCTCTCCAGCAAGGTGTTTTTTTGTACCATGGACCGTTAGCTGCAAAGGGCCCGTTCTTCTTGATATGGTGCCTTCTCTTAACGACACAAAGTAAAACAAAAAACAAAACCTATGCTATTACCATTGGGCAGATTTTCTTGAACCATAAAGTTTCGAGGTCCTTTTAATCCAATCCCGTGTAGACGCGCCACATTGTCGTGGTTTAAGGTCCTGTAAATTGGTAAGGGAAATTTTTGAAAAGAACAAACAAAATATATAAAAACATACATGTAAACCGGCATATGGTTGGGATGTCTAGAATAATTGACCTGGAAGTACCGACGACGTATGGCTGACTTCTATTGAATCAGTACCCCTATTTGTGTTGGTGAGTCGATATAAGCCTGTACGTATGCCATCCCTTAAAATAAACGCAAACGTAAAAGAAATCGAAATCTGATCATGCCCTTGTCAAAATTCAATTTGCTTTACCAAGAGTTTGAGAAGAAAAACATGAAACGGGCCTTTTAACCGAGAATATTGGGCGCGCCGAGCGTAATTATCCGAGGCCGATGTATCTATTAAATGAAGTGAATCTTACTTACCACGGGTTGAGCATGAAAGGTTAAAAATATGACACTAAATGGTATCTTTTATCTTTCAACCGAGTGATAACAGTAACGTTATTGATTAAAGTCTCAATGTGGTAAGCCGACAAACTATAGCCATGTGCTGATCTTTGTCTGCCAACGACCTCTTAGATAAAGACACCGCTCTAGTGTTACAACAACTGTCTCTGCTTTAAAGCTCCTCTTCATTCAGTTTCTCTACAAGACTTGCAATTTGTACTTCTCATATTGTTTGATTTAGACCTAGAAGGCTGGTTTATTTTAAGGGCAATTTCTTTTGTACTCACATCATTAACCTTGACTGGTTGCTAAACGTTTCTTTCAGGATATCGGAGCTCCCCTCTTGCAGAATATGGATCAAAGCGTTCTTGTTGCGAAACTTGCCGTTAATGACGCTCTGCAAGGTAAAGGTTTCGTTTTTACGCATCAGCCAGAGGTGAGTGGGGGAATGGTATAGAACTATTGAATGTTTGTCAGTGTTAGTGACAAACTGCGGCACTCTGATTTTGAACCAACTCCTTTTTTGACTAGACCCTTTTAAACTTGCTCCTTTACCTTGTTTAAGGGTCAATTCTTTGCGAAAGATTGAACATAGTGGACTGAAAGAATACTTGATTTTCACAAGGCAATAAAAAGGAAATAATGTACCTTGATAACTTTGACACATCCTGTATTTAAACTAAAGAGTTGTTTTTCGTTGACGCATTAAGAAAAACTCCTACCCACGGCAGGCCTGAGCCATTCTCTTCTCTTGTTTCAATCTCTGTCCAATCCACCTTCCAGATTTCTAAAACACACAAAAATCATCCTTTGCCATCATTAATTTTTCAAGTAGAAGAGCGAGATGGAATCATCTTCTCTTGTGCATGGGAAGACAATTTAATTTCACATTACTTTTTTACTTTGTATATAGTTTGGTGGCAAAATCTAGACATTTTAGGTGCACTGCGGAGGTTGCACAGAAAGATCGTCCGTCGGATAGGTTCAGTATATTTAATTTCAATAAGTCGGTAGATTAAAAAAAAAAACGAATCAAAGGTGAAAGAATAGTGCAAATAAAGAAATACACGCTAATTTCATCAAAATGTCAATCGCTTATACTAAACGCAGTTTAAATTTCTATTATTATTTATTTTTCTTTTGATAGGAAAATGTTTCTACACTGCGAAACGAAAAAAGTCCGCAAAAAGCCTGGAAAACGTAACATTTTTCTGACCTTCTCATTAAGGGTACTTGGCTTAGCCCAGGAGAACCAATTACAGTGAGTCTCGCCTAACCAATCTATAGCGCAACGTAAAGCACTTTAAAATATCCAACAACTGTTATTTTCATTTTCTCGTAACTTGGCCCACGGAAGATGTCGTTAGCCTCAAACATTTCTCGCTTTTGTTCTTGTTCCCAGTATTTTACTTTTCATAGCTCAGAGTAGGTGTATGCCTTCATAATAAATATCCATACCATCTGCGTTCTTGAGTGTGGGGTACTTCTCCAGAGTAATTCCTAGAGCTGTAAAAACACCAATAATATTATTGTGTTGTCACCATTCTTTATTAAACAGCTAGGATGAGCGCAGTTACTCGATAAGGCTACAATGGAGTCTGTTCCACTTGATCAAAGCTCGGGTTGGAGTTAACCATTTTTCTTGCCTTTTTCGCGAATTGGCGTCAAGAAAATGGGTATATAGATCTACGGTGTTAACTGTAACTGTAAATTTAACGTCAGATTTTTGGCGACGGAAATTGCACTAACGGTGCATACACTGTAAATTCGACTGTTTGGTCAACTATGGGCATTTTCCATCTGTCCGCACTTGCAGGCCAGACTTGCAGTGGGACGTTTTGAAGGACTGGGTCTGTAAATACTTTATACTGGCATGATATTCATTCCTTCCTTCCTTCCTTCCTTCCTTCCACCAACTGGCACCTTCCGTTTGCAAAAACAGGCCCATATGGCCGGCCAGTCCTCCAAAGTAGAAAGCCCTTAAAGTTGACCAAATTAAACAGTAGAAATAGTTATATATGTATGTAACACGCTAGTTGTTTGTGATTGGTGTGTTTCGATCCTCGCTGTGGTTGTTGACGATTAGAGAATTTTGATATTTTTGGTTCAGAGTAGAAATTTTCCCTCAGTATCCACACTGGTACCAATCGCCCGCGCGTTGTTTGATAGAAGCCATCCATGCAGGCTCTAGAAATTTCAAGTCTGTTAACCCTATCCCTGTTCAAGTTATGAGGGTGAAGTCTATGTGAATCCATATCAAAGTGAATCATTGCCGCAAATAATGCATCACTTTAAACCCGGACGATGAAAAATAGTCACTTCTTTCATGACATTTACTATAATGTTAGCACGTACTGATTTTCTACATACTCGCATGTTGTTTACACTGGTCCAGTAGCTGTTGTATGCTGTCAAACTGCAGAAAGTTTGCATAAGACACCGCGTCTGACTCATCCTTTACTCGATACTTCTGGGTTGTTTCATCCAGAAGGACTTCTATATGCTTTACTGTTCTGTCCGTCCTATAATCGTAAAAAAAAAGGCAAACGAAATTTGATTTTCTCACATTTGCTTTATTAGTATTACAAGATAAAAAAAAAATACAAAAAAGATAGAAAATGGGAATAGGATCGCGGAGATCGAGTTTGAGACCTAGAATCTCGGAAAATCATCTGTTGCTGGGACTTCAAGATGAATTATATGCATTATAGGAGATGGTGAATACACACTCTCCCTTCAAGAAACATGCCACTTGAGAACACAACCAAACAACTCCAAAAGATACTACTGAGAACGAAAATGAATGTAGAATACAACGGCTGGAATGTCAATCCAATATCTATGCCATTTCAATCGATACTGTTTATTTGTTGGTTTATTTTCTTGATTGTTCCTTGACAGCTCTAATGCAATCTATATTATTAATGTCTGATTTTCTAGAAAGGACACCGGGATAAGGATTCATTTCTTCGAGGCGATGCACTAAATCCAGTAATTTCTAACGTTACTTCTTTAATTCCACTGTTAGCTAGTCTTCCAGGCGGGCTATTTAACTTTCATTTTGTTGAGATCTGGAAATTGTTAAAAGAGGATTGAAATTTAGACTCACCTGAAAGAAAGAATGGTTCTTGTCCCCTGGCCGCTTGTTCTTAAGATAAAACAGCCTGGTACCTAGAAAAAGTTTACAGCAAAACGTAACATATACCTCTAAAAAGACCAAAGAATAACCTATGGTCAATATGAAATCAAAATTCTCAACTCAAAGGCTTTAAAAGGCGGAACAAAGGCTTTATTTTTGGGTTTCCTTTCTTTAGATCAAAGTTTCATCTGCTGTAACTAAAAGAAGAAGGAATTTTGGTATAGTAGAATATCTATGCATTTCACGTGGCGTGGATGTAATCCTTATCATCTTGACTCGAGAGCGAGAACGTGTCGAGAATAAACATGGTTTCAGTATGTGTAACGGCTGATTATGTCGTAGTCCGATTCGAGGAAAAATGTCTTCAGTGACGGTCCGTGAGTTAGAAGCCTTTTTTATCTTTCAGTAGAAGCTATTTCAGATTAGTTGGTTCATTTCCGTACCTGATCTCTGAGGATAGCTGCTGTAATAGTCGTGGGAATCTCATCAAAAAACCATCTGTGAAGTAGAATTCGTGAAAACGTGGTTACCTTAACGTGGGTTGTTGAGCCACATCTTTCTTCTTTAACGACTGATCTAAACATTTACGATGATGCTTTCTTTATCACTAAATTAAGTGAGTAACGAGTATTTTTATAACTGATCTAAAAACTTGAAGAAATGATCTTATACCAAAAGTTAAAACCAAATTTAGCCTAGATTTTCAGAACTAGAAATATTTATTTAAATTCATAATGAAAACCAAAAAGCCTCAGAGCAAGATAAAAAGTACTTCGCTCAATTTAGCCTGACCATTTCAATCCAGTTCAAAGAGTGTGATAATGACGAGTCACTTAAACGAAATGCAGAAAAATGTATACTTACGGTTCTTCCTTGAGATCTTTTAGTTTCACAAGATCCTTTGGAATGTATCCGTATCCACTTGTCCTACAAAATTAAAATAAAAGCAGCTGGCAATTCATGGTCTAACTGCTCCCAAAAGGTACATTGTACCGAAACTTAAAAGCTTCAAAGTTCCGGCATTAAATAGAGGCGATTTTGCAGTTCTCATGAGGTCTCACGTGATTGGCTTACAACCCTTCTAGAAAACAATAAAACTGAAACAACAGAACAATACCCCCAACCGTGAAAACAATAGCCACTGCTACCCAATTAAAACAATTTAATACAGTCAAGCTTACGAAGGCTGATACAGTACTATTGAATAAAGAGGACTCTACTTAGGCCATTTAAATCTTAACGAAAGTGAAAATTACTTACGATGTTGTGGAGAATGCTTTCCATTCCATACTGCCAGAAGCATCGGAGACTGTCAAGTGATCACCCTAAAATAACAATGAATGAAAAGGCAATTGACGATCGAGAAGCATTTCATGTCATAAACATTAATCATGATAACATGAGCCCATGCAGGAGTGTGAGTTAATAAGTATAGCTTCTTTTTCTTACACCCACGTTCCTCCAGACCGGGGCCGATGAACATTTGTACGAGAGAAAAAGTGAATGGATTTAAACCCATTCGGAGCTAGTTCTCTGTATTTGCATCACGCATACCTACTAACGACAGTAGCTTTACAAACTAGCCAACATCTTTAAATAATCTCATTCATTACTTAAATTGACAAGTTGTTACTGTAAAATTTTAATTTTAGCGTCTTATTCTATAGCTCTCTTACCGTGTTAAAAGGAAGGCTCCCTGGCATGTCAGAATAATGCGACTCACGAGCAACCACACCAAAGCCACTAAAGGCGATAGCATGTGATAACTGGTACAATTAAGAAAGAAGGAAAGAAACAACGGTATTAAGTTTAAAAAGATACTACATTTAGTCTGAATTAAAATTAGAGAATTATTCAGAAGTGTGGGGAGACATAAGTTTCTCTTCGGATCAGATTCAACTGGGGATGAACATAACAGATGGGAAATTCTCTATGACAGGATTAAGCACTAGTGTATCATTTTGTTTATTCCCATGTACCATATACTATATGATAAGGTTTGGCCGTCAATTTTTGGAATATCGTCTACCAGAAACTGTCCAGCAGATGCTCTCTGCTGAACAGTTTGACATTTGTATGTAAATTTGAATTCGATCAGATGTGCTCGCTTTTAACATTAGTGTTTACAGTGTGTTTCACACAGTTTTATACTTTTGAAAAACGTCTCATACGCAAACAATTAAATGAAGTTAATCATCAACCTTAGGGGAGCAGGGATCGCACAAAGGAGAGAGCACTCGCCTCCCACCAATGTGGCCCGGATTCGATTCCCGGACTCGGCGTCATATGTGGATTGAGTTTGTTGTCGGTTGTCGTGCTTGCTCCGAGAGGTTTTCCCCGGGTACTCCGGTTTTGTCCTCTTCTCAAAAACCCAAATTTCCAAATTTTAATTCGATCTGGATTATTGTCAAGCACGTTATCATAATCCTCAGCCTCGGAAGATTGCTCAAGCACTCTACGTGTTATTGACATAAAATAAATCACTTTACTTTACTTTTAACTTCTTTATTAATTCTCCATTTCTATCTCATCATTTCAATAAATATAAATACCTTGTGTCTTTTAAACTCAGGAATACCTGTCGGTGCAAAAGGGGAACCGAAGTAAGATAAATTACATGCGTGCAAACATTCTTATTGAGTCAGGTGTCTCTCATTCAAAAGATCGCCTAAACAGCATAACGGGTGCGCAACTCAAATAAAGAGAGGTAGGGGAGATACCGGTTGTTTAGCGATGGATTGCCAAAGGAAATGAAGAGTCGTTCTTTCAATAGTTTTATGTTCAAGATGCAATAATGGAAGATAAGCTATAGCATCATTTACACTGGAACTTCAGAGAGACGTTCACTGCAGGACTAAGCTATGGCCAGATACACCCGAGTGTCCTTATCCTGATGGTTCCAAGAGTTTGCACGTCGGATTTTGCTCGTTCCTAGGCAGCGAATTGTCCATCATAACACACACTCAGGGTGTGTATTTTTTATATTTTAGAAAGGATTTATTCCATTTTGGGTACAAAACGGACTAAATACAAACTAGGCTTGTGTCTCGGGTTGCGTTCTTATTGCATAAGACGCATTAATTCCTCCACCAAGGAGTATATTAAATAGATAAAAGTTTTGACATAATCTTAGGGGTAACGAAGGAGTAGACCTTCCTTTCTCTTACTAAAGGCTGCTTCCTCGCCCTCATTCCGCGACACAAACTGCAGTAAAAAGCGTGCTACAGGGATTCTTCTTTGAGAAATAGAAATCTGGGTCCAAAACGTATGCTGATCCTATGTTAGCGTAATCCCGTGCTTTTAATTGATTACGTTATGTGGCGCGTTCTTGGACCCACTTTATTCGACCTTTGCAGTATCTGTATACTGGTCCCTAAGGTTGGCTCTGTGAAAAGAGTTGTGTCTAACCTATACTGAACTGATTTCAACTGATATCTAACTCTGACAAAGAGTTGTTTACAACAGTAGGCGAGATTAGACAGAACTAGCATCGCGATCTATGTCTTCCAGTTACAGTACCTACCATAAATTGTGCATGGTTTGCACCCTGGAGAGCTCCGGAACGTCACAGCTTTACAACATGACCACGACTTCCCCGTAAAGCGACCGGAGTGGTACTGAGCCAGGCTGACTGGGTTATCTAGACAAGCTAATAATTCATCGAGTTTATATTACAACGGAGAACAGACGTCGCGTAGCCTTAAGAGGAACTTCGATGAATCAGACTGAGTGATCAGCCGACGTTGCACCGTTCTTTAAACCATCACCACTTTATTTAAACCCGACTTAACTGGAGCCCCTGAGCTGTTCTAGAAAATTTACTATCAGAGTTGGAGCCTATGCCCCCTGGGCCATCCCTTGAAATTTGTTGTTTCCAATCACCCTCCCTCACTCTTGTTAAAGTGGTCGGCTGGTTGTTTGAAAAAAAGGAAACACCGACAAATTTACGAATAAACCATTCTAAGTGAGCTAAGGTTTCAATTTGGTCGTGGCTATCATATTTACGTGTCGTGCCTCAACCGCCACCACTTAAGTTTGCACGAGGAGGAAGAGTGAAGGGATTTTTCCTCCTTTCGTCGCACGATATCACGCCTTGCAGTATAGTCAGTCTTGTACTATTCTAAAGTTTCCGGAGAGTGATGAGCTGGCTGTGAACTAATCTTAACTTGTTTATTTTCTTTTTAAGCTCAGCTTTGTGCCTTTCAACCTCGGCTACGACAGTCTTGCCACTTAAAATTGAGGGATAGTATGTGGAAGCCACGTTTTAATAAAAAGCAATGCTGTGCTATAGTGTCAGATTACTGTCCGAGTTCGTTTCCATTTAGAACTGATTGCACAATTATATAGGCCTTTCTACTTACCTAATCTTAGCGAACACAGCCAGGATTCAAACTCCTCCACTTCATAAGCGGATAGATAAACAGTTCGAGTGTTGGAATTGTCTTTCTTAGTGCGACAATGATATGTTATCTGAAAGAGATAGGACACAAATGAAACAACTGCACTGGTTTTTATATACGTGGTTCATCCATTCCAAACCTCTGTTGATCGCCATTAATAAATTTGTTGACTCTAGCAGACTGACAAGCTTTAAAGTCCTTTAAACAAAGTTTCATCAGGAAAAATCACTATTCTTTTTTATTTCCAATTCGTTTACCATTAATTTACATGATCAGAATAAAAACTGTAACGTTTTCCGCACTAGGCCGAGTCGAGGGGAAGTACGACGTAAGATAAGAGTTCCCATGCCATTTCTTCTCTAGCGACGTGAAAGCACCCCCAAAATAGAGAAAGCCTAAGAGAACGCCCCAGTATTCGTTTCCCTCTAAATCAGATTTCCTAATTTCAAAACTCATTGATACAATCTATTTAACGTAGACTAAGAAACATACAGGGACGAACCGACCTGAAAACAGAGCACCTGTCCAAAGGCGCCATCATCCACTTCTTCTACTGATTGGATGTTTATAATGTCGGTGAAAAATTCCGGCTTTTCTCCTTTCGTCTGTGCAAATGAAAAACTACACATTTAGGATTAAAGAAATAAGGGAGGAAAAACATTTTCCATTATAACAAAGGAAAGAAAAACATTCCATGCTTCATCTTCAGAAAAGTAAATAAAAAAAGCAGAGAGAGAAATGTAATGTTTATCTTGTCACGAGCGTTAGACAAAGCCGAAAAATAAAGTCTCTCCTCTATGTATTATCAAAAGGGACAAATAATGTAAAAAAAGAAGTGTTTTCAGAGTTTCAAAGTTGCTTCAAATAGAGGTTTACCTCGATTACTGCGACTTTGGTCATATCAAAACAATCAATCAATCTTTGTTTTATAGTTACCAATTTTTTTAAGCTAAAGATCGAAAGTTATTGCATTTTAAATTATAATAAATAAATAAATAAATAAATAAATAAATAAATAATTAAATAAATAGACATGTGTATGATATACACCAGCAATTTTGAGAAAAGAAGTAGTTAATTAATTATTGAATAATATTGAAATAGTTTTTGAAATCAGCTGAGCAGGCGTGTCAACATAGGTGTCATGTAAGAAACCAGTTTAACAAATCGAACTTCGTGCAACTTTATCCGTTAAAATTATGTTTTGATGGTAGAAAAGAAGGAGAGAAACGTAGGCAGTGGCCATTGTTTCTTTTCTTTTACAGTCAATTCACGTGACCAGTATTTTTGAAATTTGAATGGAAAAGGAGGCTATTTTGAACATCGCCAACGAGATTTCAGAGTTCCCGTAGAAATTTCCCTAGTTTGTTGACGGTATAAAGCTTTGAATTTTTCTTTACATTGCAGCATTAAGTATTTCAAGAATAACAATTGTTTCCCAAGTATTTTGAATCTTTTTTTTTGTTAAAAATTCTTTTTTGGAAAAATTTCCTGTGAGATGTTCAAGATTCCATTCACATATCGGACATTACAAAGAGAAATTCGAATATTCATTTTATTCTCGGAAATACTGGTCACACGTGACGTGAATTCACTGTAATATTATCAGAGACATTAAATCTTCTTTATAGCGGATTCCAGAATAATAGCAGGCTTAAGTAATTTTTATAATCCCTTTTATGACACTTTTGAGATCTTAGCACTAACAAGAATAATAATAATCGGCTAAGTCCCTCGGACAACCACACTGATTGGAAATGAAATACACTATACTGGACACGAGAATCGTATAAAAATATTCTGTCTTTGAGGAATTTGAGGATAGGAAGAGCTGACAAAGACTAGTTACCTCACTTCACAGATTCCTAAAGTTCTTTAACCCTTTAAGCCCCAGTGGTGACGAACATCTATTTTCTCCTTACAGTGTTGCTGCTTGATTAAACATTTAAATCAGGGGAATAAAGAAAATAATCACCAAAGATGAAATGCCTCGATTTTTTGACAAAATCTCCTAACTAATAGTATGAGAAATGTATGGAGGACAGTGAGGAGAATGTACATCAGTGTTGATACTGGAGCAGAAAGGGTTTAACCTACGCAAACTATAATCGTCTTCCCAGTGTTGGTTCGCACCTGATTATCCATAATTAAAATATCCTTTTGCAAACCGGTCTGCGTATTATGTTATAGGATAATCGTAATAGCAAGTCAAAGGACTTAATTTAAGCAAACGTTTTTGCTGCGTTGTATTGGCTAACAACGTAATCACTACGCCATTGGCACTACAATAGCAAGATAAAAACTAGAAAATGTTTGATTTTTCTTTTTCTGCGCAGTTCTTGGGCAATTGTCAGTTTTCTCGGCCAGTTTTTCGTGTCATCGTCTCACTAATACTCTTCAATTTACCTCGGTTATTGTTTATCGAATGTTTATTCACCAAACATTGACAACCGTCGTATCCGCTTTGATAATCCGCTTACTTGGCATTGATTGAGTGGAATTCGGTAAAGAAGTTTGATTAAAAAGTCAGATGCATGCAATGAATTTTCAGAAAGTCAATAGTGCTGTTAAGACGTGATGTATTCCAAGAAGTAAAGGCAATTCTGGGATGAGCCTATTTAACCATTAGTTCGTACATATGTGTTGCTACCTACTCAGGCTAGTAAAGAGAAGTTAACGTAACCGTTGTATACTCAGAAGCCTTGTGGGGGCTAGTTACGAAGGCAAGATAAAATAGGATTCATCTGGATCTAAGCTATCGTTTGCGTTCATTTATGTTATGTCTATTATGAACGAGCTTAAGGTCCAATCGCTCCGGCCTCAGATATTTCCTACAATAAATTGGGAGCCGTAAAGAGCTTAAATTAAAGCTGACCTCTGTGGTAGAGAATTCTAGAATCAAATTAAGACAGAAAAAATAGTCATTGAGTTGCAATTAATTCATTGATGTCCATTTTAACATCATTTTAGCAGTTATAACCTCATTAGTAACTGTTAAGACTTACCCATTGTGCCGAGCTGTGATAATACTCAAACGAAACTTCAGTCAAAACTCCAAACACTCCTTCGAACAGCGACTTGGCAAGAAAACTGCGTCTCTTAGTCTTGCGCACCAGAATATTTCCGCAAAACTTGGCGGTTTCTTTTTTGTTCTTTGCGGGTTCCATAACTGGATCAAGCGCTTGCTCAATTCGTAAATGACTTCGCAAACTCCTTGTTCGTCAGTTTACATAATTTGCAAAGTTGAAATTGTCTTCCGTTAGCTCTGTAAGTTTGATCACTCTGCAAATGCCTTCGGCGATGCAGTTGACGGTTGTGTGTGATGAAAATGCAAAGCTCTGAAGATTAACGTTCGTAACAGAGTTCCAAGATCAAAGTTTTCTTTTAGCTATAACAGTGTATCGCTTAAGGATTCATCGGTCTCAAAACGCTTCGAGACGATACCACATTTTTTTCTTACACGTCTGTCAACTAAGCGTCTAAATTAGGTCGTATATTGCCAATAACTTTGATATACGCATCTTAAGTCTCAGAAAATTGACACATGCCACACAAGTTAGTTTGTTTTGGGTAGAGCATTTTTTTTCTTGAGGGAAAAATCTGTCTAAAGAGGAAGAGGAATGTGTACACTGCGCATACTTCCGTAGTCACGAAGCGCGACATCACGTAACGAATGGTAATGCCACAGGTACCCGCGTTTTTTCCCATTAGTTTTTAACTAAAATTTTAAGACTTGGCGTGTTATAGCCTGATTCTCAGATGGTCCAGGTCGCTCGCGGAAGGGAGACAGTGTGTGGCCGCGAGCGACTTGGACCGCCTTAGAATTAGGGTATGCGTGTTAGGACTTAAACATGTTTTTTTGGTCAAATTCGGGCCGTAGAAATCAATGGACTTAACAAAAACTAGATGTAAGAAAGTAAACAAACAAACAAACAAACAAGCAAATGGAAAGATAGCAACAACAAAATCGAATACAATATATCTGAGCCAGCTACGGCTATGGAAAGATCTGGTCACTTCAGTTTAGTAGTGGGAACGCACAAGTAGAAGTTACAAAGAAATTACAAGCATATTTCTGTGTCTGTTTGTCTCGCTAGAGTTTTGCAGACGGACAGGATGGGACTAATCTCGTACCCAGATCTCCCACGGTCAGGCGAGAGGGAGATCTGAGATCTAGGGTGGGACTTACCCAAGAATGTTTAATTCTGAAAATTTTATCTATCAACTAAAAATTGCCTCGTTTTTAAACTGGTAAACGAGAATCAAATTATGTTATTGATGAGAAACGACTAAAATTTCGCGCTGAAACACTGTAGCCGAAAAATAGTCGAAAACCAATGTGGTCCAATGCCGGGCTGGTCCAATGTTAACTGACAACTGGGCCAGCCAAGTCCTCCCAGTTCCAGACCCAGAGCAATGAAGTAGTTGTTATTCACCTTCCTCGGGACTCAGCCAGAAGTAGGTTAGTCGGTGTCGAAAGTAAAAGAGAGAAAAAAAAAAAAATCAGTCCAATGGAAGTTTTTCACCTTATTTGCGGCGATTTTGTGTTTCCCCAATTCCCCGGTTTACTTGGACCCAGCTCGACTCTGCTTGCGTTTTCTGTTTTTATTCATCCCCAGTCCTCTCCGACTGTTTGAAAACTTTTTGCCGTGTTGTGTTATGGGATAGAATTCTAATCCCGCACAATTTGCATCCTTATTTTGCATGTTTTATTACCACACTGCAAAGCAAATGAGCAGCTTACAGGAATTGGGATAACTGTAGATATAGTCATTTTGTGAACATGATGATGGAAGACAGAAGCACAGAATTTGATCCAGGGGAGGAACCAATTTCAAACAATACGGACGATGAAATCGACGGAGGTTAGTGATTCGAGCAATTCATTGCGTGAACAAAAATAATTTTTAGCACTTTATATGTTAAAGACAACATTCCCGAAAGGCGAACGAGTGGTGGCGGAAACAAAAAGGTTGGCTGTTGAACACATTTTCATCGTTCTTTAACACAAAAGATAACGTAAGCTTACTGCGTAGAGGATGTTTTATGCAGAACAGCGTAAATTCAACAGGAACACTTACCAGTCATGTTCGCTGATGTTCGATCCTCACCCCCACGTAACAACACATCCTCCCTCGTCCTTAAAACATGAATGCATAAAAATGCTTGTGGAGTTGTGTATGCTATAAGGCATTAAAAAACTACAAGACAAAAATATATATATTGCATTATTTGAAATCAAATTACATTCTCGGTTCACCCTTTTTTTCTCCGATGCCCGTAGCTCCTCTAGCCTACTTGCCTGACCTATAAGCTTATATATGGGATCATATAAACTTGACTTCTTGAAACTTCTTTTCAGTTGGAAGTAGCAACAATGTGAAAGGCAGGAAGAGTGTTAGGAACCTTGTTGGTTTCTGGTAAGAACAGAATGAGTTTTTCTTTAATTTAATTCATTGAACTGCAGAACATTCCCCACTTGGACTTTCTGCCCTGGGTTCGATAGCTACAATGTTTTAATTTTTGCACAAGCCTGCCTCCCCGGGTTTGGGGGGAGGTGGGGGCACTCCCACATATAACAGAGGTGGTGGAGTGTTTTGAAACATGGTGGGGGACTCATATACCCGCATATACCTTTACTCAAACTTCCCAAAACGTCCTTTCATAGTTTGCCAGTGTGTCCGTAATCGATTCGTGACAATGCATAATTAGGCAGTTGTTCAGATGATCCTGCTTTATGGTGCTTATAACAAGGAATGCCCGCAGGGCAGGCCATGTCTAGGTTTCGGTTGGGTATCTTTTTGTTTTCTTCGTCCTAGTCAGAAATCGCCACATTAAAATATGCCTTCCCCTAGTAGGGATGTCTTGTCCTGATTGTCTTCAACAAAAGGGGCCCAATCAAATTCTATTATTCAGGCACATATCACAAGAGAGGGGACCCACTCATCCCTTTCTGTGTGACGTCAAATCATTATTTGATTTATTCATTGTATTCTACCCTCTCCCAGAAGGGATTTATCGTTCTGATTGTCTTGAACAAAAACAGCCCAATCAAAACTATTATTGGCGCGTATATCACGAGGGAGGGGACCCACTTATCTCTACCTGTGTGACGTCGAAGCAAGTCATCATTTCGAAAAGTTGTTTTTGTTCAATGGCAGCCACATGTATGAATTTAAGACTCTGATCTGCCGTTTTCAGAGACAAAACAAACCTTTTTCAAGCAGTAAATCGAAATAATAACTTCTAGGTAGTACTCGACAGTTGAAACGTTTGGTGGAAATTGGGAGAGTTCACAGCGAAGAAACTCTGCTTTTAAAAACAGATCGAATAATCAAAGCGAAGGATTAGAGCTAGAGGAGGCCATACCAGTTCAGCAGGGTCATGACGTTATTGCAGAATTATTTCTGGTATGATTTTTAGTAACACAACGATAAGTATCACGCAATATATCTGAATAAAACCATTCGGACAATTCTTTCAATTGCCAAGGGAGGATAGTTTTTAAATATCTGCAAAACATACAATGGGGAATAATTGGGGCTACATTAAGCATTCCGTGTAATGCCATTAGCCGGGCATCTTGTTTTATAAGGTACAGTAGTTCTGTAGTTCTGTAGTTCTTGAGTCGCCAAAGCGCAGAAAATGTATGCTCTGAAGTTGCTGATGCCACAGGTAGCGCAAATACAACCTTAAGAGTTTGTGAACCTCTCCTAGTAGTATTTTGGTGACAGGAATTTTGTTGAAAACTTCGCACATGGTTCTTATTATTTTGCCAAGCGTGGTCCTTATGAAACGATTTGTGAAAAGATCACAAGACTTTATAATATTTTGCCAAACCAATTTTATGCTGTGTTAGCAATATTTTTGGTACTGCAACGTCATCCCTCCTGCCCCCCTGCTCCACCATCTATGTATAAGCTAAAATGTACCCATGTGGTATGTGCCACTATTAAGGGCATGATTTTCAAGCAGTTACCATAAATGATTTAATAAATGCCCCCTCTCTTATGAATGCCTCCTATCTAATTAACGCCCCCACTAAGCTGACAAGTTTGTATTAAACGCCCCTCTCTAACAAACGCCCCCTGTCTAATAAACGCCCTCCCTTCCCTGAAAACCACACATAAACTAGAAACAGATGTACAATACAATCAATAAACTTATATGCGTTCTTGCTTAATTAACACCGGTGTGTGCGAGTTACGTCTTGACATTGAGCTATAAGAACTACCAGTACCCTTTTCCGCCGCTTTGTATGTACCATATACCGTTATGGATTTGTAGATGGCTTAGACCTATCAGCGGACGGACTTGATAGTATGTTAAAGCTCTGTTATTTACTAATAGGTTATTTAGCTTACCATGTTACAGTTATTAGAATAAACGCCTCTCTCTTTTAACCCTTTCCCGACCAAGAGTGCCATATGGCACAAGACGCAATTATGAGCTCAGTATTTGGTCAATTTGTGTGAAATTTGCACAACCAAAAGATCTTTGAAAGATCTATAAATTGAAGACATAAAATCATGCCCCCCTCCTATATGAGACTTGATTTACCACCCCTCAAGCTTTTGGATTTTTCTTCCCTTGTACGTTAAGGGTCCAGTTGATATCTTACAACAAGCAATGCACTGACAGCTGTACATTAAGCTATAGTTTAGGGGGATACCCAGTATGTACAACGAATAAGAAAATTTTCAATGTTTTTCTTCTTTCGTTTTGGACTTTTCTCACTCTAATATGTGACCTCCTCCATCTCTGTTGGTGTGATTTATAGCACACCCCAGAAAATACCTTTTAAATGGTATATCACATGTGGTCTTACAGTTCATAGTTAGCGATTTAGAAAAATTCGCCATTTCCCTTGGACGGGAAAGGGTTAAACGCCCCCCCCCCCCCCCCCTCGGACCCTTGAAATTTAATAAACGCCCCCGGCGTTTATTAGATCATTTATGGTACCGTCAGTAAGTCTGGGATAGGGTATAGAAATCAGAGAGTTCTGGTCAAGAATAGGGTAACATCTTCCAGGAAGCTGATCAATTGCTTGAGTACAGTCTAGACTAGGTTTCCCAAAAATTGACACAAAAAACACACTTTAGTTGTTGTTGTACTGTCATACACGTCTACAAAAGATTGCCTTTTTGGCTGGAATATGCTTGTGACCGAGATTCTGGAAAATAGTGAGCCTCGGATATGGTAGGGATTTTTGGCCTTTAGTCTAGTATGCATTGTAGGGTTACAAAATGCAGGTAAACTTTGCCTTGTTTAGAGTAAGTGTTTCATACTCCCAGCGGCACAACCCCACCCAAAATTTTTTAGTCAAGTAGCCTTTGCGGCAAACATCCATTGGGATTGCCTGTACATGTAGTTTCAGAAAAAATCCATACACTGTACCTTCCCGACAGAAAGGATTTTTCTTATGACCTTCATACATGTACCCTCCCCCCTCCCCCCCTCTGGAAATTGTAATTTAGATTCATACCTCTTTGAGCTCTCCCTTCCCATCCTCCTACAATTTCTAGTCCCTCCTGCATGTAGGGTGGGGAAGGAGGGGGGAGGGGGTATGTATTTTCTGGAACTACGCCTGTATACACAATGTTTGAGAATTAATTTGTCATGAGCAAGTCATGTGAGTTACATGTACATGTACATGTATTTAAAATAGTTCTGAGTGTTTGTATCCTTGCAGGCTTTTGGGGCTGTGTAACAACTTTGGTTATGTTGTGATGTTAAGTGCTGCCCATGACATTCTTGGAGCAAACAAAAATAACCAGGCAAACCAAGTAAGAAATAAGTAGACATTACTGCAACATTAAAACTTGGTTGTTATTGAAAGGAGTCAGCGATTGGTTTATTTTACCAGGCATATAATTGTATTCTTTCTGTATCTTGCCCTTGATAAGAATTTTTAAAGTTTTAGAGCAATTACAGGGTTGCTACAGCCAAGGGGAGTCCAGAGGAAAACAGGTGGCTTCTTTAATTTGCCGTGTTCAGGGAAAATACATAGGTGTACAGAATTTGCGGGAATCAAATTTCTGCTTGTAATAACAATGCTTATTCAACCCCTAAGGTCATGAGAATTAATCAAGGTAAATTTTCTTGATATTTTAATAAAAAGTATGGGATTAAGATAGGAGAATTTGTTCTTTGATATTAGTAGATTGAAAGTAGAAAGAAACCAAAAGGTACAATGCAAGTATTACTAAACATTGTCATTTTTGCTCCTCTCCAGACGGATACAGCTTCAAGCTCAGTATCATCGGCCAATGCCATTGATGGTTTAGAGTGTAACCCTCTATCAACTGGGGTTTGTATTGACAGAAGTTTTTAGTTTGCATGTAACATCACTTGTAACTCTATCACCCCAATATTATAACAAACACATGTAACAAAAGCCCACACTTGTGCACAGGCAGCCAGATGATTGCAGCTGTAACTGTGTAGAGGCAGCCATGAACGGCATGAGTGTTTCACGTTTTGTAATTTAAGGACAGTGCCGCCTAATACAAAATAATGTATTTTTGCATGGCTTAGGACTGTGCAGGAAAAAAAAATCTTAAATGAAATTGGGGTTAACCATGCATTTTTTAACTGTAGTTTAGCAACAATATTTCAAAAAAGCATTGAAATGCATACCAATGTGTGGAATTTTTCTTTCCAAATGATTTGAAGCTCTGAAAAATGCATGGTGACCCCCAATTTGCTTCTTGGATTTGATAGTCCTTGCTAAGATCTTCATTTCCTGTATAGTCGTAAACCACACAAAAACAGCTTTGTATTACTGTGGTTGGCATCTTTCTTTTAGAAATTAGAGGCTCCCAGAACATCCTAAGATGTGCAGAATGTACACATGCCCTAGGCCTGTAGCAATTAGGAGACTCCCTCCTTAATTCAGCATTTAATTGAACTACATGATTGTATTTTCCCATGTTTTACCTTGCAGACTGTTTTGCTTGCTGATATTTTACCAACTCTATTAATAAAAATAACTGCCCCATTCTACATGCAAAAAATAAAGTACAGGTAATGAAATAACTGTTTTACTGAGCACAAAGCAATTTATAACATAAGTCAAGTGTACTTTCAAATGTAGATGCATTATGTGAGCTTTGTTTTTTTATTTTATTTTTTTCATTAATTTTATATTTGCAGTGTGAGGATTGCAATTTGCGTGTTGTTTGCCTTTGCAAGCTTTTTCATTGTGGCATTTTCTCATGCCCTTTGGCTTAGTCTCTTAGGTAAGAATTTTGAATTCTTTATTGGAGTAATGTTAATTTTAGAAACCATTAATTTTTGTGAACCAGAGTTTTCATTAACTTGACCGGGCACAGGACAAATTGACTGTCTGTTCATGAAGACACCTCTGGCCAGCTGCTTGTCTGGGTGCACTTATGTCTTATCTCTTGCCTGGCTGTTCAAAGTCGTAAGAAACACCTGATGAGCACTGTTTCATTTTTTATTGATTTCTTTAGGTGTTGTATGTGCCAGCATAAGTTCAGGATTTGGTGAAATCACACTACTTAGTTACTCATCTCATTTTGACAAGTGAGTTCTACTAATTAATTTATTACAGGTTTAAATTCAAGCTTTCTTCATTTGTGTGCCTTGTGCTAGAGGCCGTACAACATTCATTTGTACCCTTCACATTCACGTTGCTGCAATTACCACCATAATCAGTGTGACCCATGACTTGCTCCCGTTTGGCCTCTTAGCTCAGTCGGTAGAGCAACAGACGATCAAATCCGGAGGTCGTGGGTTCGATTCCCACCAAGGTTGAAGATTTTTTCTTTCCCTCTTGCGAACTCCCATTTCCTTACTAGGGTTAAATTGCTCAGTGGGAATGTCATGGGTTAGCTTTTAATTAGCACTTTAAAATACACTGTGCATAGAGTTAATTCTCTGATGAATCATTTGAAAATGCTGTCTGTACTGTAAGTTACAGCCATGTTTAAATAAATACACTTATTAGATTCGTTATTCTTACCAAGAACCACACTGTGCTAATGTGTGAATATAACTATTTCCCAACTTTTAGCAGAGGAGCATCTTCATGGATTCGTATGAAATTTGCAGACAATTTTTCTTTGGTCTGTTTATGATATTTCAGTAAAAGTTGTGCTTGACTAAGGTGACAATTTATTGCAGCATTCCTGCAATTGAGAGAAAAGAAGAACAGAATTCTACTGTTTGCTTAAATTGCATTGTGTAGTGTAATATGTTTCCTACAGCACTGCAATTAACTGTACATGTAGCTTTCTTAAAGCCTTTGAGAGCCCCCACCTCCCTGGGAGTTCCAATCCCTTTTATGGGTGGGTGGGTGGGGGATGGGTGTTTACTGGAAATACATGTCCAGATACAGCTGCTAGCAAGACTGTATAGGAACTTTTACTGAGTTTGTGTTTTTTTGACGAAATAATAGAATTGATGGGCAGTCAAGTGTTAGGGTTTATGAAAAACAAAACCAGGTGTTCTTGATTTTATGGCCATTAACTTAATGGTGTTTTGGATTGAAGTTGGATGTTTTAATTGCAGAAGTGAAACATATTAAACCGTTGACTGCTTTTTCTTCCTTCCAGAGATGTTGTATCTACGTGGTCCTCTGGGACAGGTAAGGAAAATTTGAAGTATTGCAGCTGCGAGTATTTTCTTCCTGACCAGTCTAAGAAGATTTACATGTACATGTACTTGTGTACAGCTTCTTCTCTTATAGCCATATTTTAAGCACTGTGCTAGCCCCATGCATAATTTTCCAGAGCTTTGTTATCTGGCCATGGTGTCACGTATTTCTGTCTCCCATGGCAAGGACGCACAGTGTAGGATTACACTTTGGAAGTTAAAACAGTATTTTAGTCAGAGAAAACAAAAATGCTTCCACATCATGCACGGTACATCCAGTCACTGTTAGAGATAGTTATTGTCAGTCACACTTTGCCAAATATTTACACGTGCAGTTGTGTGGTAGACCACTGTTTTCACACTGACTAAATTAAACATTATTCCCTATTCTAGAAATGCCTGTGTGTTACATGTATTTCATGATTGACTCCGCTTTTTACAGCAGAGTGATTGCCTACTGTGTACATGTATGCATTTACTGTACAGTCTGTAGGACTGAGTTGTTTATTTTATGAATATTTGTTTTATGTAACACAGGAGGTGCTGGGGTATTTGGTGCACTCTCCTATGCGGGCTTCACTTCTGCTGGGGTTTCTCCAAGGAATACAGTGTTAATAATGAACGTCATACCATTTACATTTGGAATTAGGTGAGATTAGAAGGCACTTTTAAAACTTTTGAAATTCCTAGAATGTGCTGTTGGCTTTTAGACAACCTTTTGGGGAGAGTAACATGGATAGAGGGGGAGGGGGGGTTGGGGTGGGGTAGGTTCATGTACTATGGCATGACTTTCAGATGGTCTGAACTTGTCTGCTTTTGGAGAGAGAAATCGGACTGGATTAATTGCAACATCTGACAATCTGCTGTACATGGACCAAAGCTTGGAAGGTCCACTCCCATGGCAGAATAATGAAAAAGGTTGACTTTGGATTACAGTGATACAATGGAATTACTTAGCATACAGTATTGGACTGTTAACTGATTCAAACTGATTTTGTGAAGATCACCAAACGCAGTCGTATTTTTCGTTTTAACACTTTCTCCAATGCCTTCCCTAGTGTTGATAACAATGACTCTCAAGACCACAAGTTACTGGTTGGCTCAACATTGAAGGGGGGTGGGAGGGGGGAGGGGGGGGGATGCAGCATTCACATGGTCATGGATAAGTCAGGGAATTTGAAATTTTCAGGCCCGGAAAGTCATGGAAATTAGAAAAATTTGTTTTGGACATTTCACTCATTGTTTCACCTCATTGTAAGTTCATGGAGTGGGATTAAAAGGGTGATGGAAACTCTTAAATTGAAAGCTGAATACAAAAATACAGCTGATTCAAAGCAATTTGGCATTTTAAGGCCAAATTGTCAGATACAATAGTTTCGCTTCCAACCCTTCAATTGTATCCGACCTAAAAGAGGTTAAGAAATTCCAAATTTTCGGCAGCCCTCCTGATGCCTTCAGCAGAGTAAAATGTTGACTGTTGATGCTTCTGAAAAGAGACATGATTGCATACAGGGCTAGTAGTACTGTTTGAGCCACAAATGGTCTAAGCAACTCACCATGGCAAAGCTGAGGACTTCTAACTATAAGTACATGTAGTTTGCGTTGGAACAAAAATAATAGAGCCTCTAGAGAGAAACTTTGATCCTGATTGACAAAATGCCATGTCCTTGCTTTGATTCAACTTGAGGTCTCTGCTGAATTGTTGTATTGAGTGGCTACATGTAGATGAGTGTGTATGTTTGCGCATTTGGCTACGTTAAGCAAATTCACGAATGCAATGCTCTACAATACAATAACCATGTATTTGCGAAGTAGTATGCATTGTATGTGTAGCTTCTAACTATATGCTTTTACGTGACGTTTCCAACAGTGTAAACACAACTTACCTTTTAGATCTTATCTGATGGTTTTCATTTTTCAATTTATTTTTGTAAAACTATTCAATGGTTGATGTAGTTACTGGTTTATCCTTGAACCACCGGAAAGTATCAATGAACGTGAACCTCTGCTAGTCACAGCAAGAACCAGTAGCACCACTGACGCTGGTAAGGGAATGTACATACATGTGTAGTATAGCATTTGAGTGGCTGAATACTGGTGGCGCTCTCAAGAGTCACAAAGTCCCTTATGCAATGTCTCTGAAAACCATTATTAATTTTTAGGGATCAGTGTGTAGAGATGTACGTTTTGCTTCGTTTTCCTTTTTGATTAAGGACAGTGCCTACTTTTGCTGCTGTTTAGCAAGTGTTCTTGGTATCCAAAAAGAAAATTGGGGGTAACCATGATATTTTCCAGAGATAATAAAGCTTCAATGTGGAAAAAATGCCATACATTGCTTTCTCTGAAAAATGCGTCGTTATCCAAAAAGAAAATTGGGGGGTGACCATGAATTTTTCCAGAGATAATGAAGCTTCAGTGTGGAAAAAATGCCATACATTGCTTTCTCTGAAAAATGCGTGGTTACCCCCAATTTTCTTTTTGGATTTCAATAGCCCTTGCTAAAAACTGCTTTTCCGCATAGTCATAAACCGCGCAAAAAAACTTCTGTATTAGTAGGAACCGTAAATGTTATTGTTATGTTTTGGTATTTCTTCTGCGTGTTTTGAGCTTTTCTATTATATTCTTTTGTACGAGAGATACATTCAGTGGATAGTTCATATGTGTTCTGTCATTCAAGTACAGTAGATAAAGAGGCATCGAGTTGAATGTACAATGTTTTTCCAGGGCTAAAGGTCACATTCCACCCTTTATTCTTTGCAGACGATGAGGCCAGTGATTTGTTAACTTTTAAAACAAAACTTCTTATAACCAAGGTATGATTCATTTCACAAGTCACTTACACCTTTCTCTCTTTGGTTTTTCCCCTCCGTCTTTTCCGCTTATAAAGGGGAAGGAACGGAAGTAACACAGGGATTTGGGGTTATTTCAAAAAACCCAAACAGTTTTTCTGTTAATGGAAATCTAAAAATTAATGGTGCAGTTTTGTTATGCATGTTATACAGATTACCAAATCTGCATGAGTATGCCAGGCCGTAGATGGACCGGACAAGAATGGATTGCAAATTTCTCAAGTTTCCAAAACGCGCTAGAAAAATAAATAAATTATATCGTGAGTTGTTCCTTTCAACGATTTTGTTGATTTCTTTCTTTCGGTGGTCTAGAACTGTTTTGTTAATTAACATAAGATATTATCGTGCACCATTTTCACAAAGAAAGGTCAAAATCCCAATAGAATTTCCCACCTTTAATGAACTGTTACACTAGGCAATTTTTCTTGCAACTTGCCTCGCAATTTTGTTGCGACACGTGCACAAGTTGCATGAATCGTTGCCTAGTGTAAGATGAACTGAAATGATCCTGTCTCGCAATTTTTTTGTTGCTGCAATCGTTGCGAAAAGTAGAGGTCGCTACTACTTCGTAAAACGGTGATTGCAACAAAAACGTTGCGAGACAAGTTCATTTTACGGAATGTTACACTACTACGAATGTTATCCTACACTACGCGAGGTCTCGTACAAGTAGTGTTGCAACAGCGCAATCAAATTGCGAGACAAGTTGCAAGACATATTCCCTAATGTAAAAATACCTTTAATCTGTTTTTTTTTTTTTTAAACTCTGGATCAAACTTTGTGCAGGCGCTGCAAATTATGGTGTCCGGCCTCTGGTTTTGAGCATCCCCAAAAGTGACCAACATCTGTTTTCTCCATACAATTTCACCACTTGTTCAAAAATATAGGTTATGAGAAAAAAAAGGAAACCATCAGCCAATTCAAACGTATACCAAGTAAATTCTCACAGCTACTGCCAGATATACGGAGGACGGTGAAAACAGGCAGCCCAAGCTCATGTCACTAAAGAGCGTGTAATAATTGTACCAGTGGTAGCCTGCGTGGCCGACTTAATCGAGGAAGGAGAGGGGGCCGGGGGAGGGAGGGGGTTCATTTTTCCCACCTCCCTCGCTCCCCCTCCCCTTCCCCGATTACGCCGGCTTCACAGAATATACTAGTAAGAGATGACCTTTGAGTGCATGCGGTATTGGGTTACAGGGGGCCCAAATTTAAACGCGTTATAAGACTTTGTGTGAGGAATAAAGTATTGTCGATTCCGGTCTTTAAATAATGCTAAATTTGAACTTTTATCCAATAAAATAAATAAAACGGACGCGCCTCTGGTGTGTTCTTATTCGTTTGGGTGATTCTGTGAAAGCATTGTTATTCCCTTCATAAGACGGAGTGAAGGGAATAACAGTGATTTCAAAGAATTTCAAAAAGCTTAAAATGGTTTCTTATCTGTAAGATGAAGCTGGATGGAACGCTATTTCATCGCAGGGTTAACCTCAGCAGTACAAACTAATGTACCCGTTTATACACTTGGCCTCGGTTGTTCAAAGAGTGGATAACGTTATTAAGTGGATAACTCGCTACCCAGCGGATAAAATGTATTCCAATCAATACATTTTATCCGCTGGTTAAAGTTATCCGCTCTTTGAACAACAGGGGCCAGTTGTTCAAAGGCCGGATAACTTTATCCTGTGGATAAGTCACTATCCAACAGTTTCAATCTGTGCAAAGATTTCAGTATTTTCTCTTGTACAAGCGAATATGCACACTCTAACCAGAGTTAAGTTTGGGAGTGTACGAAAATCTTGGATAACGTTTAACGTGAAGTATATTTTAGACCCTGTATAGTGCCTTATCCAGCGGATAAAGTTATCCGGCCTTTGAACAACTGGGGCCAGGGGTCTAGGTGAAGAGAGACAATGTGGAGCAAAGTTTCTTTCTAAGGAAACAACTCAGCGGTAAGGGAAAAGATGCAGATAACACCCTAGCCTCGCACCACCGACCGTCCATCTGAGAGTTAGTTGGGGTTTTCATATTTAATTGTTAGTTTCGTTGGCTGTTTACAATGTGGTTGCAATAGGAAAATTTTTAACAGGTAATTAAACTTCAGTTTGTGATGCCTAATCATGCCTTTTTGACGTTTTAATTTCTTCGTAGTCTTTACTGAAATACATGCTGCCGCTGTTTTTCGTGTATTTTGCGGAATATTTTATCAATCAAGGTTTGGTAAGTGCTGTATGTTTATGTGTTTACTAATTTCCCAATTTGCATACATGCACCTTAAGGCCAAGTAATACGGGCAGCTTTCCCTTGCAGCTTGTCGCGCAACAAATGTTGCGTTGCAAGTTGCGATTGTAAGTAAAAGTAGAAACAGCGTCTATTTTCTGCAACATGAAAATTTGTTGCGCGCGAAGGTGGTAGTACGGGGAGCAAACAATCGCGGGCAACTTGCAACGCAACATTTGTTGCGCGGCAAATTGCAGGGAATTTTCGCCCATATTGCTTGGCCTTTAATACATGTATAATTTTGCAATAGAAAAACTGAACTCTAAAGTGATCTCTTTCAAATGGCTAAGATGAATACCGGCCCTTGCTCTAGGAAACTAAGTCTTGGCGCAGGTTTCTTGTATGTCACTTTTATCTGCAATAATTGTGAGTATTGATGTAATGCCGTTAAGAAAGCAAAAGAATACAGCCATCAGAAAAATGCAGCCACCAAAAGCTGAAAAGTTTTTGCATTTTCTGTGGTATCCCTCGGGTTGTATTCATGTTGACCGGCGTTTGTCATTGTTGTGTAGTGGTATGTAGGTATTACATGTATGTGTAGACGGCAAAGTGAACTGATGGATTAAGTGTGGGGTGTAGCCGAAACATCTTTGGATTTTCGAAGTCTTTGGTACTGGTCAGATATTTCAGCAAAAAAATGAAAACAAATAAATAAATAAAAAATAAATAAAATTAATTAATCCGATCAATCAATCAGCCCATCCACAGAAATTCTCTGGCAATCTTGGGAAAATAGTCGGGAGTATTCAGCAATTAGAATTGCATAAGTAACATTTTTTTTAATTCCACAGCATGAATTGATTTACTGGAATGGAATATGGCTAACTCCTTCGGAACAGTACAGATGGTAAGAAGGGGCGGGACGGAAAGGTTGTTGTTGTTGTTGTTGGTTTATTTGATTGTTTTTTGTTTGTTTGTTAAAGTATTCTTGGCGCTTAGTTCTGGAGGGTGAAATCTGGGAATTTGTAGCACAAAGCTACCGAGTGGTTGGGGGTGAGTCCCTGATCGAGATATCGTTCCACTTGGCCAACAAACGGAAGGGTTATCAAGGGTTATGAAGCCAAATAAACGTCTCTGTTACATGTTTTTGTTATCAGTTTAGGCCTTGACCGTGCACAAACCACAACAGATTTTGAAATGTGTTGGAGCAAAAGACCAATAGAAACGTTCCTGTCAAGAATTTCAGCGCTAGTGTGAACGTTAAACAAATTGCACGGTCGCGGCCCATGCAACATAAATTACAGCGCCATTAAACATTGCAAGGTTTCATAACCACTTGTTCAGTTAACTATGGCGGCACTCAACATCAGTCTTCTTTACACAGGTATCAAGTAGACTATCAAATTGGTGTCTTTATTTCTCGCTCGTCTGTGAACATTTTTGCTATCCGAAAGATTTGGCTTCTGTCTATTCTGCAGGTATGCCGTTTCCTCCTATTCATTCATTCATTCATTCATTCATTCATTCATTCATTCATTCATTCATTCATTCATTCATTCATTCATTCATTCATTCATTCATTCATTCATTCATTCATTCATTCATTCATTCATTCATTCATTCATTCATTCATTCATTCATTCATTCATTCATTCATTCATTCATTCATTCATTCATTCATTCATTCATTCATTCATTCATTCATTCATTCATTCATTCATTCATTCATTCATTCATTCATTCATTCATTCATTCATTCATTCATTCATTCATTCATTCATTCATTCATTCATTCATTCATTCATTCATTCATTCATTCATTCATTCATTCATTCATTCATTCATTCATTCATTCATTCATTCATTCATTCATTCATTCATTCATTCATTCATTCATTCATTCATTCATTCATTCATTCATTCATTCATTCATTCATTCATTCATTCATTCATTCAGTCATTCATTCATTCATTCATTCATTTATATATTTTATTGTTCGATTGATCGCACGACGCGTCGGTTTTTTTGTTTTTTTTTTGTTGTTGTTTTTTTACCGGAGTACCCAGAGAAAAACCTCTCGCAAGGACAAGGACCACAAGGACACAAGGACAACAAACTCAACCCACATATGACGCCGAGTCCGGGAATCGAACCCGGGCCTCATTGGTGGGAGGCGAGTGCTCTCACCACTGCGCCATCCCTGCTTCCTCAAATGCTTTTTAATGCGTTTAAAAGTGCAGTCCGGCTCTCGTGTCAAGTAGTGATTGTACTTATAGTCAAACCGAACATGCAGAGCAAAGCGTTACCAAGTGGCGGGTATTATCTGGACACTGACACCGCTGTGTTTTCAAGAAATCGGTTCAGAACCGCTGTAAGTGAACGTAATTCGTGCTGTTCAGCAGTCATCCTACAACTCAGCGTAAAAGTGTATCAGAGAACTAAACCGAACCGTATTTATAATTTGTTTTAGAACGTTAATCTCGCCGTACTCGTGTGTGAAGCTTACTTTCATTTCCTTCCGTCCGTGTGGATAATGTTCGTGATCATCTTATATGAAGGACTTTTAGGAGGCGCTTGTTACGTCAATGCATTCTACAGGATATCCGAAGAGGTGAGTTCATCTTACACGGGTTCCATGTTACATTTTTTTGCGTGGTTCCAAGCAATTGCGATATCCTTGCGGCTTTGTCAGCATGATGGACTATGTCATGTCACCTCAGGCGCATGCGCGCGTTGATGAGAAGCACTTTGAAATCGTTGGCCCAACTTTTTCAAATACCGTTGGAGAGTTCAGGAAGCTTCGGGAATCGCTTCATACTCGGAAAGTTAGCTGAGTTTTATTTGCAAACGTTCCTTAGTAATTGCAAAAGCTGTTTGTTGCGATATTTTTTAAGTTTTTGCAATGGCAGAAAAGCGAAAAAAACCGCGTCGAGTTGTATACAAGTTAGTCTCAACCGGACTCTACTGCGCATGTGCCCCAGCTGACATCGTCTCTTTTAAGTTCTATTGATAGGCCATTTCGGAGTTGTTTTGAACCTCTTTACGAAAGCGAGGCTAAGTGCAAAGCTTTTCATATGAAAGTTAATTTTAAATCATATTGCCTGTGACTAATTTTCATAGTAAAAACTTTGCACGAAGCCTCGCGCTTCACGAACCGAATTGTAACCATCAAAATGTAAGTTTTCCTTAGAAATTTCGAGCTCATAATCTAATTGTTAATTGGTACTTCGCTAAAAACTTGGAAGTCAAATCTCACATCGTAGTCGTTCTTTTACTAGAATCTAAAGGGCTCTACTAACTGCTTCCTGTTCCTTCTCCAGGTTAAACCAGAGCATAGGGAATTTGCAATGGGAGTGACAAGCATGGCGGACAGCATGGGTATAGCACTGGCTGGGGCCACTGCCCTTCCTACCCACAATGCACTGTGCACTTACTGGAGAGGCAAGAGTCCTAGATAACTGTCATGACTTTGGTGTCAATAGATTAAAATGTGGCATTTTAAAATGCAAAAAAATTACCGATATTTATATAGCATTTAGCATGGGCTGGGGTTGGGGTGGGGGGGGGGGGGGATTATTTGTATTTATTTTTATCGATCGAAACATTGTCAACCAAACAATGACGGTATGTTAAAATTGCGTGATGGTGGCGTTTTGGAGCATTAAAGGTCGAGTTTGATGCAGTGGTGAATAATTTGGAATTCATACTTTCAGTGTTGAAACATTATCAACCGAATAATGTCAATATATTTTTTCATTTGTGGCATTTTGTAACTTGATACAACATAAGGGTGAGTAATGTTAAATTTAGACGCGCACCGTCAACCAAGTAATAGTTGAAATTGCTGACAGCAATCAATTATCTGAAGATATTATGAAATTAAAAGATAAGGGCTAAAAAAGAAAAAAAAATAGAAATCAGCACTGGGGATATTTTCTCCCCCGCATGTGTCTTTGCAAGTTTTTCCTTAACGACAGGTGCAGTGCTGGATAGGTTGATGCTTTTCTTAATGTCCATAACGTCTGTAAATTGGAAGTAATATATCAAACACGAGACACAGTGTTACATCACGTGATGTCAAACACCGAGAATTCAGATGAAAATACGACGCGTTGCGGAGTATTTTTGACGAATTTCGAGGTTTTTGATATTGTGATGAAACACTGTGACGGGTGTTTGTTATAACTTCTCAAAGAAACTGAAGGGGAAATTAAGGATGCAAAAACGAAGAGTTTTTCATCAGAAATCCAAACGATGATTTCCATTCTCTTTGGCTTTTGAATTAGTAATGAGTTTGAGGAGAAGAAATCAAATGTTTGATGTCAGCTTTGGGTGTAACAAACTGGTTCACTCTCTGGTGCTTTCTTGATGTATCGTAAAGCTTGGGAAAGTGGAAAGTCACAAGGACCATTTCTGTTAGACCCTTAAGGTATATCATTCAACAAAAGCCCACAACTGTAAAAGTCTAGGTTCTTAAATTGGCTTTGTTGCTTCAGCCTTGTCTCATTCGAAACAACCAGCAGCCGCCGTCGCGGTCTGGCGTCAAAGGATCCGAAAAATGTTGGCCGCAGACCCCGCCTACAAATGATTTAACCCTTTTAATCCTACCAGAGATCAGCAACAAATTTCTCCTTGTAATATCAATGCTTATTCAATCCTTGAGGTCATCACCCCAGGTCAATTCTCTTGATATTTTAATAACTTCTTCTCAGTACTTTTATAAGAAAAGTATGGGGCAAGATAGGAGAATTTGTTCTTTGATATTATGGGTTAAAAGGTCAAGGTGGAGCTCGTAGAAATGAAAAATTCGAAGCCATTGTTCAATCAAAGATTTATTGAAAATAAAAATATGGTTAAAATTCCGTAAGCGTGTGGTTTACGGCGCTTAAAGTTAATTTAACATCTCTCGATATCATCTGAATTTTTAAAAAATACTGAACTGACCAATAAGGTCTTCTCCGAAGAAAAAATATAAATTGTTGTTTTTCTTTTAAAACTCTATTGACAAACCAAGTTAAATTAAAAAATTCAATGCTATTTACACTCTCATTCATTTTATCCTTATTTGCACGCTTTTCATTTTTTTAGACTCGAATATTTTGTTGCAAATAAATATTTTCTTGCTACTTGAAATATTGTGAAAACGTTTGACCTTGCACGTGTAATTGCCGTTACAGGCTGTGCTTCAGTGACTTCTGTAGTCTTGGATCCTGCCCAAATATCAGTTAATTTTGTCACAATTATTCTTGATCGCCTAGGCACATTTGAAACACATGAGATATATTTCATCTTTGATAATTTTGAAAAGTCGGGCGACGACTTTCTGTTTACAGTTGTAATTGTTGTTGGTCCGCATAAAATTCTATAATGATGATCATTACATTCATTCTTCGGTGGTGACTCTTAAATGTAATATTTATGTAATATATCAGCCCTGTTTAAAGTAAAACGTCCCTTTAAATAGACTGTTCTCTGCAACTGGGTACTTGGTGGTAGAACGGGTTCCCGTTGAGTGTCGCAAAACCTATACCAAAGTCACTTCGACCAATCACAACAGACGGAAACAGCGCAATAAACCAATCAGTACTCGAAGCAAATACGTGTAACCGGCGACGAGCGCGGGAAAACGCGTTGAGCAAGTCACGATTGGTTTTGGATTTGCTTTTCATTGGTCGGGAAAGTGGCGGGAGTTTTGTTAACCAATCACAGAGGGTAAAAAAGCAAAACCAAAGCAAAAGCGACTAACTAAGTATGCCGTTTTTGCTGTCTGTGATAAATCTTCGTGCCCGATTGTCCAGGCAATGTGTTGGAGTTTGTCTCCGCCTGTGCGAAGTGCAAGTCACCGCGGATGGTATCGTCCTGCATGCTCTCCATTTGGAAAAGGTGCAATACTTCGCCTGGAGCGCGTAATGTAACAGTTTCCCCTTTGTGTAATGGGGCCCTGTACGTGAGTACATCTCATCTCCGACATGTCTCTTTGTCATGCCATTACCTTTGTGCTACCACTTTTTCAATCTCCATTTAACAAATCGACGGCAGTTTTCTATGGTCTATACTCTTATAGACCATAAAATGACGTCAAAAAATGTTCAAAACTCAAGTGGAACAACGAACCGCAGGCGAGTGGTTTCAATGCCAAGTTTTGGACATTTTATGGCGTCATTTATGGTCTATAAGAGTATAGACCATAGAAAACTGCCGTCGATTTGTTTTTTACAATAACATGGAAAAAGTACGAGCGGAATTGGCTATTTTTTTCGTTGAGAAAGCGCACGCGTTACATCTGACGTCATTTTTATTGTCTGTACTCTTATAGACAATAGCTACGAGCCAATCAGCGCGCGGGAATTTGGACAGTTATTGTAAAAACTGCATTACAGTCATAACCACACAAGTGCCAGATTGTATTCTCTATCCGCTGCTTATTCCACATAAATATCTTTTTGTCACGATGACCATTGAACGGTATGATGGTATAGTGGGGTTTCTTCATGCAAATGTAATTATCAGCTGATTCCAGTCACTGCTGACTCGGTTGGTCCTTTTCCCCCTCTTCCAGCACCACCAAAGAAATACGGCTCAATACCTTCACCATTGGTATCTCTTGGGTCCTCATTGTTAAGGCGGGAGAGGCAACAGGAAGAGCAAGGCTCTCCTATCTGCTTCGCGTGTAGGGACCCTTCTTCGTCGTCCCGTATCGCTTTGTTTTATCTCGAACCACGCACATTTTTCCACGATTACTTTGTTTTTTTCACTGGCACAACCATGAAGTCCACAGATTTCTGTATCGCGGCCGTGTTGATTCCGTGCTTGAGTTTCCCGTTCTTCTTAATGGCGATGTAGAATTCATGGGTAACGTTGCCTGGGTTCTTGCCACTATACTTGTGAGAAGCGAACGTGTGGAAATGGTTTGGCCCTAACGTTTCTTTGAAGAGGCATTCGTCTGTTGGTGTGGCCTGGAAGGGGCAACCACAAAAGACTGTTAAAAGAGTCGTCCTTCGTGTACGTCTGTCTTTATATAAAGCATTCAAGACCCAATAATGTCCGGTATCTAATTTCTCCGCACATTCACTGCTTCATTTCACACACACGCGCGCGCCATTTATTTATCTATCTATATTTTAACAGAAAGCTCCTTCACAAAGTGGTTTTCAAGGTTCTGGGTTGAATAGAGATTACAATTATAACAACAATGCATCAATAGACTAACTGCAATAACTGAGAAAGGATTAAAAATGTAGAAAGTTGATAAAGTAAGTCATAAACTCGAAAAATAAGGAGATTTTTAAATCTTAACAAGGATTTATAGTTCCTAATATCTTTACCTAAATAGACCCTGCTCACTCGGCGGCCATGTTGAGTCTTAGGAGAATAATTAGCTTTGTTTTCGCACGATAAGCCTCGCCCAGACGAATTCGCTGCGAGGCTAGCCTTGCAAAAGCAAAGCTTTTTATTCTTCTTTCAGGTTTATCGGTCAATTAATTAATATATTAATAAACAACAAACTGTAAATATGAGAGAACGAAATACGAAAAGAAAGACCGAAAGGCTATTCTCCTGAGACTCAACATGGCCGCCGTGTGATAAAGGTCTATTGTTCCAGTCCTTAACGGCATGAAAAGGTAACCGCTGTTGAGAAAAAGCAAATTGATCACTGTTGTCAAAAAACGAAATGATCATTAATGATAGGTCTTTCTTTTTAAGCAAATTCTCTCAACTACTATCATACGAAATATAGTCTAATTTATAGACAGAGCAGTCAAGAGAAAATGTACGTTGATATTGTAGCGTTACTTACCGAAACGCGTGAGATGCCTTCGTTATCCATGCAGAGGTAGGAGTTGGACACCACGCCCTTTAGTCGAACAATACTTGGCCCCATTGATTGCATTTCGATTAGCGCTGCAATGGAAAGATCGAGAAGCAGTTGGAAAATTGTGCATGAACTCAGCTGTTGAAATCTTCAAATGCTTGCTATAACCAACTTTCGGGTACAGTAGAACCTCGATTTAACCGAGTGCCAAGGGACTAGGAAAATTGGCTCGTTATATCGCGGTTCTGTTCCAAACATTTTGAAAGGCCGGGCTGGAGAATATCGTTCGTTTTACCGAGGACTTCGTTACACTAAAGTTCGTTAAATCGAGGTTCCACTGTGCTTTTAGGCTTTTGCAAGGCCCCTTCCCCATTTCATCAAACAGTCACTTATTTATCCCTCTGAACAAGAATTCCGGTTGGCATTCTCTTTTTTCACGTTTTGAAGGTTAACTGCAGTTTTTGACGTCGTTTACTCGAGCATTCTGCTAACTAAATGTTCTTCAAACTCGTACGATCGCGATTCGCCCTGACGAAGGGCTAACGCACGAAACGTCAACAGCTGAATCTCTTTACTTTGGCCAAATTGTCTTCTCAAGTTCAAAACCAAACATTCGTCTCTACTCCCCACCGACGTAGCACCGCATTTTCTTCAGAAACTAACGCCTTTGTTCGCACGATGTAAGTTTGTTTATTAACTTGTTTTTGTCCAATCATCAAGCGTATTTCATTAGAAATGGTGTTAGAAAAGACACTTGTTTCGCGTAGGTTGTGTGAGTCAACGCAACCGCTCGTGCATTTTTAACTCTAAGCGTGTCGATAAATCATAAAACAACTTCTAATCTCAGTTATATTCGCTTCTGTCCCATTCTTACACGTACGATTCAAGTGTCGGATACACCGCCTCCGTGTGCTTTTAGCGAAAAACTGAAGCTAATTGAGATAGGCCGGCTATTAAAGGCTTTGACAAAAACCCACCGTGCTTGATATTGGTTCCTCTTTTTTAAAAGATCGAGGAGAACAATCCATCGGTAATAAGGCAATGTGAAGTGGTTTCGATGGCTGGAATGTGTAAAGAACTCTTGCACTTATCACAAGGAAGTTGTTTAGATAATTTCTCATTAGCAGTTTATTTTTGTCTTGCTTCTCGAAAGTACACTACAAGTTTTGCCATCGTGTAGTCAGATCTTAAATTCGCTCAGGGCGGTTGCACTGATAAAATCCCGAATCTACTTTTGTTTACCGCTCAATAGTCGGTGTTCTTCAATTTTTCTGGAGTGTAGAGGGTTGCAAACCGGAGAACTTCGAAGTCCTGAATTAATATACAGTGCGGTTGAAAAACCCATTAAGGTAATGGAAGGTGGTTGTATTGGGGCCACCTTAAAATGTTTGAAAGAATACACCATCAAGCTAAGTAGTGACCAAAAGGAATATCGGACATATATCCACGTTGTTTCTCGTGATCAGTATCAAGCTATTCAGTATCGGGTCGGTGAAAGACTCTCACGTTTTTTTCAATTATTATCATTTTTTTTTTTTTCATCTTTACCCAATTTTGAACATCTTTTCCTCTCTTTTTCAAGTGAGTCTCGTTTGGGACACCTTACGTGAACTCGTGCCTAGCAGTTCCAGCGTAGCAGTATAAGGCTAATTATAAAAAACGTAATTTACCTCACATTGCGTCAAATGTGGTCACATGTTGTGTGCTCACACGCAATGTTCCCAGACACTTAAACTAAGAACACGTTTCGAGTGATTAATTATGGCCGATCTAGAGAGCTAATAAATTATTGTTAGTCCGATAATCACCTGCTGCGAATTAAATTTAGCAGGAAATGAAGCCACACGCGGCAATTAAAAAAAAAACTAAAAAAAAAAAAGCTTAGTGTGATTAACAACGCTTGTCAAGCTAATCTGATATTGCTTCACATGTTATTCCTGATTGTTTAAGAGTGCAATGACTATTTTTAAACTTAAAGTGTTGTATGCACACTCCATTACTACGCGCATACCACATTGACGCCAAACCTGAGCCCTTAAAATTCGGCAAAATGGCGGCGACTTGTGGTGAAGGTTTATTATCCATTTTTTTCCGTTTTTGACCGTGGGAATGATAGAGAATGTAAAGCCACATTCGTAAGCTAACTTTAGTTCTTATCCAGGCCTTTATTAAGGCCGTAGGGCCAACCTTAACCATGATAATGTCAACTGCTTGAAATATGCTCATGACGAATACTTTGATCTTCTCTCGTGAGATAATTGGAGTTCTAGTCCTGATCTATTGGAATAATTTAGGACCATGTCCAAATAATGTTGTTTTCTATAAATGGCCTTGTTAAAGACTCGATTTCCATTGGCCTGTTGTTTTCTCTGCCGACGACTTTCCCAATGTTCACGCTCCATCTTCGTATTGCCTGAATATTTTTAAGAAACTGACTCTGCAAACAATCGATAACTAAAGAGTTACTAAGTGAGTGAGGTATAACTTTGTAATTTATCCTCTGTATTTTATCAGTAACACATGACAGTCACTGCTTTACATGAAGTCCGCGAGCATTTAAAATATTCAGTTAACTACAAACAAGAACCTTAAAAAAAGAGAAAAGACTTGGAAGCCGCCAAACAACAGACAAACAGAGAAAAAAACAGAGAGAAAAAAAACAGAAAAAAAAACTGAAGTCGCCAAAAAACAGACAAACAGCACGTCTGTTTAACATAATGGATCTCTTAGGTTTAGAAAGGCGGGCACTAACCAGCCTCCACTGGCTGCCGATATCGTCTCATCCACCCACCCTACCCATGAAATAACGCTAAGAGACCAAGAACACTGAACACGTGCTCAATAGGTCGCACTTTTTGTTACCACATAATTTTCTCTTTCTCTTTCGTTTTCGTTGACTTCAAATTTGGAGAAAGTGCTACGACAAGAGCCTCAAAACCCAGTGTCATTCCTAAGCACACGTCGATAGAACTATATAGTCGAGACGTCGATTGTTTGCGACAGATTAAACACGTGTTCCTTGCTGCTTAGACTGACCTGAGGTATTTCTTTACTGGCCTTCATCTCATACACTGTCATCGACTAACGATATCTCGTATTGTCAATTAAGTTTGAACTGATCTCCTTCATGCTTTTTGTAGAGTGGAACTAAGAGTGTCGGTTCAGTTCAGTTTATTGTTTTGCCATAAGTTGTACAAAAGCTATTAGGAATTCGCTAGCGTTCACCAAAAACCGGGAACTTTTGTCAGACGTACAGTGTTGTTTCTCTTGTTTACGTTTGCAAGTTACAATATTTTTAAGCAATCAAAAACCCCGTCATATATGGTTTATTTTACGAATAGTTAAACATGACAGTCAGAAAGAGAATTGAAGCACTCAAAATGCAGTATACATATTGAAAAGGCATTAGGCGTACGGCATAAATATAAGTTCAAATGCAAGGTAAAATCTGTATTCTAATGTGCATGTTTGAAATCGAGCCTTGTATTGGTAACGTTTAAGCCTTTTGTTTGTATAATTTGCATTGGAAGCAAGTTTTTCTCATCCAATGACGATTCATGTAGAGCAGTTTCCCCGCTTGGGGATATTTTGGAAACTTTTCAATTCGACTTGGTCGATCAAGTTTTCGTATTTGGAGTAATCAAGTTTCGATTTTGCTGTGTTGGACTTCTTATTTCTTCCTTAATTTCCTTCATTTCAATATTGATTGTTGCCCACAATGGCAACAATTTTGCACCCCTTCAAGTACTGTCAGTTAAAATCCGCGCCAACAATAGCGTGGGCAGCAGAGACCTGGCTGGGTTTGAATCGCGCGCTGATGGCTGTGTAAATAGTATCAGTGTCAAGACATATATCAATAATTTTTGAAGTCGCCTGTTAAATGAGCCAGTGGTCTCCTTGCAACTATCACGCAAGGATGGAATGCAATGATGTTTGGCTTTGGTATTTTGAAATTTAAAGACGAGTAGTACAGCAACCTCTCGGTAGTTCAAGAGCGCAGAACCAGCGATCTAGAGCTTAAATCGCCACTCTTGTGTGCTCTTATCTTCTGGGAAGTTATAATACACTTCGGAAAAGATTTACGGATTTCGAGTGGGTTTAACCGAGTTTCGATTTCCTAATCTTTAAATGTTATTTACTCGAAAGCCGAAAGGCCAATCGAAATAAGCCCGTGCTGAAATGACAGTGGTTGGCAGTCATCCATGCAATGGACTCTAAGGAGCTATTTTTAATAAGGTCTAGACACTTATTTACTTGAGTTGCCCCTCATAAGTGCAAGCCAGTGGTCGGCCAAAAGTCTTGTTTTGCGTTGGCGTAAGATGTTGTTTTCATCCACCACTTAAAACATAATATTTTCACTCTCTGCCGGCCCTTTGGCGCGCCACGCCAGTCGTATGTCGCCCTGTAGCCTGGCAAAACATTTTCAAAATCCTCAGTAATATAACTGCGGTTTCCTAATCAATTTTATCTAAAGTACATCAGGAAAACCACCAAGCGTTCTGCCCCCAGTTTCTTCCGGTGCGTTTTTCCGGAAATCATAAAACTTACAGAGTTGGGTTTTGCGAAAGACTTTAGCCTTTGGCCGCGGGTTTGAAGGCCTGTTTCCTCGGCATCCAGCTCCTTTGGGGCACATTGTATTGCTCAATTCTAAAGTGCTGCCACTTCCTCTAGCCACGGGAGGTCTAATTTTACTTTAGAAAAGGGGGCGCGTTCGTATCCCGCGACCTCCGGAAATGGATAAACAAATAGAGATTGATGAGGACTACTGTTTGTTTGATGTTTAGTGTACATTGTACTTTGTGCGAACGCACGCTTTCGAAATCACGCGCCTTTTCTTTCTTGTGGACTCGAAAAAGATATGTCCTCGTTTCCGCGCGACGTTCTCGCGAAACGCTTTCGATTTTTCCCGTTTGTAAATGTCGTGTCTGTTACTGGTCACGTTGAGAGCGCGAGCCATCAATTTCACAGACAATTAGTGTAAATTACCTACGGATCGTGTAATAGTTTAATTACCCAGTTTCTTTTGAATGTGTGTTGCGATAACTGCTCTTCAAATTGGCTCTCCTGAAACAAGTGTAATGATAAGGCCATTTTTCATTCTTGTGGACCAACGGGTTCGGCCTTTGCGCTATAGGAAACGATATTCTAATTAAACCTCGAGACCGACAATTTTGCTTTCTTCGTTTATAAAACACCACGAAGTAATCGTGGTGAAATTAGCATGACACATCAGTTCTCCAGGGTTTGTTTTTGTTGTGGTCCTCAAATGTTTAACTTAGAGCAACTGTAAGCATTAGCCTAAAGTTATTGGGTCTTCGTTACCAATCTGCTATCATTTGACGAGCCGTCTATTGATTCCCTTTATGAGATACGAGATCACTAATCTTGCTTTTTGGGCGCAAAGACTCCACTCAGTATCTCTGACCATTCACTGACGTAATTATTAAGATGCCTTTGTTTACACGAAGCTTGCTCCATTGTCATGCTAAGAAGGTCTATTCGATTGCTTTGAGTTGCCGAACCTGCACGAGAAGAAATTGCATCCCGCCTGAAGAAATTGCTGCAGAAGCTGCTTTCAAATCTAAAAGTGTGCCTTCGTTATCACCCTGAAATATTGTAACGATTGATTAAGAATGCGATGACGCAGTTATTAAGTCGATGGCGCGTAACACGGCTCATTGGGAGCCTTCTTTCAAAAAGTTGCCAACCGTTTAATGAAACCAAAATTTGCTCTGAACAAACTTAAACTACTTCGCGATGCCAAGCGTAGTCTAGTTAGTGCGTGGTGTTCAATATTCGCCTCCATTGTCACCGTTGTACACGGTGACATTCTGATAGTACGTCAAAAAACACACCGTGCCGTAAAATCGATGTGTCGGTTTTCGTGCACGTATTAATTTGCATGAAAATCAACGAAGCCAAAACATCGTATAACAGTCAAATAAATGATCATAAAATCGCGGTTGATTTCACGCTAAGCGACGACTAGCTCATACTTACTGTCTCGATTGTGGAAGTTCCTAGTTCCCCTCAGCTTTCCCGTGTTGGAGATTTTAAGGAAGAATCCATTCTTGTTATATAGTCGTACTGTTCTTTTGTTCGTGGGTCTTCCTATGAGGATACCCAATTTGTGCAAGCTCGTGGATCGTGTTGTGTATTCGTTTGTTGGTTTGGGTGTTTGCTGAAAATCTTCTTTGCTAGCAAGTCGTTTTAGCGGCAGAGCGACCGATGAACACATCAGTAGACAAACGACGGTGACCCAACTTACCTATGGTGTAAAAAAAAATAGACAAAAGAATATTATAACCTGTTAATAATTTAAGCAAACTAAAAAATCACTCAGTTCGCGAGAAACTGATGAAGGCATTTTAGAGATCAATAACGTACGTTAAAAAATCGGCTAAAGGAATTATCAGTATATTTTGCTGGAAGATCCTTTGTAAGAATTAAGGGAAAATTATCTAGCACCCCTTAAAATAGTCTTAGGGCCTTCACCAAAACTCACCATTTTTATAACCGCCACCATCGTGTAGTCCGTATTCGTTTGGTCGCTTCGAGAAATGTAACCGCAATTTGCGATGATTAGATGTCATTATTTTATTATTCTACGACATTTCCTCCGTGTGGTCGACATTAACAGCTTGAAATAACCCGCTCGCTATATTTGGTTTACAGTGTTGTTTCATTGTTCAATGCGATGTGAAGTGAAATCCTTGTGTTATACGCGCGCGGCCACTCCAGCCCAGACTAGGAGTGATATTGTTGGATGTAATTGCTTTCCGGCTGAAAAAATGTATTTAAAATACCGCCACTGTCTTTTGATGACATTTCTGGAACGAGCCTTTTATTACTATGCAATCACACTCCCTATATTGCGCCGTCAGGGGCAAAAGTCGTTTAAACCGAAATATGTGGAGCCAATGCGAGATGTCTGGGCAAAACTGGCTGGACAGACAACGAGAGTTTCGTCGCAAAGCTACCTAGAAGTGATTCTAGGCCGAAGAAAGACTTTAGCCGTTTGACATAGTTGGAATTCTTTGTTCAACTTTAATGCTCTTTTTCGGCAAATTAACAAAGGCACGGTCAGTCACTGAGAAAACATCATAAAAGCGCCTGGGACAATTTCCGCGGATGCTAAGAGAGGCTCTTAAGAGGTGTACACACTCCAAAATTGTTTCGAATTTCTGTTTGTGGAAGGGTGTTAATGGCCGAGTACAGGTCATTTGCAAAGTGCCATTTTTCCCGAGGACAGCGACGACCTTCTTAAACAACACCGACTGGCACTTCTCGAAACAAAAAGAGTAAATTACTTCTATTCATGACAGGCTTGTGTACGTGCGGCTCACTGAAACTAGAATCCCTTTAAGAACAAGAGTTTTCATCCATTGTGCAATTTAATCGCGCCAGGTTCATTTCGCACGCAACTGTTCTTATTACTTCACTTAGCGCAAAACATCGAGAAAAGCCTTCGAATGCCGTTAATTTGCCACTTCCGGCCTGCAGTGATCTTATTGTCTTCTTATTTATTAATTATAGCCGATCTTATTTAAAATACCTTCTTAAAATGGCCAAGACGCAATGCCGTTGAAGCCTAGATGTTGGACTATTTGAAAAATTTGTGGCATCATTCTCCGGCGTCGCTTTGCTGTGTACAGGAAACGCTAGCCTGCCTCGCGGCGTTTCGAGTATAGTCTTTGTTGATTCCAATGCAAGAATCTCTTGATCCAGAAATTATGCAAAAAATGTTTTATGTCTGCCCCGATAGTAAGTAATTGCCCTCTCGAGACATGCTAAAAATACCAAGAATTCGATTTCCAGCATGTAAACAGCTTCAGTTGCCATGGAAACCGACTTTCTCGGACGTATAATTATCGTTGAAGTTGTCGACATGCATTGGTGTGAAATGCAATGTTTGGGAACAGTATTAGTGGAGAGAAAATGACACGAGTTGAGTTAAGGAGTACTGAAGATGGCAAAGTGCGTGAAGCCCATATGCTCTGGAAACATTCCTTCTGCTCGCCTACACTGTCTACTGTAAGTGATCTTTAACACCGACCGGTTCCAATTTTGGATTTTTTTACGATGAAACAATTGGGCATGAACGCATTCCATGCTAAACAAAATAACAGCCATAAATGGATGGATTTTTGAGCCACTGTCATGTTTTATTCCAGTGGACATAAGAGTTGGGTGAATGAGAAGTATTCTTGGAATCCAAAATGAAATTTTATCATGTTAATCTAATTTCTCTCCACCCATTCTATTGTTGATGCCCTCGACTGTGCTGTGTTCTCTTCTGAGACATGCGTTTTACATTTGGTATAGCAGAAGAAGAAAATTCCTCAACCCTTTTCATACAAATAAGAGCACTTTTCCATTTCTTTCCTCAGTTTCTTGTAACAGTTCCCGCTGCAACAGCGTTTGTCTAATAGCTTTCCATCCCTCTAACTGGTACACTGAAAGTGACAGCTCTTTCATCTATACTTTCTTGTGGCTCAGTACCCTATAAACTAGGATGGTCTTAACTTTCGCTCTTATTGTGCTGTTGAGTGGAGAGCCCTGTAACTAGCTTGATATAGCTAGGTACGTTTCCGCTACAAACAACGCATTTACATGTTGTTTTTTTATATATATATTTACTCCGTGGATACAATTCTACAATGTGAGATCCAAATCGGTTAGGTATTAAAGGGAAGTATCATGGGGTTTTTGACCTCTTTTACTAAAAATGGTGAAATAAGACCTTCACTTTGCTACAAAATAATTCTAGCACGACAAGAGGAGAAAAATCAACTCAATTCTTGACAGGAACAACTCGTACTCTGTTCTAGCGCATTTTGGAAACAAGAATACGAAAACTTGAAAAACATTAGCCTAACATTTTTTCAAGTTTCAATCCATTCTGACCTACTCTGTCTCTGGCCAGAGGCACTAATCGACAGTTTTATTGCAATGGGGTAATAATTTATAACAAAACGAGACAATGTTTTTTTGTTTCTGTTGTCTGACAAGCATTTTTGGGTTTTGAAATGACATCAAATTTTCGTGATACTTCTCCTTTAAGCACCACTTTCCTGTGGTGTTGTTTTTTTCAGTATGTTGTTTTATAGTGTGGCTCCAAGTTTTGAGACGTCTGTACTGAGACAAAATCATTACTTACTGTTGACGTTCAAGTGAAAGTTTCAAAGTACGTGATACTGTACAAAGTGCTAATGGTGCCGAATTGTTTTTCGATATTTTAGAAAGTACTTCAATTTTTTTAGTTTTTTAACGTGAGTGTAGTTTAAAAAGGTTTAAGGGTTAACCAGTTTGTCACTATGGATGCGTCATTTGTTTGGAAAGTGAAACCGTTTGTATTGAACCGACTGAGAACTGTTTGCTTAATTTGCGATTTCATTTTGCTCTTCCCGGCCCTTGAACTAATACCACCAATAATGCTCGCTCTGGGAGAAAGTAAAGGCATATATGTTTTAACTAGAATGATGTATTATTCAATAAGTGACACAGGCATACTCGGAAAAAATTCCGAGTATGCCTGTGTCACTTATTGAATAATTCATCATTCTCATTTATTCACCAGGCTTAAAAAAAATATATTCCTTTGATCACATTTATTCCATTGCGCATATGCCACAAATGACATTCCAATTCTAGCAGTATGCAGGATGTTTGTCCCATGAACCTAGTTTAATGGCCTTAGCTCCCACGAGTCTCCTGTAGCTCAGTGGTAGAGTATCCGAACTAGTAATCGGAAGGTCTTAGGTTCGACTCCTCATAGGAGCACTCGGATTTTTTCCGAGTATGCCTGTGTCACTTATTGAATAATACATCATTCTCATTTATTCACCAGGCTTAAATTATTCCATCACATTTATTCTATATGTTTTAAGTAACCAAGGTAAAACGACGTACAACATCGTTGAAATACATTGCAAAACGGACAGGTTCAACACATGGAAGAACTGACGGCTCACAAACGTGAATGGCCTCCTTTTAACCATTTTTCTGTTGGCCATAGACTCGAGCTGAAACCATAATTGAGGTTTAACGTCGGTACAGTTAGATCTCAAACTTCACTCGTGTTATACATTATTTATCGTAAGTTTAAATCAGCTAACAAACCATACCAAATGAGAATGAAGCTGCACGTGACTGCAAGTTTAACAAACCTCAAACCAATCTGCTCTGCCGTACAGAGTCCATTTGGCTCAAGGCTAACGTTCGTTATCAGGTCCTGATGAGATTTTTTGACAGCGAAAACCAATTTATCAAGATTAAAGCTGAAGACCTTCTTCATCTCGAAGATTTCGTTAAACCCTTTACCTAGTCTCAGCTGAACCATGTAATTTACTTCATAAGCTCACTTTATTACTTTTTTGTAAGTCTCTGGCTCAAAATGTGAAAGTTTACAAGAACCTTCAAGTAAAGAGCATCTGAATGTTCTCTATTCCTCCGGTTTCGTATATTTTCAATTCGAGTGAAATTTTTTATCCGTTTGCTTCATTAAAAGGTGAAGATTTGAACCTTTCGTACCGCGAATAAATTTAGTTAGAATTATTACTGAAATGTTTTTCTACCTTTTTGAGTCAGGAAGAAATCCAAAAGTGTGACCATATAAGCTAAGAACTTCCGAGCAGTTCTCTCCCATGAGAACTGTTCTTTCATCGGTATTTTGACAATTTGTTTTTACTCTTGTTGAACTTTTAGTTAAAACATACGAAGTAGGTTTGATGACGGGGAAGCCTGAATTTGAAGCCGGGGGATCAGTACAAGGTCCAGGCTCCCCCTAACTTAGCATATGACAAAAACAGAGTGACAAGACGTAGAATTTACGATTCGAGCTTATGTCAAGGAAGAAAATGCTTACCCCCTCAAGCATGGTCCGAGTGAAGACCTCTTAAGAGTTCCTTGCTGTCTGTCAGCTCATTCGTTGTATAAAAGCCATCATTACTAAAGAATAATAAAACGAAAATAGTATAAGCTACTCGAGATAACTTTGTCGTCATTAATCCCCTTCACTTTTCTACATCAAAACTAAGAGCTTTAATCTCGCTACCTCTCAAAGGTTTCCTAGTTTCGTATTTCATCCCGCCTTGCACTGTGCAAGAATTCAATAATGTCTAGCTTTCCACCTGTCCAGAGTGAATCATTATACAGTAGCGTGCCTTTTTTAGCTCGAGGATGGGACGTCCAAATCATTTATCAAGGGAAAATCTTGCTAATTAGGTGATGCTGTGTTTCTTAAGAGAAAAGATTTACGGAAAATTACGAAAAGGCCGGCGCGACAAATGCGAACCGGAAATGTGCTTTTAACACCTCTTCGCACCTCTTATAAGAATACACAAAAACATCGTTTTGTACCAGCACCCAGACTCAAACGTCTACCGCCGAAAGTCGGCGTCTTTGAACTTTTCGTGACGACAAAAGTTTGAATTGTATTTCTTGCTTGCTTATGTTTTGCTTACGTTAGCGCAAACAATGTATTTGAGCTTGAAATGTCCGCTTAACACATCATTGAATCCTTTGCTTTATGTTGCCCGCCGAAATGACGTAATAAACCTTAGCGCATGCGCACTGCTCCCAGCCCGTCCGTCCTGACTTCTTACCACAGTGATAGTGCCACAAATTTGTTGGCGTGATTAAACGGTTGGAAGATTTGCTGCCACGTTCACCAAACATTTCAATATGCTCTATCGTTAAGAGGCCGTTTCGCGGTTTTTTGACATGTCGAGACGTCTGTTTCCCTCAGATTCTACACTCGAACGGAACTCCAACACGCGCTATGGAAGAAAGAAACCGCTTCCAACCATTTAAAGCGATGTTAAATCAACAATAGCGAATTATTGCCTTAAGGTAGCCGAAAAATAAAACTAACTACATAAAAGGCAATTTGAGCACCTCAACGCTGTCACAGAAACCGCTAAAAACAGAGAAAAACAATGAATGTGTAAGTATTTTTCAAAACTGACTAACGAGAAATCCTTCAAATTTATATATGAAAATGCAGCGTCACCATGCTCATTGAGTATGAAACAACCCGCAATAATTTGTCCGTCGAGCCTCAAACCAAAACTGCAATGTTCCGTACGCGTGAAGGACGTGCAATGTAATTGACAGGAATCATTTCAACTGCAAGTGTTCTGGCCAACGGTAACCTATATTGTGAAATGAGAACCTATATTTTCTACATTTGTAAATTTTTTTCATAGAACAATTTGGTCTTCACTATTTGTTTATTTCCTCTGCAGCTGTTTAAATTACCATCGGTATAATTTTCATAGGATAAAAAGAACTTAGAATCCTACCTGTCCCTTGAGAAATTTACAAAACGTGGTTTCTTGAGAACTCTCGTTTAGGCAACTTTTGCAGGATTGACTTATTAAACTCAATCAGCTTAAACACCTCGACTAATGGCCTTGCTTTCAGCCGAATAGGTATGGTTTGGTTGTTGCTGAGAGAATGCGCTGAGTTCAGCAAACAGTGTTCAATATGTGTCGGTGTCTTTAGTTCTTTCATGCATTTGTAAAACTTTTTCAACTTTACAAAACATGGGGGTAAGCCGGCGTTAATATCCATTGTGCAATTGTGGAACTAACGAACTACCTAGCGTCTTCGGAAACTTTGTGCCACGTCAAAGGCCCTTTACCAAGCTTCCGACAATGCCCCGTCTCCCCTATGTATATCCGAATTCTCCGTGGGAATACCGCAATTTTAACCCGGTTCCGACTGGTTAATCTGGTCCATTTATAGACCTATCCAAGGTTATAGATCCCGTGCTGATTATCCCTTTAATCCGCCGTTGGTGAGCTAAGAATCATTTGAAATACCATTGTTTTTTTTTTTTATTTGAAAATAAGTCAAGGTTTTTCATTTTTGACGATCGAAAGTGGTTTTGCGTTTGCTGAGCTCTATGTAATTGGCTCATAGCGCTTTTTTATTTTATTTTATTTTATTTTTAATTAAGCGTCGTTAAACCTCAAACCAAAATAATTTACCCTGGTCAATGACAAAAAACGCCATCCGCGCAATAAACCAATCAGAATTCGCAGTAAATACACGTAATTGGCGCCAAGCGCGGAAAACGCGTGCGACCAAGTAACGATTGGCTTTGATCTTGCTTCTCATTGGTTGTGAAAGTGGCGCGAGTTTTGTTAACCAATCACAGAGCGTCACAAAGCAAAACTAAAGCAAACGCGGATTGCTTTCGACACTCAATTCAAAACCGCTTTGACTGACTTGGCACGCATTTGCTTTGTGCAACGAATCAGGGACACAGATCGCTAAACTAATCTTAAGCGAGCCTTCATTCTGTTCCTGCTGTTTGCACCGGATGCATATTGTGGCTTAGAGATTTGATTGGTTCATAATCTGCGTTATCGTTCAGATCATTTAAGTATTTTTTTATTAATATATTTTTTACGCGATTAATCTCTGATGGTTACTGGAAATAAGTAGTAGTATAAAACAAAAACTGAAAAATGTTATTCAACTTTCTTAGACTCAACCACAAATCAAAGAATCAGTTTCTCGAACTGATCAAAAAACGGATAGTATTTGATTCGGGTATATATACACTAGAAAAGTAATTAGTAAACACTATTCCTTTAAGATAATAGTACTGATTGAATCCTTCTAGAATCTTTATCCTAAGCTGAGTGTTGGCGTTCAATACAGAGCTTTCAACAGCTAATAATTAAACTGCTCTGAGAAAACTAATCAGATGAAAAGGTTTATTTCCCACACATTGGAACAAGGAGCCTTTCCCATGGTGGTTTTATGACTGTGTTTAGAGGCATGTTATTCATTATTTTGTAGTAGTATTCGCTGTGTAATAGAATATTCTAAATTCCCCGCTCAAGCAATCCCTCTACCACTCCCCCATCAACTGCCAACGTCAAACACAACAAGTCTCTTTTCTCCGTTAGTCATTTTTTTTGTGTGTGTTTTCCCACCAGCTTTTCAGATGACCCGAAGAACCGTTTCTGGTCGTCTCACAACATACTCTATCACGATTCGTTTTAATGAGACAACTTTTCACCCAAAACATTCTGTAGAGCAAGAGAAACGTGAAGTTTGACTGTAATTACATGTATTGTCAAGTTTGAAAACTAGAATGCCACCCCTTTATTGAAAGTTCCAATTGGAACTCACCCAGTATAGGAGGTTGTTCTTCTTTCTTTCATGTCAAGCAGGGTCGGACATTAAAGAAAGCGGCGTATTCGTTAATTATTTTAACCCTTGAAGGCCACCATCATCTAAATTGACTACTGACACTACCGCCAATTCGGGAGTTTGGCAGAGACGCAAAAGAGAGCTGGCTGAATTCGGGTCAAGCTGTTTAGACAATTCTGATTATCTGTTTCTGTCATTTATGAAATTCAAATTTGTCTGAAATACAGTGAACTAGCTATAAACAGATTATCTTACTGATTGATCTATACTTACTTTGTGTGCTGCTGTTCCACTAATCCAAATACCTCTCAATCTGGTTTGTTTACTCACCTTTCACCATCCGCAATACCGACTGCATATATTCTGCCTAACCTTTGTTTGTTTTTTTGTCAGCTGTTTCAAACTACGATATTAGTTTCATTCGATATTTAGCGCCACGAATGGGACGAAACCTTTAGCTTGTGACAACAGGCATGATTTTACTAGATCCAGTCTTGAAAAATAGCAAGACACGAAACACAATGCAAGAACTGCTAGGCATGCAAGGACCCGACATTGTTTTAGCAAAACCAGTAGCTCATGAAAACGGTCTCATCAGTCCACGATGCGTCGGTTGTAGTGTAACACTGCTTGACACAACTGTTCCTGTCTCGTCCTTTTGTCTGTGATATTTCTATGAGTATAATTATAGCAACCATACTTAACAAAGAAAAACATTTGCGCTATTGAATCCTGTTTTTCTTAGTTGTGCACCCTTGGAGGTGGTTTACAGTAAACGTGAAAATACCTGCACCAAAATTGTGTTGTTGCTTCTGCGGGAATGCCGGAATCTTTACGGCAAACAAACACTCGGCAAATAAGGCTGAAACCGTTTCGATATAGTGAATGTCTGACCTCAAACTTACCTTGCAATCAAGTGCTGCGGCGAGAACGCAGCGTAAATGGCGAGCCCGCTAAAATATATTAAAGAATTCATGCTTACCATAATCAACAAATTGTTTGATGTTTATCACAATGTCTGGGAAATTTACCCCGGTTGTATTTATCTATTGTTGTACAACGTGAATCCCGTCCAACGTTGTAGTGTACATATATCATTTGTCGTAAACTACTGACTCCAGGTGTCTAACATTACAAAAAAACAGCGCTAGGGATATTGTAAATTGTTTACGTACTATGTGGGAACTTTCGAAGTAATGTTTCCTTCAAAGATGATAAACTTTAAGATAGCAGTTTTATATGGCGTTGTGTTGACTGATCAAGAAAATAGAATACGGCACAAAATTACTGGAAAATAGATAACGTTATAAGTTTCTATGCTTTTATTTTCTTTTGTTGTCGTTTTTGTTGTGTTTTGCGTTCTTTTTATAGTAGGCGACATACCTACGTCGTTGATGCTTTCAAAGTTTTCAGACAAACCTGGGAAGTCATTACAAATGTTGATTGGGTTAAATGTAATAGAAGATAAGACAATACATGATAAACTGTATATCGCCCGTTTGCTGCTATTTCCAGTTCTTCATCAAGTTTACCAACGATCAATACAAGAAATCAAATTTTACGGAAATGATTTAATTTTGCATCGGATTCCCATATAAGCGCTGTATTGAGCGGTGTATGGAAAGAGTGGGTTATTACAAGAATGGGCGCCTTTTCCAGGTTGGATCTGAGAAGTGGAAAGAGAAAATATGTGGTAATAAAACTTGGTGGATATATAGTCCGCCCAACGTATGTTTTCTTTGAGGACTCGAAAAAGAAAGACTAAAAGAAGAAGTAGAAGAAGAAGATTATTTTACTGGGGCTTAAGGGGGTTTACTTCGGTCTTCAAAAAAGCCCGCGGGATCGAACTTTTACTGCTAGTTTTCATCAGGTAGGTCGCTTGTGATTGGTACATTTCGATCTTCATTATTCGAACGAGATGCTGTTCCCTCTGTGGCCGCTATTGTCTCAATCTCCTGTTGCGTTTCGTGATCGTAGGCTCCCACGCTTCGGGAAGGGTCGATTCCGCGTTTTTTCCATTTTTAACGCACACCGCTCCAATATACATGAGCACCCTCTCAATCGGTCTACTGTATTTAATTTCTGATGTGACTGCTTTAGGAAGGAAAACGGAAGGGCTTAAAGGTCCCTTACGAATAAACGAGCTATATAAATGAGCTTGGAATTCCGCAATAGGTGAGGTGAGGTAAGTAAGCTTTATTTCAATTAAAATCTGCAAGGCCACAGTGACAAACCTATGAGTGGTGCCGGATCTCTTGTAAACCTGGACCTGTAAATTATTTGAAATGCAAAATACAGACGGCAGGCTGATCCTAATGGTGGAGGTGGCGAAAAATAAACATAATGGCTAGAACAACTGAAATATATAACAAATCAGCCTGATATTTCACGGTTTGCAAAACAAACCGTCTATATTTTGCAAGCTTTATTTCGGCACGTTAAGCCCATTCAGCTCAATGGCTGGTATTCGAAGTGGCCCAGCTGCATCTAATTTATCAAATTACAAAACATTAAAATAAAAATATAATATTATGAAAAAAAAAAAAAAAACGATTAATGTGGCTATTTCGAAATTCCAATTTATAAACTTCAATTAGGAACCTTAAGAAAGAAGCTTTGCATTCACTTTTGTCATCTTGTGAATATACTTAACATACTCTAATCTGTAAGTAGAGTGAACTGTGACTCAACATACCGTACAATAAGAATTGAAATTATTAAGGTTTCTTCCATTTAAATGTTCTTCTGCTTGAACAGAGCATCATAAAAATTAGTTCCCAGCAGAAATTTCAGTCATCTCGAATCGGAAAAATTTGTTTCCGCAAACCACAAAAAATCGACAATCCGCAAAATAAAACTCCCGCAAAATTTTCGCGCTACACGGTTCGTATACATTTGACCATAATGCCATCCGGCCATGCTATATTGAACGGAGCCTATAGAAATAGTTCAACCGCTGGCCTTATTGCACGTGTATCCAGGGACGAAGATTGGTGTGATATGGGGTGGTGGGGTGAGATGGTATGCATTGAGGGGGGGTGGGGGGGGGGGGAGTGGTATAACAAAAGAAGTCGTAGTAACTTATTATATTGTTAATTTTTTATAAATTTGTTTACGTGTGGGAATGTAAACAATTTCAAAACGACTGAGTGTTTTCCTTAACAAAGTGAGGGAATTATGATGAAAATGTAACCTTTTCACCTTGAGAATGAAGCCTCTCGGGTTTTGTAGATTGGCTATCCTTATGCTGAAGGAATCGTGTACTGCCAGGAGTGCTTTTCTTCGGTGTTCATGTTTATAAGTTCAGTTTTGCGAGTCAGTTATTGTTGCCACATTGTTTAAGCAAAGCATTCGGGCATTTAAGACCATGGTTTGTCACACTTAGTACCCTCTAGCAACGATCACTGCAGTTTCATAGTCACACCTAATCGCCCGGGTGTGTATACTGTTAACAGCTTAAGATTGCGCGCATTGTTGACAGTAGACATTTTATCGACTGGCTGCCCTAATTTCGGGTTTCAAGATAAAGGAATGGCCCAGAAAAAATATATTGGAGTTGTTATGGTGTGGTATGGAATTAACGCACACACTTAAATTATAATTCCACTGTCTTTTGTTCTCGCGCTCTGTGGTCGCGTGGGTGGGAGATCATGAAGTCATCCGTGCATCTTGTCGTGTTTATTCAGATCATATAAACACCTTAAACCACAGTGAGCCCAATAGTAGTGCCAGGATATTTACCGATTAGATATTTCCCTTTTTTTTCCCCAGTTGGCCTGCTCACTTAAGAGTCAAATTTCCCTGGCATTTGAACGTGAAATTTGCAGATGACTGAGTGGAATTGTGGTTGTTTATCAGCTTCGCTTATAAAGAAGTAATGGTAAGAAGCCTAAACTTGTCAATTGTTGTCAATTTTTTTAGTATGTGATGAGTCAAGTTATAGACGCTAAAACTCATTTCAATCAGTTGTAGAGCCGAACAACTTGGCTCAACTCGGCTCGTCCTTCCTGGTTTTGTAGCCGGATAAAATGAATAATCACAAGAACAATGGAACACAAGAAACTACGTTAGACTGCTAGTTCATCGGAGGATTACCCGTCGACAATTTTGCTTGTTTAAAACAAAAGAATGATTCCAGCGATCAGGATTTTAACGGAAACCCGGCCCCCAGTTACACCCCCAACGAGTAATCTAATTCACTTCCGTGATTTGAGAACTTTAAAATGGTCATTATTTAGTTCTCTCAGTGAGCACGCGCGGTGTGATTGGTCAATTTAGCGGGCCGTATTTCACTGTACTGCTCGCTAAACTTGTTAGTTTCCTTTCCCGCGCGCCCAATTAACCTCAGAGACATAATAAATATCTTACTAACCTCGTTTTCTTGGTCCGTACTGTAAGTTACGGATCCTCGTTTTTTCCCATGCGTTGATGTATGCCGCTTCCCATCCGTTGATTTATGGCGCTTCGCGCTTGGGCCAGAAAACAACGGATTGGAAAAACGAGGATCCGTAACTTACAGTACGGAAAACTGAGAGATATATATTACATGAAAACAAGTTAAAATGGACAAACTTACTTTTCTTACACGCGGTACATCCATGTATACTGATCCACCTAAAACCGGCACTTGGCGAATTGATCCCTCAGCACTACTTAGTTCAATTGTATTAAAACACTTCAATGGGTCGAGACTTAAACGAAAAGCAAACTATTTGATTTGCCAGCATTTTAGCATATGACAGCATTGCTTTGGTATTGGAAGATTTGCCCGACTTCCTTCATGTCATGCGTTCCAAAAATACAGACGTAGGAAGGCTTTTAATATAAACCCTCAAACGTTGAAGATGTGTTATACACTTGACGTTTTTTTACTTTGTATTTATTCAGATTTCCATTTTTATAATAGACACAAAAAGTAATTGAACACATTCGAACTGCTGTCAGTAATTTTCGCCAAAGGCCAAAACGTTTCTAAGATAAGCTCACTGATAAGTTTTAGTGCATGGAATAATATTTGACTTGACTGCACAAATTGAAAGGAATTTCATTTACAATGTTAATTTAAGAATACTTATCATACTATACGCGGACTTTAGAGTTCCAAGGCCAAATTGACACGTCGCTTTGCGGTCGCGTTAAATCTCACAAAACTGGCAAGTTTTCCCAACAACCACAGAAAAACAACAAACAATGGACTTTTCTTTGAGAGTTTAATGGCTTAAAAGTTCAACAAAGTGCAGATTTTATTGTTTTTTCTACCTTGGATTGTATTCAAACTGGCTAAAAACACTTGAGTCGTGCGTCAGCTTGCGTGTTGGAATTTGCATGGAACGGTGCGTTTGCAATTGCTTTTATTAAATGTTTGTTTATAATATTATTAGAAATGGTTATCGCTTTTTCATTTCGCATCTTATTGTAACCAGTGAGGGGTAGCATGAATAAGCATTGTTGATATTACTGATATTCTTGTTTTAATCTGAGTTCACACCGATGATTGCGTTTTTGCTTGAAAGGCATTCTTTTTATGCGTATCTCACAAGAGCAAACAGAAAAGGATTATTGGGCGCTTTCCATTCCACGAACGATCCGATTTGAAGTTTCGAAAAATCTAGCTGCCGATTGGAACAGTATTTTCTGGTTAACCGCAAACTGACTTGAAAACAAGACCCGTTCCATTGACTTGTTTTCTACTTTTAACAATCAGCTTACTTCGGAGAAAGTGGACCCGAGTAGGAATGGCTGAATGGAACGGAATTTCCGGCCGTTGTTCTGATTTCCGGTATATCCAAAATTATATTCCGGAAAATTTCCTTTCCATCGATTCCTCACCCGAAATTTAAGGAATTTTTGATGGAATGGAAAGCGCTCTTTGTCTCTCGGGAACGATGGATTTTTTAAACGTTTTGCAGGGATTGAGGTTTACCTTATTTAAAATGTGAATCAGCGAAAAGGGAGGTTTTCAAAAGCGCCAACAACATGAACAGAGTCGCGTGAACAAAATAACCGATGAATTTTAAGCAAACTCGCACTGCTTAGCTTTTCGTTGGGGAAAAAAATGTATGTTTTTAAAGGATCGTTTCCAGCTCAATGAGATATGTCCAGAAGTGTACGCTAATGAGATGGATTAGCTGTATGATAGACATCCGAAAGATGTCGCCTACCCAAACTTCTTGCTAAAACACAAATAAGTCTGTCAAACGTGGAGTCAAATGAAAATGACGAAAAGATCGGTCTTATATCAAGTGTACCCGAATTCAGGGTTAGGTGCTGTAGTGATTGTTCATTGGGATGCCTGTGTAACCCCTGCTTTATTGCATGTTGGGATTGAAGTGAAATACAACATGGCGGAATGAAACGTGCTTGAGTCGTTTCTGAGGATTATCCACTTCCATTGGGGACTAGTCTGGAGTTGACTTGTCCCCAGTAGTCTTCATGCAGCCTTGCGCTCCCTTTGTCGGGACTAGGGACGAGTCAGAGTCTGGAGTGCAGACATTACAGGTGCCTATCAACAAAACGCTACTGCGAAAACGATGACAAAGTCGCAAAGCTCAGTTTCATTCGTCTTTGCTGGAGAAGATCAACATGGATAAACACGTCCAAGAAAAGCTTGAGAACGAAAACCCATCTTTCTGTGATTGTTTTTCAGCCGGCTTGAGTGGATGGCCATTGACGCTCAGGCTGACTTGGGCGCACAAATGTCCTTATTTGTTGCGGAGAACTGACCAAAGATGGAGGAAATTTTACGAAGCATTAGTCTGGACGTGATTTTAGGGAAAACTGCCCACAATTTTATTATGATTACGTGAATTTGCCTTCTAAAGTGACCCTGGTACATCATCTTGTGTCGTTAAGTTGATTACGTTCATTCTATTTACTGTTTTTGAATTGCTACACTGTAGGAATTTGCTCTTTTGTTACTTAAGAGTTACTTATCTCGCGATAACAAGTACAACAGAATCTCGAGTATCTGCAAAGATATATTCATTTGTAACAAATTAGACTCATGTTTTCCTTCATCTTTGCTCGGCAAAGTTTCGCAACCGCAAATGCGAAATTAAAACCAAAAAACAAAAAAAAGCAAGTAATATTTAGAATATCGTTGTTGTTTATTAATCTACCATTACCAAGTTTATACATGGATTGTAAATCACATATCATATTTACTACATAAAAGTGCAATATACGAAGAGGGAATAGGGCGATTACGACAAAGCTTCAAACTGAAGCTCAATTTCAAAACTGAAGTCCGAGTAGGAATGGCCGAATGGGACGGTATTTTCCGGTTGTTCCGATTTTCCGGAACGTTGTGACGACCTCGCGAGGTATACCCAAAATCCCGAAATTTTATTCCGAAAAATTTCTGCTCCATTCAACTCCTCAGCCTGAATTTTAGGGAATTTTTCGGTGAATGGAAAGTGCCCATTTACGTGCTCGCATTGTTATTGTTGATTTGGTTCCTTTTTTTCTTGCTATATGTAAGACACAATATATAGGGATAAATGTGATGGAATATTTTTTTATTCCATTGCCCATATGCCACACATGACATTCCAATCCTAGCAGTATGCAGGATGTTTGTCCCATGAACCTAGTTTAACGGCCTTAGCTCCCACGAGTCTCCTGTAGCTCAGTGGTAGAGCATCCAAACTAGTAATCGGAAGGTCTTAGGTTCGACTCCTAATAGGAGCACTCGGATTTTACCCGGGGAATCTACTTCACAGCTTTTTTTCACGACTGTCACATGCCAATCGCTCCCATTATACATACTACGGGAATTGCTTCCCCCACTCCTTGAAACAGAAACTTACCACCCATACGAAGACTAAAACTTCAATCGAAGCTTTGCTGGAGTTGAAAATCCAATACGAATGCAAGTCAGGGCATCCTCGGAGACCCAGGGGCAGTTAGTCGGGTGGAAGGGATTTTCTTGGGCGAAAGTTTAGTACTTTCGCCTACGAAAATCCCTTCTACCCGACTAACTGCCCCTGGGTCTCCGAAGATGAAGTCAGGGCACCTTATAGGAAACCAAACGATGAGTGGCCTGATCTTGAGTTGATTTCCTGGTAGCCTGAGAACAGGCTCCCAAGTGGGGTAAAGGCCGAAGACAAAAATCGACACGCTGTTTTTTCTTTTCGCCCTATACTCTAATTGGGAGCATGTTCACAGGTTATTTCCTAGAAACTATGGCCTCGTGAATGCGATCAATAGGAAAGTAGAGTACACCAACTCAAGGACTTACGCATGAGTGTTTTGCGGTGCAAGAATAGGAGACTACTGTCAAGACAATAGTTATATTACCTCACCGGCTGGTTTAAGTGATATGATTGGTTGCGTACTCAAAGTATACAGCGCGATATACCATAAACTACCTTACTTAGAAAACACATGTTTTATTTCTGTCATTAATAAGACAATTATACCACTCAATCGCTTAGTACATTTATTCATAGGTATACTGTGTGCCTCGTCAAGTCAAACATATGCACGGATATATCTCCGTAGAAACCATTTGTTCCGAAAACGAAACAGTGATATGATTGGTTACGTACTCAAGGTATACGGCGCGATATACCATTAACTACCTTACTTAGAAAACACATGTTTTATTTCTGTCATAAATAAGACAATTATACCACTCAATCACTTAGTACATTTAATCATAGGTCTACTGCGTGCCTCGTTAAGTCAAACATATGCACGGATATATCTCCGTGGGAACAGTGATATGATTGGTTACGCACTCAAGGTATACGGCGCGATATACCATTAATTACCTTATTTAGAGAGGCGCGCTTTTTTTTTTCTGTCATTGATGACACAATTACACCACTTAATCACTTAGTACATGAAATTATAGGTCTACTGCGTGCCTCGCAAAGTCAAACATATGCACGGAAACATGTCCGTTGAAACCATCTGTTCCAAAAACGGAACAGTGATATGATTGGTTGCGCACTCAATGTATACGGCGCAATATACCATTAATTACCTTACTTAGAAAGGCCGCGTTTCTTTCTGTCATTAATAGCACAATTATACCACTTTATCACTTAGTACCTGAAATTATAGGTCTACTGCGTGCCTTGCAAAGTCAAACATATGCAAGGATATATGTTCGTTGAAACCATCTGTTCCGAAAACGAAACAGTGATATGATTGGCTGCGCACTCAATGCCAACCATATACCATTAACTACCTTATTTTGAGAGCTAGGCGCGCCTTTTTTTGTCATTAATAAAACAATTATACCACCAAATTACTAAATACCCGTGTTCAAAGGTCTAATACGTACCTCGTTAAGTCAAAAATATGCACGGATATATGTCCATGGCCGGAAACCATCTGTTCCGAAAACGGAACAGTTTTCCGAGAGCGATCGATACTCGTGGAAATCTTTGAGCCTCGAGAAAAAGATAATGTAATTCCCATTCATATCCAGTTAAAACAAAAATAATAGGGGTTACTGTGTTCATTGTTCATCAGATATTTTCGCTGAAAGCGAGCGCAGGATGGAGACTCAAAGCTCGCGTGGGTTTTGGATTTTTTAGTATTTGCAGGCACCACTTTTCGACAAGCATCTCGATGTCCTCGTTTAGTTACAACAAACGCTCTTTTACCTTGAAGTTTCCAAATAATGTATTTCATCGTCTAGAAATCTGGCGATTATCACTTGATATTAGACAATTATCCCACGAGCGCTTTGAATATGAGATGATAGAAAAGCACCAATTTAATTAGCTATAACCATCCCATATCCAACAGGTAAAAGTGAAGTAATTACGTTGTTAATAACAACCACGAAATATTGCTAGATTTTTCTAATTCTGTTTTGCAAAAAGCAACAGGGAAAAAAAAACCAACCAAACAAACAAAACAGACCAGAATTTTTAACGATGGCTATATTTCTCGGTCATGGTATTATAGCTGAAATCTCATGGTTGCTTAGGCAATCAAAACTCTGGAACTGCATTATCATATCTGATGGATTGTTATTATAGCGCATATATGACTGAGTTTCGTGACATGGTTAAATAACAGCTAGCAGTGATACAAATGAAGGGAAAACATGCCATTGCATGCACGTGACAGTGTACTCAGACCAGTCAACTTTTCAAAACGTATCAGCCGATGTCAAACGCCCTGCCTGAGAGTAAATGGCAATCGACGACACCGTGATCATAATCACAAACAGCCAAAAGAAAATGCGATCCAGCGCGCGAGCAATCTCCTTCCACGTTTCTTGATTCTCTGCATCTTCATTGGCTGTAAAGATAGAAAAGGCCGTTGAAGGTCTTTGCCTCTTCTTCGTAACTTTCCCCATCTCTACATCACCATTTCCTTGGTTTTCGTCTGCTTTTGTTGTTTCCCCGGAGTTTTCTACACCACTTATAGTCGTACCCGGTGGGGTTATGACCTCCCTCTTTCGTCCTTTCCTCCTGAAGCAAGCAATCCCGTTTATCACTGAAAAGTGAATTTGAAGCAATTTTAATCACTCACTCACTCAATCAATCAATCAATCAATCAATCAATCAGTCAGTGAGTCAGTGAACTAGTCCGTCCGTACGTACGTACGTCCATCAGTCAGCCAGTCAGTCAGTCAATCAGTCAGTCAGTCAGTCAGTCAGTCAGTCAGCCAATCAATCAGTCAAGCAATCAATACAAGGATGCACTAAGAAGCAGAAACGTACAATTTGTAACGTATATTGATAGAGGTATTTTTAGCTGTCAGCCGACAAAGGCCTATTCAACAAATAAAGACAATTTCAGGCGGGAATGAAGGTGGGTGAAATTATTCCCAAATAGATTACAGATACAGTCACAAAAGTTCGTGGCTTTCTAGTTTTTTTTTTTTTTTTTTTTTTTTTTTTCTATTTTATTTTATTTTATTTTATTTTTTTCTATTTTATTGTTTTTTTTTTTTTTTTTTTTTTTTTTGCATTTTGAATTTTGAATGAAATAATAAACGCTCAAAGTTCATCTGGTCAGGTTCCACCCAATGCCGGTCTGGATGGGGCTTAAAACTTACCTATCAAATAAGTCATAAATCTTGGTGGCTCGCAAGTGGCGTGGTGCGCCATGAGCACCAGCACAGTAGCGGCCAACGCCAGCCCGATTTCAAACATAACCACAATGTAGTAAACCCCAATCAGTGGTAGCGTGTCTGACTGTTCCGGCAACTGGTCGGTTACAACAACCAGGTAAACGCTGATAGATAAAAGAATGGTAGCACATAGTCCGACTCGCCCGCCGTTTTCCAATGGGATAAAGAAGGTCACAAGAATCAACATACCAATGATCATGCAAGGTACGATTGAAAAGAGGACAAAGAACATGGGCTTGCGTCCGATGAAAAACGAGATAACAACCTCGCGGAATTGCCGGTCTTCGTTTTTGTAGTCTTTGGTCGTGATATCGATACTCCTCAGTGACCAGTAACCATTTGAAATGTTGAGTTTTAGCTCTAAGAAAGCAAGGAGAAACTGCTCAAATATTTGGCGAAAAACATTTTTTGCTAACGTAAAATTGCTCTTAGAATACCGGAAAGAAAATATTAAGGGATTTGTCCAAGGAAGAATGAACTATAATCTGTTTTTAGCGACCTCTCTAAAATACCTAAGAAGAACTTGAAAAAATTGGCCAATTGTTCCAAGTTGTAATCCATTTCCATCCTAGCAATCCGAGTCCAAACATAATTAATAATAGTTTCTGTGCACTAGTAGGGTTATTGTTGACAAAACTGAACCATTATTTTAACGATTCCACCGACTCAAATATGTTTTTTGGCCACTCAAAGTGACACCAAAATGGGTGACACTACCCCTTTAAGCTAATGGTAAAGAAAAGTCCTAGTCAAAACTAGCGAACAAAATCTTTTTGAAGGACCTTTATTGATTAGTAAATACAGTCGACTCCCGATAACTCGAACCCTCGCTAACTCGAACCTCGTGCTAACTCGAACCAATTTTCCTTTCCTTTCAGGTCATTTTCTATATAATTTTACCCTCGATAACTCGAACTCCGGATTACTCGAACCTTTTTTTATTTCCCCTGAAGGTTCGAGTTATCGGGAGTCGACTGTAAACTCGAATTAAAGTTCCCGTTAACCCAGGATTAGCTTAATCGAGCTTTGAACAACTGGGCCCTGAATGATAAATTATTCAACAATTATTCAACGGACGCGCTTTTTGTATGAGGTGATACATAGCCACCATGGCCCTATTTACCCTGAAATATCGCCAGACCTTGCCGATTTCATTTTGTAAGAGAGAACAGAAAGCGATTAAACGGCCTTTATTTCTCTGTCATGGTATATTCCATGGTTGTTAAACCAATCAAAACTCCTGAATTGTGTTATGCAATATGGTCCCGTATTTAATCACAAAGTCTGATTCTTTCGATGATGAGCACAAGCATATTAGGAACTTGAAATTAAAATTGAAACCCACATACCTTTCTCAGGATCATCACTATGGAGGGATTTGGTTTCGATGTCCATAAAAGAACGATCAGCTGTCAGTGAACGAAACACCATATTGCACTTTTGTTTGTCGAAGGGAAAGTACCCCACATTTAGACTACACGTGCTTTCAAAGGAAGCGGGAGATACCCAGGTATTCTGTCCGTCATTATGCACGATTACATATGTGCGGAATTTCTCCAGGTGACCTGCTTGAACGACAGAGCCATCAGCACTGAAAAATATTTATCAAAGGCGGATTGATCGAGTTGAAACAGGGATACTTGTATAAAAAGGACTGAAACATATAAAGTAATAAACGAAGGGAATGGAAAGTTAACTGGAGTAAGAAGGCAATTCTTCGAAGAAACATTACCACAAAGGAAATCTTAAGCTAATTTTAAGGTTCTCCCCCTCCCTGTAACTTGAAGACGATTAGGGTATGACAATCAAACTTGGATATTATACGCACGTTCAGACATATTTCCTTTGAGGTCCGCAAAGTGGAACAATGGCGTCAAATTAACAAATTACTGCGAAAGTTCCTCTACACGGCCACCATCTTGAATTGCTTGATCTCTTTTAATGCGCAAAAAAACCTTTGGAATTGACCCAAAAGTTATTAAAATCAATAAATAGGCTAAAGAATGTGTGAAAGTGTACACTTCACATCAAAGAGGCAACATATGAAGATCTGGAAAAGCGTGCCTGTCAAAACGTTGTTGTCATGGAAGTCTCAAGTCATATGAGCAATCAGTAATCATATCAATATTTAGGGAAAGTCAGAAAGTTCGGTGGTTTTTGCTCTATTACAAGAAAACACCACCAAACGTCCGCTTACCCCTCATATTCAATTGGCAACAAACTTTATGTGACTTGTCAGGGTTCAATCACCAACAGTCATATTTTTACAAGCAGGTTTGTTACTGTAATTTGTTGATTTGGATCACTCTCTGGTCAATTTTGGTTGCCTTCTAAGATTTTGGGTAAATCCAGAAATCGAGGACGCTGGGTCCAAGATGGCCACCTTTAGACAATAATGACGCGGTCCCCACACCATTTGACCTTACCTTCTCCTTTAACTGATCTCATAGAAAATACTTTTGTGTTCACTTACCAGTTACCTTCCAGGCTTCATTGTGATTGATTATTTGCCATAGGGACGGGCGAGGGCGAATACCCTATATAGTATCGAGTTAATACTTAAAAACCTGTTCTAAGTAACAAAAGCACTGCACGAAGGGTTTTGAGGAACGTTTTAATCACAAGAAGTAAAGCATCCCTGATATTCCGATAAACTAAACTAAGATAAGTAATGTTTGAATTAAGAGAGCGAGTCTTGTGCATCTAAATTTCTCTTCAATTCTCAGGGGAATCGATTTTCTTGACTAAAATCCAAGAAAAACGGACTTACTTGTTTTCCAGCACGATATCTGGAACCCATATCTTCTTTGGATCCACAAGAATACGTTTTATTCCGCCATAATTTACAGGATCCCATTGCAGGAACGGATTAATCCAATTCTATAAAGCAATGCGTGGAAAACAAGGTGGGCCTTTAGTATTCGTTTTGAGTTCGGTTTGGTGTTTTTATCGACCTATCATTCGACAAGCACAGAAATTATACTACGGTAAAGAAAGTTCGGAAACGATATTTACATGCTTTAGGTCATTCCAGGCGCTCGATCTAATTTCTTATGACTTAACCCAAATATATCCGAGAAGTATGCACAATTTTGGGGACATGGAAAAAACAAAACAAAAGTGCGGCAAAGTGAAGTGTTTAAATTGGGAAAAAAAGCAATTCCATTGTGAAGTAATTTATTTCCGTACTGACATTTGAATTGTGAACAAATTTTAAGCTGAAAATTTAAGGTATTTAACGTTAAGATGGCGATAATTATGATGATGATGATGATGATGATGATGATGATGATGATGATGATGATGATGCAACTATCTGCAATATAGAAGGATAAATCTTACCTGTTTGATGACAGTTTCCGTGGTAATCACTTGAGCTCTATTGTTCTGGAAAGTCAAACACAGAAAAGGTACATGCCATAAAAATTGTCGACTGTTAGCGGAATTCAGTGGCTTATCAGCTGCCATATTTATATTGTTGTTATGTGATTCATTGGTCTGTATTCGGTTGTGTCAGTGTATCGCAACTGGCATAGAAAAATGCCACTCGTAATTAGCACCCAGCCGTACATATTGTAGTGAAATCAAGATGAAATCACCACCTTTTTGGTTCAAGAACCCAAGAAACTTGACATTCAGAATAGATGTAGCCTTAAACCGGATTTTGTGAACGTCATTTTTTTAATATAGTGAGTTCTGAATTGAACTTGATAGGATGACTTTTATTTAAAAATATGGTGAATTCATCAGTACAGAATGAAATTGACGAACTCTATCATAAATATTCTATATATATATTCTTTAAACTTTACTCTAATATTAAAAACTACCTGGAAAGTACTGCTTTACTGTGGTTGCAAGAATATAATTAGTAAGCGAAAAACGGCTGTAAGGGTATGGATGATGATCGATCGCAAAAATACCGCACCATTATAGCGAAAGCTGTTTTGCAGAAAGTTTGTGTGAGACAGTTTTTTCACGGAGTTTCTCAACGAATATTCACTTGGATGCTACTACGGTTAATAAATAGTTCACTTAAATGTTCAGTTGTAGGACTATGTAAACATTTGAAAAGTGCTTGTTCATTTTAAAAGGATTAACATTCCCTGCTTACCACTTCAGTCAATGCCTTGAATTCCACTTCAAAGTTGACATTTATGACATCAGATGGTTTCAACACTGGACGCACCATTCTGTCATACTCCTTAAATAGCGTCTGCCTCAACAGGTATTCTGGTTCTTGGCTCATTTTTTTTCCTGCCTGCCCTGAAACGGCTTAAACACAAGAAATGTACCTGTAAGCAGATAGGCTGATCCTCCGATAGAAAGAGAGGCAAAAATTACGAAGGAAGAGAGGGAGGGAAGCTGGTGCATTATTATGTTTTCCCAAAAATGCCTACAGTGGAGAAATATTTCAAGGCATAATTGTAATGACAAAAAGATAGACACGTTCCTCCATAACAGTGCCTACGAGGTTTAAAAGAGTCGTCAAAGCGATAAATTTGTTTCGTCGAATAAGGATCTATTTACATACAGATGTATAGTGTTTGAAAGCGTACCATTGCCAGATGTAATTTAAAACCACTAGTTAAAAAAAAGCAAGTCACCAATTCTTAAGGAATAGTTCAATGGTTCATCAGCTAAGCACTGTTCTTTGAAGTTAACTTTACATTGGAAGGCATTGATAATCGTGGAAGGACGATGACTCCTGTAAGGTTTTGCTTGTTTTGACAAAACGTTTTGGACTTAAAAAGATAGGCAACAATTATCTTTGCGGTGGTTGGTTAATTAAAAGACAAAATACATCAGAGTACCCTAAAACGAATGTCACATGCAGCGTTCACCAATCAGAGGACGACGCTGCTTTTAAAGTTTTATTTGTCTCGAACATCGGATTTTTTTAGCCAACTTTATGGCTTCTTCAATTAAAATCAACAATATCGTCCAAAGTGCGATCCATGCGTATAGCAACAAGCTCAGGAAATCACACACCATTCCCAAAGGGACTGATCATTTCCCTAGTAACAAAATTGATCTCATGATCAAAATCGTGACGTAGTTTCGATTGATCGTCTGACACATTAGGTGATTCAGCGGTTCCCTTCAGGAAGAGAAGGAACGCGGACATATCCTGTGATCTTGTGTAAGCTGGCAATAACATCAATTATATTTCTAAGGATACAAACGAAAACAAGATCTTATAATATCATTATTCTTGTTTTACAGACCTCAAGATGAGGTCTGGACAAACATTTCGCTTTATAGGAATGCTTCTCTCTGTATTTATTTGCTTAAAGATTGGTTCTGTTTACGATGTTTTAAGGGGCCAAGAAATCCGTTATCACCATGGATAAACAGCAATAGTGAATGGTTACAAACCATTATATTCGTTACCTGTTGACTAATCCCAGCTCAAAGATCGATTAGATCTGATCTTCTTTAGAAACATAAGTTTAGGATCTTTCACGAAACCGTGTCATTTGTACAAGAAATTTTAAGTTGCTCCACTAAGTTGTTATTGGTTATAGAAGAACGATGAATTCGAACAGGGTCGCCCAACGAGAAAATTTAAGCAAAATACTTAAAATATCGTCTCCTGTGTTTCCAAATCATTTTCTGCCCGTTTGAAGGCATATTTATTTCAGCTGATCTGTTCGAACCCCAACTAACAAGTAAAGATCCTGAGGCTCTTAATTTGGTACTAAAACGAGAATTGCCAGTACGTAGGGCCAACCGAACAGGAAATCATTGTCATTGACTAAGTTGTAGATGAACTGAATAGAAACATACCACTTTTGTTATCAGTGAATTTAACGTTTATTAAACATTCAAAAATGGATATGTAGCTAAAAAAACTGGGTGACTAATTTATTAATTTTCTGTGTAGTTGCTTGAATTAGCTAATGAATATAATTTTTGTCATTTCGAATTCTCTGCTGACAGTTTAAACTTTGGGCAATTCTCAGTTATCATTCAAAGTAACCCCACCAGACTCTGTTTGGGCGATAAGCCAGGTTCCTAAATTTCATGTTAACTAGTTAGTTTGTTGCATGATGTCTTATACATGAGGAATATAAACGCTGTGATATTGATGTTCAACTTCCTTGGTGACAGTAGCTAGGAAAATCGGCATAAACTTTAGCACCTAGGGAAAGCAAGATTTCCTTCCATGCCGCGAGAGTGATTAACAACGCGTAAACATTCTTCCCTTCTCTTCCTATACTTGCATCAAAAGAGAAAAGTAAAGGAAGAAAAATTAAAGGTTGTTGAATGAAACGCTCGCGAAATATCGTTAAAAAATCCAGAAGATTTTGATGCGAAAATCTCAAGCCAGTAACAGTTAAGTGCGTGGCCAAAACAAAACCACAAAAATCACTGTTAAAACGTTGATTTCGGGTGATGATGTCGAAACCTATAGATATAGTTTCATTCCAGATGCGATGCTAAGATCCAGTGTCACAGATTGAAACCTACTTTTATTTCCAACGAGCATACGAGCCACGACTGGCGTCCAAGACAAATATATCTCGATAACAGCAAAATTTTGCGGAGCATTCCTTGTAAACCGACTCGTCTGATTCGGTCCATAAAAGCAAAAAGTATAAGAGAATTTCTAGTCGCGAAAACGCCGTCCTTCATTCAGGCATCTCTCAGGACTAATCAATACATTTTCAACGCCCACGTTTGATGCGCAGGAAAGACTATAGAGTAAAACGATGAGTAATAAATGAACTTACCCGGCGATAGGAGAAACAAGAGAATACAACTACGGCAAAGCAACGTCATATCGGCTCGATGACAAGTGCACTTTTGGTGAACTAGAGAATGCATGCAGCAATTAAGCGATTTTTTGAATGTTTTTCTGGAGTCCACATGAAGTGAACCGAAACAGGCGTTTGGTTATCACAGCCGGAAATTATTTTTACGGTTGCCTGGAGTTTTAACGACATTTAATGTTTTGATGTTAAATTTAGTTCACGCTACAAGGGGGTCGCAGAAAAAGGAAACTTTAGTTTTTGCCTTCCTCTCCACTGGTTTTGCACGATTGCACTTGAATTTAAGTGAATTCCAAATCAACAATCTTTCATTGGAATTCCTTAAAGTCAGGATACTTTAAACTGACACAGCTCATTAATAGTGTGTTATATTACATATAAACATTGCATATATTGGCGACCGAATGCCCTATGGAATCAACAAGTTCTTCATAGTTGCCGCTTTTATAAACAGGAAGAAGTTAGGCATCCTTCCGCTCTTAACACGCTTGTTACTTTTTACCAGTTAAAGAATCCATGTTGGGAACAAACTCAATGGTTGACTACAATAATGTTTGCATTATTGTTAGGTAACCAGTGTTGTCTTTCTTTTTATTTTCTCCTTAAAAACGGCTAAGAACCGGACTTTCAGTAAATAATTCACACTAAATATGTTTCCTCACACGTATCTCGAGTTCAGCTGCTAAATGGGTTATACTCAATTGTTTTCGAAGTGTCACCCTGTTGGATGAATTGATCATAACTGAACGCCATAACTGCCTTATGGTGTTTTTGGTCTTTATGTTCGGTGTTTTCTTTTACATCGACAACATTCTTCCAAGTGTGATCCATGCGTACGTCCACAGAACGTTACTGAGCAGTACATTTATTTCTAGACGGCATATGCGTAGCAACAAGCTCAAGAAATCACACACTATTCACGAGTGACTGGCTGTTTTGCTAATTGATCTGATGATCAAAATCGACACAGTTTTGAGTAATTGAAGGAAGAGAAGGAACGCAGACATATCCTGTGTAAGCTAGCAATAACATCGTGATTGGTGTCATCAACAAGTTATTCATAGTTGCCAGTTTGATAAACAGCACGAAGTTAGCTCTTGTATGTTTTACTAGTTTGAGGATCCAAGTTGGGAACAACCTCAATGTCTCACAAATAATGATTGTGTTATTGTTTCGCAAACTTCTGTTGTCTTTCCTTTTATTTTTCCCTTAAAAGCTAAGAATCAGGCTATCAGTAATAAATTCTCCGTCGCTAGACATGTTTCCTCAGCCGTATTTCGAGTTCTAAATGGGTTAAACCCATATATTTGAGGTGTCACCCTATGGGATAAATTGACTATAATAATTGAACGCCATGCATAACTGTCCTATGGCGTTTTCGGTCTTCGTGTTCGGTGTTTTGTTTATTTTATGTTAAACGTATTTCATTATTCCGTCTTTGTTGTATTAAGTGACGTACAAATTCCGACCAAAATTTCCCGTCGTTATTAGTCTTACTATTTATGGTTTACATAACACTGAGATAAAAAGAAAAATTCACATCAGACTTAAAGTGATAACGAAAAATTGGATAATTTCGTCAACGGCATTTCCTTGTTCCAGTCAACACTGTCGCGGAAAATAGACCTAGGCTTTTAATTTTTTTTCACCTTTTCTGTTCAGAAGACATTTAGATTGTCATTGTCATGACACTATTTATCAAGCCTTTTATCTACTGCAAGTGACAATATATCTAACAATTAATTAAAATCGACTATATTGTCCCAAGTGCGATCCATGCGCATAGCAACAAACTCAAGAGATCACGTACTATTCACAAGCAACCGACTGTTTCCTATATATAAATATAACAACTTAGTAATAAAATTGATCTCATGATCAAAATCGACACAGTTTTGATTGATCGTGTGACACATCAGGTGATTCAGTGGTTATCATCACGAAAAGAAGCAACGCGGAAATATCTTGTGCGAGCTAGCAATAACATCCACTATATTTCTATGGATAAACGAAAATGCCATCTTATAATATCATTATTCTGGTGATCATAATCTTCAAAATGAGGTCTGGACAAACATTCACTTCATAGGAATGTTTATTCTGATTTGTTTGTTTCTTTGTTTTTTTACTCAAAGAATGTTTTTGAGAGGCATTAAACACTTTCTTGTTCAATACCCTTAAAAAACCTAGCCACACTCAACATCAGCAGTTGCAAGTAACTCCTTCTTGCAACCGCAATTATTGTTTTTTTCATTCGAATCTTTGACAAATTAGGTGCTGTTGTGGAAGGCCAAGAAATCATAAATTATGGCAATACTGGATTGATTGATAGAGGCTAAAAAAAAAGGAGAGAGCAGAATTGAATGCACCAAATTTGAAGACATTAAATTGTTTACTTGTTGACTAATCCTTGCTTCAACGTCGATGGTACCTTTAACACAAATTTGTTTAGAAGCGTATCACGAGTTGGTACCACTTGTTTAGAAATTTTTAATTGGGCAAAGAAGAACGATGATTTCGATGAGGATCTTTACTTCCCGAAACTCATAATTTTCGACAATAAATTTCAATTTAGTTTATAAGCCAGGTTTACTTTAAAACCATTCTCAGTGTGGTGACAAAATTTAAGAAGCTGTAACTTTTAACACAAAAGAAACGGCTAATAGGACTGAAGCAATGGGAAGTTAGTTTACATGTAATGGAAGTGAAATGCGAAAATACAAATTAGGCAAGCAACATCTATCTCAATAGCTTTTAGCATCTTGCGACTAGGAAATAAAGTTGGGTAAAAGGAGGGTTCACTGATAAAAAAGGAAGAAGCTGATTGTGCTTGTTGACGAGAATCCAAACGAGCTTGTTTCTTATCTCTCCGTTCGTCAACTAACGAATGCTGTTCTTGAGGTTCTAGCACGATTTACGAGCAGGGCCAGCCGAAGAGGAAATCATTGTCATTAATTTAGCTATAGAGGAACTGTATGAAAACTTACCACCTGTGGTTACTGGGATAACTTCTCTGAGCGTTATAAGCTAAGTCCTTGATTTATATTAGGATCAGTAAATTTATCGTTTATTAAACATTCAAAAATGTATATGTAGTTTTTCAAATCACTGATGGACTAATTGACTCAATTTCTGTGTAGGTGCTTGAACTTGCTAATCAGTATAATTTTTGGTCATTCGGCTCGGCTGGCATTTAAAATTTTGGCCAATTCTAAGTTTTTATTCAAACCCCAAAAGACTCTGGTAGGTTAACGGAGTTCCTTAATTTCATTGTAGTTTGTTTGTTGTATAATGTCCTATTCTTGAGGAATATAAAGGCTGTGAAATTAGTTTTGATGTTCAAATTCCTTGGTGACGTAGGTATAAAAATCGGCGTAACATCCAGCACCTAGGGAAAGCAAGGAGTGATTAAAGACGCGTAAACATTGTTCCTATACCTGTCTTAAAAGAGAAGAGAAAGTGAAAATCCAAGGTTGCTAAATGAATGCACGTGAAATACCATTAAAATAATTCCAGAAGATTTTTGATGCAAAAAATTCAAGCGCCTGTAACAGTAAGCGGCTCAAACAAAATAGCGACGGATTTTCTTGTTGCCGACCACGAAACTGTTGAAACAATGATGTGAACAACGGACAACAGCAGCTAAAGGATTGCTTTTCAGTCACCTCGCGTTCAACTTGCCTCCCGAGTGAGGCTGTCGAAACCCAGAGATGCTAAGGTCCATTGCCAGAGGTAAAAACCGACTTTTGTTTCTCACGAGCACACGAGCGCTGGCTTAAAACCTTTGTCCAGGTGACTGACTTCCAAGACAAATATATTTCGAAAACAGTAAAATCTTGAGTAGTCTGTCCAAACCTACTCATCTGATTCGGTTCATTATAAAGCAAATAGAAATAAGAGAATTTCTACTCGCCAAAACTTCGTTCTTCATCCACGCATCTCTCGGGACTACAGTACTTTTTCAATGCCTACCTTTGTTGCTCAGAAAAGACCTACAATCAAAAGAGTCAAAGTAGTAAATGAACTTACCCGGCAATAGAAGATACAGGAGAATACAAATACGACAAATCCACGCCATATCAGCCCGATGACAAGTGCACTTTAATGGTGAACTGGAGAATGCATGCAGGTGAACCGAAACAGGCGTTTTGTTATCACAGCCGGAAATTATTTTTACGGTTACCTGGAGTTTGAATGACTTTTAATGTTTTAATGTTTTGATGTTAAATTTAGTTGATGCTACAAAGGGTTCTGTTAAATAAGGAACCATTTTTGCCTCCCTTTTCACTGGCTTTGCCCGGTTGCACTTCAGTTTTGAGTGAATTTCAAATCAACAGTCTGTCATTGGAATTCCTTAAAATTAGGATGTTTTATAAACTGACACAGCCTATTAAGTGTGTTATATTACATATAAACATTGCACATATTGGCGACTGAATGAGCGGTGGCATCAACACGTTCTTCATAGTGGCCCGCTTTTTATAAACAGGAACAAGTTACGTATTCCTTCGCTCTGTTATAACATGCTTAAAACAGGTTTTACCAGTTTGAGGATCCATGTTGTGAACAGGCTCAATGTTTGACTAATAGTGATTGCGTTATTGTCCGGTAATCACTGTTGTCCGTTCTTTTTGAATTCTCCTTAAAAAAAACTAAGAACAGGACTTTCAGTGATAAATTCAACATCGTCTCCTCACACGTATCTCGAGTTCAGCCGCTAAATGGGTTAAGCCCATGTTTTCACCCTTTTGGATTAATTGATCATAACTGAACCCCATAACTGCCTTATACAGTGGAACCTCGATTTAACGAACCTCTACTTAACGAAGTCCTCGATATAGCGAACGATATTCTATGTCCCGGCCAAAGTTACAGTAAAATGTATGGAACAGAACCTCGATATAACGAACCTCAATACGAATTCTTCGATATAACGAACATAATCCGGAAGCCCAAACGTAAAATCTACCTCGATATAACGAATTACAATGTCAACACGCGACAGAAGATAAACGCTGAACAGATCAACAGTCAACAAATCCTTTAATCCTTATGGTAAAGAGACGGCAACCTTTCAGTCAACGGCTTATTATATGTCATAGACATTGGCACATCAATTAACTTCTGCTCTATCTTCTTTGTCTCTTATTACTTCTGCGGCACTTCTGGGTGACGAAAATTGCATTGAATTGCGTGACAGAAGTCAACTGTGTTACAAATCAATATTTAACTATGACCTCGATATAACGAACATTTTGGTCGGTTCCCGTCAAGTTCGTTATATCGAAGTTTTCGATATAACGAACCCTCGATTTAACGAACAAATTTGGCCGGCGAGGTTCCACTGTAGTGTTTTTGGTCTTCATGTTAGGTGTTTTATTTTAAATCAACAACATTCTTGTAAGTGTGATCGATGCAAAGTTGACAGAACGTTATGTTTCGGGTAACTGGGATGTGCATAGCAACAAGCTCAAGAAATCACACAATATTCACAAGCGACTGACTGTTTTTCTTATTGATCTTATGATCAAAATCGACACAGTTTTAGGGTGCATTCCATTGACAGTATTCCGGAAAAGGAATACATACAATGATGACAAGAAATCCTTCATATGGGGTTTTTGGGGTCACTGGAGTACAAAATCGATGTTAAATTAGCATAGGCCGGCGAAAGTTTGCAGAAATGTCTTCCCAAACGTACTTAGATTAAAAGGAAAATCTAATAGCTATTCCGCTTATTCTTATTCCGGAATACGGTCAATCGAACGCGACCTTAATTCGTCGCCTGAGTCATCGGGTGATGATTCAGTGGTTATCTTCAGAAAGGAAGAGAATACAGGAAGGAAGACAAGGAACGCAGACAGTATCCTGTGTAATCTACCATATCATGAGCGATGTCATCAACAGGTTATTCATAGTTGCCGCTTTGATAATAAACAGCACGTAGTTAAGTATCCTTCCGCTCTTAATATGTTTTACCAGTTTGAGGATCCATGTTGTGAAAAGGCTAAAATGTTTGACTAACAATGATAGCATTATTGTTTTGCAAACCACTCTTGCCTTTCCTTTTATTTTCTCCTTAAAAACTAAGAACCCGACTTTCAGTAATAAATTCACTCTAGACATGTTTCCTCACACGTTTCTCGTGTTCTATATGAGTTAAACCCATGTTTCGAGTTGGATGAATTGGTCAACATAATCGAACGTCATAACTGCTTTACGGCGTTTTTGGTCTTCGTGCTCGGTGCGTTCTTTGTTGTATGTCATACTTATTTCATTATACTTGGTGCTTCCGTCTTTATTGTATTCAGGGACGTACGTCTTTATTGTATTCAGGGACGTACCTGTATTTACGCTCATTATTAATACGCTAGTTCCGACCAAATCTTCCCGTCGTTAAGATTGTTTTACCGTTTATAAAAGAAGAAAAGAAAAATTCGACAACGGTCTTTTCTTGTTCCAGTTCAATGCATTCGCGAAAAGTGGGCCTGGGCCTGTTTTAACCGTTTCCCTTCAGAAGACCATTTTGATTTGTCATAATTAAATTGTCCATTTATCATTTATCAAGCCATGAAGTCTATCTAATGCGAGTGACACTATATCCCACAAGATGAAGCCGAGGGAGCCAGTTTCTAAAGCAACTGCGGTACTGCGTTGGTGGGGAGTATTAACGACTGTTTGGTTTATTAAATTGGCCACCGTAAAGAGATTCGAGTGCTGACGTTTCGAGCGTTAGCCCTTCGTCAGAGCGAAGCAAGGATTTGTAGGTTTATGTGTCTACATAGAGAGCTGAGTGCACGGTGCAACACTTGCCCTTTTATTCACAACAACGACAAAATTTCGCAAAGGGATATGTATTAAAATCACTGATCGTTTTACAAACATGTTTTGCCAACATCTTCGAGACGTTGAAAGAACTGACAAGGATGCATCCAAACCAGTCGCCCCTCACTTTGGAAACGTTTTGCTAAGAGGGATTGAGGTTTGCCTTATTAATGTGAATCAACTAAAACGGAGGTTTTTGCATGAACAAATTAACCGTGAAATTTCAAGTAAACGCGTACTTCTTAACTTTTTGTGCCTCAGCTGATGGCAAAAATAAATCTGCTAGGATTTTTTTGGGTGTGTGCAATAAGGAGTAAAAAACAAAGAGCTAAACCTCGAAAGACTGACTTGGGCGCACAAATGTCTTATTTACTGTTTTTGAATTGCTACACAGCAGGAATTTCCTTTTTGTTACTTAAAGGACCGGCCAATCTATTGCAACACCATCCAACATTGTTGAATCCAACATTACTGGACGGTGTTGCACAATGTTGAACGAGGTGGCCAAACGAATGCAATACGTTTGATTCAACACCTGGGATTAAGGGTCTGTCACCAGAAACCAGAATCCTTAGAAAATAAACTTGGCCCTATTGGATTGCCAAAAAATGGTGCAAGACAGATCGACCTCCGCGTCGGACCATCTACTCGCTTTTCCTGGTCATACACGGTTACACTTAACTTACTCCTTTGCCCTTTCTCTTTCTCTTTGAAGAGAGATCGCTTGTGTTTAAAGCTTTTGCCGTTGACAGATTCAAAACTTTGTTCGTTTGCCATACTGTAGCTTGAACACTCACGAGGCAATGTGCGGAGGAAATATGAACAATAAATCATCGCGATGTATGTAGATACCCGCAAAGTAAGCTTAAGGTGGCTGAACACAGTTGCGCGCGCTTTACAGATTCTGTAAGTGATGCTATTAAGCGCGCGCTAGGGTTGTGGTACGCAAATACGGCGGTCGATAAAGTGATCCCTCAATTTCACATGAAATGGATAATAAAGTTAAGTTTTGATCCTAAATAACTAAGTTTCTCGTTTCTGGACTCTTTTTCTTTTTTTCCCGAGCAAAAAAAACATTCACCAAGACCTTTCGCATGCTTTTCATCTTTGCCATGAAATCCAAATAAAACCACGCATGCGCATTTGACCAAAAAATTGCGACTGGTTGTTTTCGTGGAAATGAACTGTTTTCTAAGGAACCGCTCATTAGAGTTCCCAGAAATTTGGCATGAAAATAATTCCCTAAAAGCGTAACTCGCCTACAAAGAGAAACCTAAATCTAACAGAGGATATCTTTACAAAACATTAAAATGCAAAATCAATATTTGCAGGAGATCTCTCTGTCAAAATTACATGAAAATAGTGCAACTGTGTCAGTGTTTTGTGAGTTGTTCTGGATACAAAAAATGGAAAAAATCTAACGAGTACATTTTCTAAAAATAAAGGAAACCTACTATTTGTGGAGGTTTAATAGTTCGCTGCGTTGCCATGGAAACGCTACTTAGCTCAACGAGACGTACGAAAATACATTCTTTCTTAGTTGGTCTTACACCATACCAATTTTGGGCGTCCAGAAATACATAGTTTCCAAATAACGTCTTCTGACATCTGCACACTAAAAAACTGTATTCGGCCACCTTAAGACCTGTTCATATGAGCACGGTTGTATTGACCAGTATGGCTCGGTTTCCGAGATCTCGCCTCGCTACTAAATCCTCTGTAAAATTTCTCGGGTATCTCACTGAAGGTATATTAAATTTCAACAAATTAGACCAATGTTTTCCTTCATCTCTGCTTGGCAAGTTTTGCAACCACAAATGCGAAATGTTAAATGAAATGCAATTTACATTCAGAATATTGTTTTGGTTTATTAATCTACCATTACCAAATATATACATGAGTTATAAATTACACATATTTATTTTAAAGAGCAAAATACGAAAATGGAATAAGGCGATTATGACACCTTCTGAAACTGATACCAAATCCCGGCTTCAAAAACTACATAAACCCCGAGTAAAGGATGATCGAATGGAACGGTATTTTCCAGTTGTTCCGATTTTCTGTAATGTTGGGACAACCTCGCGAGGAATATCAAGTTTATTTCGGAAAATCTATGTTCCATTGGACTTCTCACCCATAATTTCCGGACTTTTTGACTTAATTGCTTTTTTCTTGCTATATGCAGATACCAAATAGATGGGCCTGCTAAAAAGTCATAGTGTATTATAAGTTAATACCATAGTGACCTATCAAAAAATTTCGAGCGGCGCTTCAAATGCTTTTTAAGTAAGACAGCGAATTGCCTCTTAATCAAAAGCGCCCTACGTTATTCTTTGTTTAACTACTATTAACCTGGGGAAACCTACTTCACAGCTTTTTTTATCTTCGATTCTGTCACCTGCGAATCGCTCTCATTATACCTACTACAGGAAATATTCCCAATAGCCCACTCCCCTCCCTCTCCCTCTCCCCCCTCCCAAAAAAACATACTTGCCACCCAAAGGAAGAATTAGACTTCATGCGAAACTTGACGGTAACTAACAGCCTTTTTTTGGAGTTGAAAATCTAATACGAATTCAAGTCAGGGCAGCTTATAAGAAACCAAATGGTGAGTGGCCTCATCTTTAATTGATTTCCTAGAAACCGACAGTATGGGCTATTGAATTCGATATATAGGAAAGTAGAGTACGCCAACTAGTTTCGAAAATTCAAGGACTTAAGCATGCGTGTTTTGCAGTCCAAAAGTAGAAGACTACGGTCAAAGCTTTAGTTATAATTCCTCACAGACTGGTTTGAGTGATATCAGTTGGTTGCGCAGTCAAGGCGTATGTCGTGAGACAGCGTTAACTACATTATTTAGAAAGGTGGCGTTTTTTGTGTAAGAAATCAGGTATTGAGTTAAGTGTTGTCATTAATGAGACAATTGTACCACTTATCACTTAGTACATGAATTCATAGGTCTACTGCATGCCTCATAAAGTCAACAATATGCACGGATATATGTCCATGGAAACCATCTGTTTCGAAAAGGGAATAGTTTTCCGAGAGCAATGCTCGTGGAAAACTTTGAGCCTCGAGAAAAGGATAATGTCCAAGGATTAAAATCCCATACATATCCAGTTAAGACAAAAATAATATGAGTTACAGTATTCATTGTTCATCAAATATTTTCGCTGAAAGCTCGCGTAGGATGGAGACTGAGCGCGCGCGTGGGATTTAGACTTTTCAATATTTGTGGGCACCGCTTTTTGACAAGCATATCGATGTCCTCGTCTAGTTACAACAAACGCTCTTTCTACTTGAAGTTTTCAAATGGTTTTTTCATCGTGTTGAAATTTATTTAATAACTGGTATAATGCTTGCAATTCCGGGGATTTGATTGGCTAAGCAGCCATGGTATATGAGCCATTAATGTTCCCATTTCCAAAAGGCACGGTGATATAATGGTGTTATTAAAAACAACCAGGAAATATTAGAACTTAACAAGACAACGGTATGATAGATACCAAACCGAGAGTCAAAATGCAACCGTGGACAGCTGTTTCAAGCTGGCTGGCTCTGGTCGGCACGGTGTAGCAGCAAAAAGAAGAGTGGTATATTGTTGCTCCACCGTGCTGACGAGAACCAGCCAGCTCGAAACAGATGTCCACGCTTGCATTTTGATTCTCGGTTTGGTCTCCATCATGTCGCTGTCGTGTTAAGTTTTCTACGCAGTCAAATCAGCCTTGCAGTTATTTCAGTTACTTATGTTTATTTTTGGCTGATTAGATCTTTCACAAATCCAGCCTATACTTGCAGCATTTTCGTTCGCGGTTCTTTGCAGTTTATTGTTTACAAGAAATGTTGCTAAATGTTACTGATTGCATTCCAGTATGGAATATATTGCTATCATGATTTCTCGGTCATGGTATTATAGCTGATATCCCATGGCTGCTAAGCCAATCAGAACTCGGAAACTTTCATTATAACTAATTATGCAATTTTAATCACATCGGACATATCACATTGGTGATTTTAGTTGAGAAAACGTATTAATTCTATATTTTGACCAATTACAGACAAGCGAAGATATCTGATGGATTGAGTGCATATATGACTGAGTTTCGTGGAATGATTAAATAACAGCAAGCAGTGGCTACTCAACTTTTTAAAACACATCAGCCGTTGTCAGACGCCCCGCCTGAGAGTAAATCGCAATCGACGACACCACGAACAAAATCAAAAATAACCAAAAGAAAATTCGATCCAGCGCGCGAGCAATCTCCCTCCATGTTTCTTGATTCTCTGCATCTTCATTGGCTGTAACGATAGAAAAGGCCGTTGAAGGTCTTTGCTTCTTCTCCGTAACTTTCCCCATCTCTACATCACCATTTGCTCGGTTTTCGTCTGCTTCTGTTGTTATCCCGGGGTTTTCTACACCGCTTAAAGTCGTAACCGGTGAGGTAATGACCTCCCTCTTTCGTCGTTTTTTTCTGCAGCAACCAATCCCGTTTAAGACTGAGAAGTGAATTTAAAACAATAATTTTAATCAATCAATCAATCAATCAATCAATCAATCAATCAATCAGTTAGTCAGTCGGTCAGCGAGTCAGCGAGTCAGCTAGTCAATCCGTCCGTCCATCCGTTCGTCAGTCAGTCAGTCAGTCAGTCGGTCATTCAGTCGTCAGTCAGGCAGTCTATCAGTAAGTCAGTCAGTCAGTCAGTCAGTCAGTCAGTCAGTCAGTCAGTAAGTCATTCAGTCATTCATTCATTCAATCAATACAAGAAGGCACGGAAACACAAATGTACAATTGTAAAGTATATATATTGAAAGAGGCCTATTTTTCAGTCAGTGAAAAAGGGACACTCGAGAAAAAAGAAAACCCGAGTTCTCCCAACAGAATTAAAACGGAACATCACCGCACTGTTTAACACTTTCTACCAACTAGTACTGAGTAGCTGTAGCTTCTTGCGGAAGTTAGAAAAGTAATCAATAAATAAATGATCATGGATAATTCAACACATAAGACATTTTCCAAAGGGCGTGGAGATGGTTGTCCGGTTGCCCCTGACCTCTCCAATACTGAAATCAACCACTACATGAAATTATTCCTAAATAGATTATAGGTACAGTCACAAACTTTGGTGGCTTTTTATTCCATATTGAATGCAGTAATAAACGCTCAAAGTTCGTCTGGTCAGGTTCCTTCCAATCTCTGTCTGGATGGGGCTAAAAACTTACCTATCAAACAAGTCATAAATCTTGGTGGCTCGGAAGTGGCGTGGTGAGCCATTAGCACTAGCACAGTAGCGGCCAACGCCAGCCCGATTTCAAACATAACCACAATGTAGTAAACCCCAATCAGTGGCAGCGTGTCTGACTGTTCCGGCAACTGTTCAGTGACAACGAGCAAGTAAACGCTGACAGCCAAAAGAATGGTAGCACACAGTCCGATTCGCTCGCCACTTTCCGCCGGGATAAAGAAGCTCACAAGAATCAACATACCAATGATCATGCAAGGCACGATTGAAAAGAGGACAAAGAACATGGGCTTGCGTCCGATGAAAAACGAGATAACAACTTCACGGAATTGCCGGTCTTCGTTGTTGTAGTCTTTGGTTGTGATATCGATGCTCCTCAGTGACCAGTAACCATTTGAAGTGCTGAGTTTTAGTTCTAAGAAAGCAAGAAGGAGTCGGTAACTGTGTATGTGCGTATTCCAGGGCATCAGAAATATAATATTCTGCCAATCTATCTGCAGAATGTTTCGTCTTTAACCGAGAAAATTCGAGACGGATGCTCTGCGCATTCGCGGAAACGAACAAGTTTTCTTACTACATCGGAGTGATGATGATGGTGATGATGCTGGTGGTGGTGGTGATGGTGATGATGATAAGGGTGATGAGTACAATGATGATGGTGGTGGTGGCGATAATGATGATGATCAATGCAGATATCTATTCATAGGATAGGTTTATGCCACCTTACGCATCTGAATAATTAAAACAATTATTCCGCTAACGTGCTTTTGATATGAGGTTATACATAGTGATGCAATGATCCCAAATTTTGGATACAAAGGGGACGTTGGTTCGTGGCCGTGATAAGAGCCCAAATTTACTTTTACAACAGTTACAGTGCCGTGGATACATCTAATGGTAGTTCCTTAAAAAGCCCTTCCCTCAAAAGGTTTTTAAAGCGCTGGATGTGTACTCTTGAACATAAACTAAGTGAAGATCACTTATTAACTTAAGATGGCCTCCTCGTCCTGATTTCCGTACGCTTTGAAATTGCTTGCAAAAGGGCAAAGAATAGCACTGGGATGATGCAGGGTTACAACATTAATCACAAACCTGTTTCTTTCGATAGGCACAAGCATAGGAAACCTATAGTGGGAAGTCTAAGATAAACGTGTTTAATTTTCTTATGCTTTCATTTTGCGCCTATTTGAGTAGTCGATGTGTTACAGTTTTGACGTGCGAATTGGCGTGTGATAAGCAGAAACTAAAACACAAGAACGCTACAGGAGCACTACACTTGATTAGGTAGCTTTTATCGCTCTGAGAAATGGGAGCTGTTTGGCTATTTACGGTGTTCTTATGCTTATCTCGCTAACTACGGAACCAAAATTTGCCAAAACGCATACCTTCCTCGGGATCATCACTCTTCACGGATTTGGTTTGGATGTCCATTAAAGAAGCATCAGCTGTCAGTGAACGAAAGACCATTTTGCACTTTTGTTTGTCGAAGGGAAAGAACTCCACATTTAGATTACACGTGCTTTTGAAGGTGGCTGGAGACACCCAAGTATTCAGTCCGTTATTATTAACCATCACATATGTGCGGAATTTCTCCAAGTGACCTGCCTGAACGACCGAGCCATCAGCACTGAAAAATATTTATCAAGGGCGGATTGATCGAGTTAAAAGAGGGACACAAAGATTGAGTTGAAGCAGGGAGCATATAAAGTGATAAACGAAAGGAAATGGGAAGTCAACTGACTTATAATTGTAAGCTAGGAATTCGTGGAAAAACGTACAAATAAAGGGAATCTTGCCAAAAAAAGCCTCCTCCCTTCATAACTTGAAGACGAATAGGGCTATGAGAATGAACTTTGGAGGTGATATAGTACTTTACGCACATGTCTAGTCACCCTCTAGACTTCATTGTGATTGCTTATTTGCCATAGGGTGGGGCAGGGTCGAATATGATGTCGAGTTAAGACTTTAAAAACCTCTTCTTAGTAAAAGAAACATTTCATGTAGGATTTTGAGGAACGTTTTAATCACAATAAGTAACACATATTGGATGTTCCGATTAACTAAACAGACTAAATATATTTGAATAAGAAACCGAGTTTCGTTCATCTGGATGTCTCTCCTAAGCGGAATCGTTTTTTTTTTTCTTTTCTAAAATCCAAGAAAATCGAACTTACTTGTTTTCCAGCACGACATCTGGAACCCATATCTTCTTTGGATCCACAAAAATACGTTCTATTCCGCCATAATTTACAGGATCCCATTGCAGGAACGGATTTGTCCAACTCTACAAGGCAATGGGTGAGACTTCATTATTCGCCTTGAGTTGAACACTTACGGTTTGTTTGTTTCTTTGTTTGTTTTTATCGACGCATCATTCGACAAGAATTGAAGTTATGCCACCTTAAAGACAAGTTCTGAAACTGTTGAAACGGTTTTTTTTTCTTCAAGTCATGTTTCAATTCATCCCAGGTAGTCGATCTAATTTGCTAATGACTTCAACTCAAAAGTACCCCAAAAGAGCTCACAATTTGGGGGGCATGGAGAAATCCTAAAACACTAAAAACACTAAAACACGTGCTGCAAAATAAAGTGTTTGAATTGGAAAAGACCCAATTTTATTGTGAAGCAATTTCCGGACTGAAAATTGAATTTCGAAGCAATTTTAAATTGGAAATTTAAGGTTCCTTTTAAAACATAAATACTCTTCAGATATCGGAGTTGAAGTTTAACTGGAATACTTAAATCAAATTTGAGGGATGCAGCTGAACAAAAGGATAATAATTACGTTTACTTTGGAGGCGGTTTCATTGACAAGTGCATTAAAAATTGACAATACGATTCCCCATACAAAAATGGTGTCATTTTAACTTCCAGTGTAATCTGGGAACCATCAAACAAGCAATGCAATATGTGTGTAGTGCAGTTTTTTTGCTCACGGCTACTACGAAGACGACTTGATGTAATGGCACGACTTCATATGCAAATGAAGATGATGATGATGATGATGATGATGATGATGATGATGATGATGGATGATGATGATGATGATGATGATGATGAAGATGATGATGATGATGATGATGATGAAGAAGATGATGATGATGATGATGGATGACGATGATGATGATGATGATGATGATGATGATGATGATAATGATGATGATGGTGATGATGATGATGATGATGATGATGAAGATGATGATGATGATGATGATGATGATGATGATGATGGATGATGATGATGATGATGATTGATGATGATGATGATGATGATGATGATGATGATGATGATGGATGATGATGATGATGATGATGGATGATGATGATGATGATGATGATGGTGATGATAATGATGATGATGATGATGGATGATGATGATGATGATGATGATGATGATGATGATGATGATGATAATGATGATGATGATGATGGATGATGATGATGATGATGATGATGATGATGATAATGATGATGATGATGATGGCACAACTATCTGCAATATTGTAAAGACAAATCTTACCTGTTTGATTACCATTTCCGTGGTAATTACTTGAGCTTTATTGTCCTGGCAAGACAGACAAAGGAAAAAAAGAACAACACACACACTTTATCATAGTTGTAAACTGTCAATGGATTTCAGTGGTTCATCAAGTGCCATATTTTTATAGTTGCTGTTTGATTCATGGGTGTAGATTCGTCTGTGTCAGTGTATCGCAATCACCCAGCCATACATACTGTAAATAAAATCGAGATGAAATCATCCCGTATTTGTTCTAAAACCGACAAGACGTGACATGTAGATCAGAAGTACCCTTAAGCCAGATTTTCTGAACGTCATTTTTAAATATATTGAGTTTTTTAATTGAGCTGGATTGGATAATCGTATTTTGAAATACGGTGAATTCATTGCTACAAAATAAAATTGACGTACTCTATCATAAATGTACTATAGATTAAACTTTATTCTAATATTAAAAACTGCCTGGAAAGTACTGCTTTACATTAATACCATGTGTGCAAGAATACAATTAGTCACCGAAAGAGGCTGCAAGGGTATAGGTGATGATCTATCGCGAAACCATTCAGCGAACCATTACTGCTCATAATGATTATGCTTGCCGCAAAAGAAGAGGGTAAGCTGTTACAAAGTACCTCACCTCTATAGCGAAAAATTGTTGCGAGGCAATGGAACTGCAAGTTAGTCACGGAGTCTCCCAAAAAATATTCACCTATGTTACTGTGGTTAATGAATAACACGCTTTGACACTGAGGTGTAAGCCATTTTTTAAAACTGCATGTTCTTTAAAAGTGGATTACCATCGCCTGCTTACCACTGCACTCAACGCCTTGAAATCCACTTTAAAAGTGACATTTATGACATCAGATGGATTTAACACTGGACGCACCATTCTGTCATACTCCTTAAATAGCGTCTGCCTCAACAGGTATTCTGGTTCTTGACTCATATTTTTTCTCGCCTGCCCCAAAACGTCTTAAACACAAGAAATGAACCTGTAAGTAGATAAGCTGATCCTCTGATGGAAAGAGGGGCAAAAATTACGATGGAAGGACGCAGTAATAAAATTCATTCACGACAGTGAGACCGGGATTTTTTTCTCTCGAGATTTTTTCTCTCCATTCTGTCATACTGTTTAAAAAACGTCTGCCTTAATACGGCCTTATCACGGTTTTTGAAGCCGTTTTGACGAGTAGGCAAACACGTCTTGAAATAACAGTGTCATGGAAATCCGATGTCCAATAATTTTCATAAAACATTGCTCCTGAAAAATTCATGAATTGGAAACTTTTGGCACTAGGAAAAGGATTTAAAAAAAAGGAGGATTGTAGCTGTGCCACAAAGCGTCCAGTCGTGTTTTGAACTTTCCATACATTTCCCTGTATTTGTTTCCCGGGAACTACTTTTAGTAGCAGTTCACGGCTGTATGGAAATGTCAAAACGCAACTAGATGCTTTTTTGCACAGCTACATTCCTCAGTTATTCTCTGTAAAATCCTTTGCATAGTGCCTAAAGTTTTCAATTCATGAATTTTTCAGAAGCGATGTTTTTTGAAAATCATTTGACATCTGATTTCCATACAAAACACAGTTATTTCAAGACGTGTTTGCCTACCCTACACAATGGCGTCGAAAACCGTGATAAGGCCTATTGATATTCTGCTGCTTGTACCATTTTGTTTTGCTCTAAAACGGCTTCAAGAAATGAATGTGTAAGTAACTAAGCTGATCCTCTGCGAGGAAAAGGGGACAAAAAATACGAAGGAAGTTGTTTAGATCGGGATTTTTCTCGTCGCCTGGGGCCGGAAGAGATGGATCCCTAACTCTACTCGAAGAACATGATTCTAACTTTTCACAGCACAGGGTGAATCCAAAATGGCTGACGATCCTCGTCAATTATTTCGAAAACTCAATTAGTTACATACATAAGAAAAGAGACTAGCGAACGCTGTCGAGAAGAAAATCACAGAATTCTTTAATATGAAGAAATTAAAATATCCTTTACTTCAGTTGCGGTTGGCTACAGTTGAAAACATTGCTAGTCATTCTTGGATCTGTGCGGTTTATTCCTTTGCGAACAGCATTGTATGTCTGTTACAGATTTACAACAATGATTCTTGTACAACAAGCGACACAGACGTGTTTCAAGATTGTTGGCATTCGTACCAGACTGTTTATTAAGTAATTTTGATGTGCCTTAAATATTTCTCTTCAGTGTTCGTATTAGAGTGGTTCAACTTTATTTTCCAGCCTCCTGCAAACGTTCAATCACCCCCCCACCCTCCCAATTCCCCGAAGCCGAATCCTGGCCACAAAGTTCCCCCAGGCTGCCAGTAAAAGCATAAGTTGTCTCCTCGCACAAAGCGTCGCCGAAGCTATTGAGTGCAGAAACCGGAAACACTAAAGTTTGGCATTCAAATTAGGCTCCGTAGAAGCTAAAGTGCTTTGTTGCGGTCTATTTGTATATTGGGCCGTCAAGTATGACCGCAAACTGAACGCATATTGACCGAGAAGCGTTCTGTTTGGTGCTTATATTTGCACAATGGGAGTCAGCGTTCAGACGTTTTCCATTTCCTTTCCTTCACATAAGAGACAACTGCATGCAGGATACTCTGGTAGAAATAGGAATTAAATTGGCGTGTTACCCGGCGAGAGGAGCGAAAAAGGCGTCTGCTCTCACAGGCCAAGTCCTTGGAACATTTTCAGTGTTTTGCATAAGCAGCATGCGCATAGCAACAAGCACATGAAAACACGCACTATTCATCAACACATTTTTCATTGGCACATCAGTTGATTCAGTGGTTATTTTGGAAGACAAGGAATGCGGACATAACCTGAAAACCAACAACATCGAATATATTTCCATGGATACAAGCAAAAACACTTAAGACCAGTCCTCAAGGTTACATGTATTCAATTCACAACTCTCAAGATGTGATAAAGAGACAATTAGCTTTCTAGGAATATTTCTTTCTTTCCTCAAAGATAGTTTTCCGAAGGCATTGAATACTTTCTCGTTCAATGTCATGAATGCAGTCGGCGAAAATGAACTTTTGCAGTTGTAACTAATCCCCTCCCCCCAGTGCAACCGCAATTCGATTATTGTTTATTCTCAGAGTGAGAAGTCTTGTCCAATTAGGTGGTGTTTTAGATGTTTCAGAAGGCTAAGAATTTGGCCATTGCGGTGGATGACCAGCAATATTTGACTTAATTCTTGGATAGAGGTTAAAATAGAAAAAGAAAAAGAACTGGCCCCACAAAATTTTAAGAAATTACATGGTTTATCTGTTGACTAATCTTAATTTAAGCAGCGATGATAGCTTTGATACTAACTTCTTTTAAGAAATGTTACTATTTTATTTCTGGTTATAATACATGGATCTTTAACGAATAGGCTTTTTATTAGGTTATAGTAACTCAAAGAAGAACTTTGACTTCAAATACCATCTTACCAAACTTCATGATATTTGATCAAGAAATTACATAAGGATTTAGGTTTACAAGTCGATTTTATTCTAAAATCACGGTAGCCGATCGACAAAAGTAATGGCTAATAAGAATCAGTACTGAAAACACGTCATAGGAGTGAGATAAAAACATACAAATTAGGCAACCCACATGTAATATTTTGCAGGTTTAATTCTCGATTTGCGACATGTAAGTGGCGTTGGTTAAAAGCATTAGAATCCCAATGAACTTGTTACTAATGTGTTTTTGTTTCCCTAAACTAACGGTTGAAGAGATTGAGGTTCTTAAACTGGGACCAAAGCACGACCTAGCAGTAAGATCAGCCGAACAGGAAATAATTGTAATTGATTAAGCGTAAGGGAAACCCTATGGAAACTGACCACCTGCGATGATGAAGTCTTAACCTCTTTTCAGTAGTGTTATAGGGCATTTACTTATATTACGACCTTTTAAAACATTTTTTCAAAGTTTTAAAATGCCCGAAGTCGCTCGAAAATACGGATGGGAAAGCTGATCAATTATCCTGATTTTATTGGTTAAATTCAAAACGCAGCATTTCTCCGCAGCCGGATGACACTTGAAATTTTGGCTAAATCTCAGTGATCACCATTAGCCTAGTGCAGGAGTGCTCAATAGAGCCGATATGAAATATATTCGCTCCCCAGGCTACATAGAGCTGGCTGGGAATTCTTGGCGCTAACAAGATACTTGCTGGGAAACGGGCTTTGGGCGGCAGGTGAAATTCGTGAAATTCCTTATTTCGTGTTATTTAGCTAGTTTGATGCTGGATGGTGGCCTTTACCTGATAAATATTATGAAAGCTATGATATTAGTTTTTGGTGTTCAACTTCCTGAGCCACAGTGGTTGTGAAAACCTTCGTAAATTATAGCAGGTGGACATAAATTATAGCAGCCAGGGAAAGCAAGATTTTTTTTCATTTCGTGAGAGGAAAAAGTACCCAAGAAATGAAAACAAAAGGGAAGAGAGAGGAAAAAATCCAAGGCTGTTTTAGAAATCTTTTCCATGCAAAATGGAGTTGAAATTTCACGGCAAGATTTTAATAACAAAAGTAACAGTATGGCGGAACACAGTGTTTTGAAGTAAGCGCCTTTTTCATGCCGAACACAAAATTGTTGAAACGTTAATCTCAACGCAGCACAGACACCACATAAAGGTTTTTTTTTATTCGTCTTAAATTTTCAGTTTATATTGCAGCACAGGTAACCAAAGCGTATGTGACACAGGTTACCATGCAAGCGTGATTTAAGACTTTGTATGGAGTTAAAATTAAATCAAAATTTAGACAACAATATTCCCACAAAACTCACCAAAAATATAATAAAGTCTGAAAAATCTTCCCCGGTGTGTTTTGCTGTGTTTTCAATGCTTCTCAGTGCTTCTAAACGCTGTTTAGAGCGGTTTATCTCTCAGCAGCTCTTCCACGTGCATCACTGCATTATGTTAATGACAAGGTAGGAAACTGAAAGTCGAATTTGAATAAAATTTGGCCCGTCATTTGAGGAGAGCACTTCGAAAACCTCGCTAAAATTTGCTTGAAACTTAGGCACTCGCTTAACTGTCTCTCCATATGGCAAGAAGGATGATGTGCGGTCCTTCCTGAGTAGATAACTTTCGGCGAAGTTTATTTATTGAGACACAGGCCTTCGTTGAAAACAAAGTTCATTTCAAATTGGGTGCCATTTTTGCCGCCGACAGAGCCGTGTCGCTGGAATGTTGGAACAAACTCACGGTCAAACCTAGGCACGAGTACTAAAATGTGCCCAGCCGGGGAAATCCACGGGAAGCCTTTGGCAAGTAACAAACCACACAAGCCCCCTCCCGGCTAAGTGCAGTTCTGTACCAGCCAGCCGTGCTTGGCGTGACAGCAAGAAATGTCTCTTGGATTGTATTGACTGTGACCTACCGAAACGACCAAACACGCATCGCCAGATCTTTTCAAACGACTCAGATTACTTTTCCTTCCTCCCTCCTGCTCGCAATAAATAAGCCGGTAATGAGAACTTCGAAATACAAAAGGTTTAATGAGCAAAACAATGACCTTACACGTGTGTAAAAAATGTTGCCGTTCTCGGCGAAACAACAACTTTGCGAAATTCAAGGTTTTTTGGAGAACGTGCATACAACAGATACAAAGACAAATTTTTAGTTTCTTTCAGTCAGCTTTTATTCAATTAAAGCCAACTCGTAAGTTACGAGTTGGAAAATCGCGAAGTCAATTCACAAAAAAAAAGTAATAATAATAATCCAAAAGTCAATTCATATTCTCAAGAGACGTTTCTTGCTGTCACGCCTAGCACGGCTGGCTGGTACAGAACTTCACTTAGCCGGGAGGGGTGTGTGGTTTGTTACGTGCCAAAGGTTCCCCGGCTGGGCACATTTTAGTACTCGTGCCTAGGTTTGACCGTGAGTTTGTTCCAACATTCCAGCGACACGGCTCTGTCGGCGGCAAAAATGGCACCCAATTTGAAATGAACTTTGTTTTCAACGAAGGCCTGTGTCTCAATATATAAACTTCGCCGAAAATTATCTACCCAGGAAAGACCGCACATCATCCTTCTTGCCATATGGAGAGACAGTTAAGCGAGTTCCCTAAGTTTCAAGCAAATTTTAGCAAGGTTTTCGAAGTGCTCTCCTCAAATGACGGGCCAAATTTTATTCAAATTCGACTTTCAGTTTCCTACCTTGTCATTAACATAATACAGTGATGCACGTGGAAGAGCTGCTGAGAGATAAACCACTCTAAACAGCGTTTAGAAGCACTGAGAAGCATTGAAAACACAGCAAAACACACCGGGGAAGATTTTTCAGACTTTATTATATTTTTGGTGAGTTTTGTGGGAATATTGTTGTCTAAATTTTGATTTAACTTTAACTCCATACAAAGTCTTAAATCACGCTTGCATGATAACCTGTGTCACATACGCTTTGGTTACCTGTGATTGCAGAAACCCAAAGATGTGATGCTGGAATCTATCGTGAGAGACTGAAACCGACTCATGCTTTTGTTTATATTTATATTCTTGAGATTTTGGAATCAGTTTGCTCATGCTACGATAGTGTAACATAACGGTTATCGTGAACATCAATCAGTGTTATAGTCTCCATCGTATTCTAATTAGTTTTTCTTCAAGGCTCAATGTTCAGTGTTGCGCAAAATTGTAATGATTCATGGTAATCTAATGGACCAAAAACGCCTTCCAGTTGATTCAAGTTGTCAATCCCTGGCTGAATTTTTTCAATACTTGCGAACTTTTCTCTCACAAAGCTTCTGTGTTCAGACACAGCCAGCACCCTGTAGCCGTGTACTTCAAGTTACTTTACCATCAAGAGCCGAACTTTACCTTTCATCTGTTCTACACATATTTGGTTTTATCCTTGGTCCACTTCACACGAGCAGTAACTTATTAAAACTTTTAGCTATTTAATTAACTTCCAAGACAAATAAGGTTCAATAATAGTGGTGTCGTGTACTCCTTTCAAACCATGCCTGACCTCAAACGTGTGCAAGCCCCTGGGTCTCGCCTGATCGTCCAAAGACTCAAATAGATGGGTAGACAAAAACGCAACTGAATAAGATATTATAATCTCTAGACATGAAAGCGTCTTAATGTATCAACTCATCTCCCAGTTGCAATGTAGTTAATGAAAGCCTTACAGGTGTGAGGCGAAAGAGCAAATGACTGACTTACCAGAAGATCGAAGAAAAAAGAACAAACAAATATAACCAAACCTCGCCATATCTCCCCGATGAGAACTGAACTTTAGCATGTTTACTAGAGACGGTAAGCACACAGCAAATTTAAGCGTTTTTCATGCTTATTATAACCGCTTGATGCGTTTACGTAATTCATGCCTCCGAGTAATTAACAATTCTTTAACCAATACGTGACCCGTAACGGGTGTTTTATTGTTACAGCAGGAAATTTGTGCTCGGCTACCTGGATATGACGAAAACATCATATTTATAGCACAGTGTCAATGTGATGTGTTTACGTTCGTTTTATGATTAGTTCACGCTACGGAGGTCGTAAAAAAACAAAACAAAAAAAAAACCGTCCCCCTATTTACTATTTATTAATGCTCTCATTTAAATTTTTAGTGAATTCTAAATCAATAACCAACTATTTTCTTCTGTCTCTAACAATTCCTTTTTCCTGCTTTTGACGAGTTTCAGTGCGCATAAAATGAGCATGTTTTTAAAGTGACTCAGCACAATAAGATGGAACAATATCGCACAAAAACATTGCTTATATTCGCGCTGTATGATAGCAAGGTCACGTCATTTCTCATGGTAACCACTTTAGAAGTCATAAACATGATCGAAGAACTTACTAACTTCTTCCTGTTTATAAAGCTAGTCGCTGTTACGTGGGAAATAGTTATCTGCTCGCTCCTAAGGACGGTACCTCCTTCTAGCATGGTATTTTTGTGCGGTTTATGACTATGCGGAAAAAGCAGATCTTAGCAAGGGCAATTGAAATCCCAAATTAAAATTGGATACAACAATTCTAAAAAGCTCTAAAATACAAAGCAATGTATAGCGTTGTTTGTCAAATTGAACGTCAATTATCTTTGATAAAATGCATGGTTACTTCAAATTTTCTTTTTGGGTACCGATAACCCTTGCTAAGATATGCTTTTCCTGTACATTTATAAACCGTGTAAATATGTCCCTGTATTAGTAGACGTCGCCCATAGCTCGCCCGAGCTTCTCAAACCATCCCGAGATGCGCAAAACATATGCGCAGTAGCAAAAAGAAGCACTGTCCTTAATATTTTCCAGGTTGAGGATCCATGTTGCGAACAACTCAATGTTTGACTAACAATGATTACATTATTGTTTTGTAAACCATTTTTTTATTATTATTTCTTCAGGGGCCACATGCACGAAGCTCCCCTAATTTAACATGTGTCCTAAGTACTGTTTCTCAACCATTTGTCTGTTGTTACTCCAATATTATAGACTATTGTTAATATAAGAAACACTTCTTAAGATATATCCTAACTTTAAAGAGGCTCATGAACCGGTCTGGCCCCAGACTTCCAGCAACGACCACTGCCGCTGCTGTAATTCAGTCGTTGACTGCCTGCATCCGCATCTTGATTTATATTTTCTTTTACGCCGTCGCTTATTGTTGGCTGCTGAAGTTCTGGGAGACCGCTTCAACTCATCATCTCTGTGGCACAGTTTGTTATAAAGGTCTTAGCAAGTTTGTTCGAAGAGGACCCACCTTGTCTAGGGTAGGAGGGTTATTGAAGACACCACCTATCTCATGAACATTACCGACAAAATTTTATTGGCATGAAAAGTTGAGTTGACACGGAAATATTCAGCTAGCAAGAGTCAGCATTGCTATATGAACAAGAAAAGCGAGGTTTGATACTCATTATCAGTTTTTACTGCTGGATAGAGAGGTGGCTATGCAATAAAGACACCATCTTTTGAGGTTGAGGAAGGGGGAAGCAGACAGAGACCACCATCTATTTTGTGGTATAGCAGTTTTGATTACTTCGGCTGGGCTGTGATTGATTTTGGATGCGGAATGGTCTGCCAATACTGTTACAATCGTATCTTACCCTATTCTCATATGTTGGCTATGAAAAAAATAATAATAATAATAATAAATAAAATAAAGAAACTTTCAATATATGGATCGCTGGATCCAGCAAAACTACGAAAGCTACTACAAAATTGGCTTTAACACGTTTATAATCGGGCAATCATTTTCAAGAAATACTGGCTCTGTGATGACCAATGATTACCACTCTCCGACGTTTTGTTGACTAAGTAGCCGCCTCACGGCATTAAATTGATAGTTTTTAAAGATTCATACTTCTGTTTACTTTTCTTTTACTCCTAACAAGAAGAATCCGTGCGTGTTAATGGTTTTCGCTCCTTCCTCCCTTCCCGACCGGCAAATAAGAGATTTAATTCCCAAGGAAACATGCATAACCGTTTACAATAGGCCAGTTCCACCAGAGTTTGACTATTGTGATATTGTACGGGATAATTTGTTGGTGACCTTGGCTGAAAGACTTTAAAAGTTACAAAACCGGGCTGCTAGAGTTATTACTAGACAGGGGTGTGATTACATCAGATCTGATGACATCCTTTATAATCTGAGATAGATAAAACTAAGCTAGACGTTTTAAACACAAAGCGCTCATGATGTACAACATCTAGAATAACAATGCACCTATCTGTCTGTAAAAGCTTTTCAAACCCGCAGTAAATACAAAATACAGTGGAAGCTCTCCTTGTGACCACTATTGTAAGCGACCAGCTCTAGTTATGATTACCATTGTAAAACCCTGTTTGAATTGTCATTTGAACCCTGTAATCAAAAGTTCTCGTAAGCGATCGCTCCCATAAGCGGCTGCAACCACTTTTGGAAATTACAAACTGGTCTCTTTCTTTGTTTTTAAGCTCCCGTAAGCTACTACATTCAGATACGTATTACGGCAACTCAGTATACACTCGTGATCACATTTACAGTGATATAGCACTGCGTAATAATGTTCGAATCTAAAATTTAAGATGATTTACGGCTGGATCAAGAGTGTTACCCTGAGACCGAGGTAGAAAGCTTTATACCAAAAGCTCTGGTAAGTGACCAGCTTCTATTGTCTCAGCTTTTGGTCGCTTACGAGAATGCAATCAGTCGTAAGCGACCAGCTGAGGTTGTCGCTTACGAGAGCTTCGACTCTTGGAAATAATGACAATAAATTGCTTGTTTGTAAACTGCTCGGACTGAACACATGAAAAGAGCTTTTGCTTACAACGGCGCTAATTCGAAGCTATGACTGAATGACCTTCCACGTTCTATGAAACAGGCGATAAATATGTCGTCGTCGTCCATCAGACGAGAGCTATCATCTGTTAAGCCCTCGCCATTTTTTACATGTCAGTTCGTAGAATGCCCTCATGTGTCACGCCGAAAGCTCAAAACAAGAAAAAAAAGTCTAGCAATATAATCAGACTTTGTGGTTGAATATCTCACACGGCATCCCAACAACCCAGGAGTAATATACTTAGGTTGATTTAGTGATTTGAAACCTTTAAACTGGGCAATATCGAGTTTTATTGCATGAAAACAAGTTAAAATGCATGATTGTACGTTTTACCTCCATTTTAGCATATGACAGCATTGTTTGGGTATTGGGAAGTTTCACGGACTTCCTTCATTCCAAGCGTTCCAAAAGCAAACGTAAAACGCTGTTAATAAACCGCTCAAAGTTGAAGATGTATTACATTTGACGATGCATGTTTCATTGCTTCTACTTCTTTTTCTATTCTATTAATAAACGGAAAATTATGGAACACATTTAAACTGCAGTGATTAGTTTTTGTGAGGCCAAATGTTCCACTGGGAATGAAGGGGATGAGTGTGAGCGAGTGACAATTAAGCAAAACGTTATCCAAGAAACGCACACTGCAAACATGGTTTCGGCAGATCCTTCAAGCAAAATATTTGTAGTTGCCCAGAATCGTGGCGTGATTAAAAAAACCTTATCCGTCCCTTTCAGAGCTCAATTTGACACTGGTACCTCTTATTCATTTTTCCTGGAAGATGTACGGCATATTTTGCCAAATTTACTTGTCGCGATAATTTCTTCGAAGTTAATAAGTAGTTTTGTTTGTGTTTGTTCGAAACTTTCGTGTGCTCATACTGCCATTAGAATGTGGCCTCACCCACTCAGCCAATGAGTGCCCAGTATTTGTATGCTTTGTGTTCAATAAACTCTCGGAAATTACGTAAAGTGGCGTGGTCTTTGAAGCACAGGGAAATTGTGGGGTAAAATAAGAGCTAATTAGTATGCCCCATATAGAGCATGCTAATGTATTTGATAATTTTGCTGCAAATACACGCTATTAATTAACTAAAGCAACAGGTAAACTTGCAATAATAACAGCGACCATTTTCTTCGACGATGTTTCTTTACCTAACTTAAGCTAGAGATTTTAATATTACTAAAATAAGAAACCAATTCCTTAACAATTTTTGGGTATAATTAAAAGAGAGATTGCTCTCACCGTGTCGAGTCTTTTTTTTTTTTTTTGAATTCTATCTCCTTCCCTTTGCTCAATTTCGTTCACTGTGGTAGGCTTTTGGAATCGTGTAGTTTTACTGAATTCATTTTCCAAGTACTCGGATATACTTGTGCACTCAAAGGTAAGTAACGCTGGAGTGACAAGGACGGCCTTAAGTTCCACGAGCTCAGTGTACTGGCTCGTAGCCGAAGCAAATTAAGGTTACTCCATACCTCCAGAGATGTCTTCAGAGGTGTCTTGCGTCTAAGCGATGTAGCGCGTTCCATTTAAACTGTAGATACCTAAACCCTTATATCAAATTAAAGCTATAGAGCTGGCTATCAAACTAAACCAAGAATTTTGAAATAAAACGAATTGCCGAATTTTTGGCTCTGTTTTCTCGCAAATTTGGACAGTAGCTGGTTTAACATATAAACAACAAAAACTTGTCTGCGAATTTTTTCTTTCGGAATACTTTTTCTCCGAGAGCGATTTTTGTACGATCACTCCACATTTTTTCCCTCTTATTTCGAAAATGCTCTATAACTTTTCATTGCGATTGAATATGGCAAAACGCAGCCAAGTTTTTTTAGCGCTTTGGGTCCGGAAACTGAGGAGCAAATTAAATTAGCGAAAAACAAAATTCGCTTTGACTTGTAGCTTTAAAAAGGTGATTCGGAAGCTCACATTTAGAGGTCGTAAAAAATTCGACAATTCATTTTATTTCAAACTTCTTGGTGTAGTTTGATAGCCAGCTCTATAAGCTTTAGGTTGATATAGGGGTTTAGATATCTACAGTTTAAACTGGACGCGCTACATCGCTTAAACGCGAGACACTTCTGAAGGTATAGGGTAACCTTAAATGAACCATCAAACAACAAAGAATTAACAAAGCTCTAATGAAAGAATGGCATTGCCATTCATAAAACTCTACCAACATTGCGGCAGCGCCTAAAACAAATTAAAAACGTGATTCCGAAGTGTGAATGACACAATAAAAATATGCTCATAAATAGAAGCTGCATGAAATATGGAGTCTTCGTGGATGTGACCATGTTCTAAGACGGTTCATTAGTCGCATGTTTCTTATGGGATATAATATCACTCACATTAGATAGAAAGCCACTCGGGCGCTTCTATCTATGCTCGGGCACTTTATCCCATGCAACACTCGCGCTCATTGTCTTGACTGACCCTTCTTAGCAGTCATTAAGAAGCGCAATAGTTTTGTAGGATGCCTCAAGGGACAAAAATACCTATAGAATAACAGAATTTGATTCTTTTGTCTGTAGAGTATCTGCAAATTAAAAGCCTAATCACAATAGCCGGTTTCAAAGGACCCGTCACTTTTGTCATGTTTAACATTGCGTTGTTATTCGCTGCAAAGAGTGACTGAAGAAGCAAAACGCAAACGTATTTGTTTCAGCAAAGTCACTCAATATGATACGCTTCATTTTGAAGATGGCTGTTCTACTATTCTTGTTGCATAACACAGGTGAGTGACAGCTGTCTGTTTTATTAGAGAAGTAAATTTATATTATCACATGTCACTTTGATGCTTTGTTTTTGTTTTTGCTGACTTAAACTCGAGTGCATAGAGTTGTGTCTACAAACTAAGGTAATTTTAAACAGTCGGTCTCAAATGTTAGCTTCTGGGAGCGCTTCAAACGTAAGAGTGACCACAACCTATGAGTTCCCTCCTAGTGTAAATTAAACACAAACGAGAATTTCGAATGTGGGGCGCTTGCACAATAGAACACTGAAAAAATACCATCCAAATGTCTTAAACCGAGTACCGCGAGTACAGCGACTGAATGATAATTCAAAAGGAAAATACAAGGATCAGTGTGAAGTACATGAGAGTTGCTCGGCATATCAATCGGAGTCCATCATTGTCGACAGGTTACTGAGTGTCTCAAGTTTGGCGGTTTCTGTTTCAGTCGATTTTGCACCACCAACCGCCATAAATTAGATATGGCGCGTAAAAGGGCACGGCGTCTGAAAAATTCCTTAATGGTTGGCTTCTAATCAGCTCACGGTGACAAACCACTCTTCCGGTTTGCGTCTTAATGATTCTTTTGCAAGTACCAAGCCCAGACTTCTAGTTAATACTGAATATTTCGAATGTTTCAGGCGATTCGATTCTTTGTTAAGCTTGTTTACATGCGCCGAGCGTTTGTTCGTTGGTGCCAATCGGCAAAATCAAACACACATAATGTCTTTGTTTTAAAATCTGAATTGACACCTAACCTAATCTCTTGAAACCTTAAATGTTCCTGAAAACGTATATCATTTTCGAAGAGTTTGTCAGTTTCCCACATGATGAGGCTTGGAAAGCTCGTGAACCCAAATGAAGATTAAAACTTCTGTACTTTTAAACTTTAAAAAGTTTAAAAATTCAATATAGGCAATATCGCTTGGTCACTTGTTCCATAAAGGTAGAGTTTATGATTGAGGAAGAAGTCGTTGGGAGCGTATGATTAGGGCAAGCCTGCAGGGCAAAAAGTTCATCTCCGAGTTTCAACAATGCAACTTACTTGGTAGGGCAATATTGACCCAGTGTGGCAAAAAGAATAAACAAATTAAATTACGATAAATTTATGAATGAGAGAAAAGCAGAAAACTAAAATGAAATATTAAAAGGTAAAAAATATGCTGAAATCCTTATGGTAGTTCAAGACCACAATAGTCAATGGCATGCTTTGGTAAGGTCGCTAAACGCGCCGTGACGGTGTCTTACATGTACATCATTCAGGCTAAAGCTAACTTATTCAGATTTAATAGGTAACTCGACAATGTGCTCACACGTATTTTGTTAATAACTATTTTCCTACAGAGTGTACAGGGACTAACCCGGCGATGCCTAACCCGATGCCTAGAATAAGCCTTTCAGATGAGCACCGACTTCGGCAAGAGCTGTTCAGTCAGACAAACAAAGATCGCATGGTTCGGCCCGTGCTGAATTCGTCAGAAGCAGTCAAAGTCAAGTTCGTGGTTCAGTTGAATTCCGTCGTGGATGTGGTGAGTTCTGTTCTATCCGGTAACAGAAGCTACATGTATATTATAACCCATAGCATGAAAGTATTTCGGAGGATTTATCTCTACGACTGACAACTATTTCGGCCTCCATTGTATGCGATTTTAGCGCTAACCTTACTAGTTTTGAAATTCCTGACCTGAGTATTAGTTTTTGTTAAAGCGACGTATGAAATTCGAGTTATACCAGAAAAGCAGAGCAGTGTAACATTATTACTCCAAATTAAAATCTCGTCGCTTTAATAGAATCTACCAAAGTAAGCTACATGCATAAAGGGGGGGGGGGGGAGAGAACTCTCTCCGAAGCAGAATGTCTTCAAAGTGCAATGCCAAAAAATATGTTTGGAATGAACCAGTATGTTTTCAGCCAGAACACTCTTTTATATGGTTTTTACTCTTTTGCCCACAAATTGAACCAAAATGAATTTGCTTTACATAATCTTATCTTCTCTTCTCTTTTATTTTATTTTATTTTTGCGTATTGTAAATGAATTGCCTATGAGATCTGTTTGAAGGAAAAATAATAAAACAAGAACGCAAGAAAGACAAACAAGCAAGGAAAAAACACACATTAGTCAAAACCTACTAAAATTTCATTCTTTACAGTACCACGCGAGTTGCCTAGTTGTTTTGACAACAAGAAGGTCAAAACCGAATTCAGCATGGACCAAATGAAACTGTATGCTGTAAACTAAAGTGTATTTCATACGGAAAAAACCGAATCGCTGGTTGTGCAATACATGTACATGGTGTATGGTAGCATTCGATCTTCTTAAAAGTTTCTCTAAATAGACGAAGGTCAGACCAGCCTCGCGTAAGAGAAAACCCTACCGCACACCGAAGAAACCAATTTGAGGGTTACGGTACGGAAAACCGAACCACGTCCAAGATAATCCGATCCGTATACGGGACATTAGCCAAGTAGCTCGCTCTGCCATGCAATTTGAGTAGCACGCTATGTGTAAGCTGGCAAAGCCGAAAGCTGGCAAGAGTCGCCGCAACGGTTTTAAAGTTGAGAACGAGAAACGAAATGAACAGAACCTTTTTCACTGTTACAATAACTTTAGAGCTAGACAAGGGAAAAGACCTCCGTTCAATGGAACAGTTTTCGCAATGGAGTAGCATTGTCACCTTTTGTAAGAGAAGTAAACGTGTTCAACTTATTAGAAACAATGTTATAAAATTCTGGTGTTTGAAACGCATGCAGCAGTACATGTATACACCTAAGATACGTGTATCTGGAAGTAAAAGTGGCGATAAATTACCGGGCCTGGGAAATCAGTAGTTTCGTGATGTTGTCGATGTATGATTTGAGGTGGACCGGAAAATGTTGGATAAACCTTGTGTCAAGGCGATTACCCAGAATAACTAGTTGTCAAAAGAGAATTTCTCGCCCTTTATCCTTCAGCAAGAATTTTTTGGTAGTAGTATTGGGAGAAATAAAAAATTAAGGATCCTTCTTCTTGCTGTCTTCTATTTCTCTTCGCCAACAAATCTCGTGTGACGAACTATACGTGCATCATTTATATTGTTAGTAGCGTATTTTAATACTCTACTAACAACAAAACTAGTTATTGCACGATTAGTTCTTTGATAACACGCACATGCAAATGTTCGCTGATTGTATAATTATATCTAAGTAATAAATGCTTTTAGTTGTCAGGTTTCCTGTGGACCATGACCCGTAACTGTTTGCAGTTACATGTTTTTCGTTATGATTTTACTGACCGAACTAACAGACTAACACTAGTACTTGCTCGCAAGTTTATTTTACCGAGTTTCAGCTCCACACCTGACCGAAATATAGCCATACTTTTTATTTATTTATTTATTTATTTATTTATTTATTTATTTTTTACACAGGATAAAAAAGGTCAGGTAGTCTCTACAGACACATTTATCAAACAGGTGGGTGTTTTGGATAAAGGGAGGGGCAAGTTCAAGTATTTTCTTGATGTTAAGGTCTCAAATGACAACGTCACACTTCTGCAGTCCCATCGGGAGATGTGCGTTCACTACTCTTGTAACGTTACTGACTAGGGACACCACGGGATTCTTGGTCCCTGACCTTTTTTTCGGGTCACCCCGCAGAATGTTGTAGCTGCCATGTTTGAGTCGAATTAGAGAACACGTGTTCGACAGTTGTTACTTCGATTCGAAAGCAAAATTAACGTTTAAGTTTAGAATAGTGTTAAAGGTGGGTTTACAACAACTACGAAATTATTTTCTCCATTTCATTTTGCTAGTTGGCCTTTAGAATAATTTCTGCAAAGAGCGCACATCTAAAAATAAACCATTTATAATCCGGGCTGAAAAAAAAAAAACGTCCAATTTGTAAGTGTCTACGATATAGATCTGTGAAGGTAGATCCTTTTGAAACGATACTCAGTCATCCGATTTGAAACTCGCTCAGAAACGAAAGAATTATCTCTCAGCCGCACATTTCAGGCGACGTCCAACTAAAACGGCCTACGCTGTGTACTTTTAATAAGCGAAGACGTTTAATTGCGCAAAAAAATGAAATGAGAAAGTCCAGGTGATCAGGTACCCACCTAGGCAATAAAAGGTCATATAGTATTGCCTTATTGGCCACTGATATCACCATTGTATGGCATGAAATTTTCGTGTATTTAGTGTATCAAGTGTGAATTAGCCAATATTTTGTGTTTTTCAGAAACTAATTTTTCCGTTTCTTAATACTGATGTTTGGGTACGTAACCAATTTTTGCGATTTCTCGACAAAACGAGTATGAACTATTTTGAAAAATTTTCGAGAGATCCAAGGGTAACATGTAAACCACATATCGAAACCGAACTAGCTCACTTCGATAATTCGAACAGTTTAGATGGGAACAGACGCACAGTAACTGTTTTATGGAATTATATTTTAGCTTAAAAAATCAAACTAAAAATTTTAAGTTCAAAACTAGTGATCCCTTTGAAAGGTTATTTTTACACCAGGCGTCTCTTTGTTGGAGTAAATGCGGAATTTTGTTAAATCATAATAAAGTTACTCCAACATACATGTAAGCAGTGAACTAAAATTCATTTCAAGTCGATCAGGACCAAACTGTGTTGTCACTTGAAACTTACTTTGAAGTGTAACGAAATATACACAAACGTGGAGTAAACTTTTGAGGATTTCGAAAAACTATGTTTACAATTCGTGAAAATAACCACAAAACGGTCAAAACTACAGGCAAACAAAATGTCATGCTAAGGTGGTTGGTTAATCGTACAAGGTCATTATCTCATTTCTTCTCCATGTTTCAGCGCTGGAATAACACTTTTCTCATGTGGAAACCAAGTAATTTTGGTGGTCTGAAGAAGATTCTTGTGAGTCCAGAGGAGATATGGGCTCCTGATATTGTGCTGTTCAACAAGTGAGTGAATGGAAGTATTTTCACCTAATCAGAAGTATTTTACATTATGCAAATTAAATTAACGCCCCTCTCTGTTAAACGCCCTCTTTCAATTCATAGCCTTATAAGGCGTTACCTAAACTCCGGTTGAAATAGATTCCTGAGGCACTAGTTTTAAGGACATTGTAAAATCTGTCCTTCTAACTTGCTCGTTAGTTAGTAATTCTGGATTTAACCCATCCTCAAAACAGCTTAGAGAATGAGCTTATAGTAAACACTCCAGGAGTTCATTCGAGTGAATTCGGTAGAGCCATTTTTTTTCTTGTTATTGTCATTTTTTTTATTCCAGCATATAACTAATGCATCTGAAACCAGAATGAGGGTGTAACTGTGAAATTAGGAACCTTTTAAGGTCATGCACTAGGATCTTGGCTACCAAGCAAGAGACAGCCTCATCTGAGACTTCTTTGAATCGTCAAACAGCTGTACTTCAAAGGTCTACAAACACCGTGTTACATGGGGTGCTTACCATTTACACAAACTACCCGGAGGGAAATTTTCGGCATAAATAAGAAATGATTTAGCTTGTCTTAACAGAAGATGGATAACATGCAAAATGTATGAACATCAGCTGTCAATCCCAAAAGGAGTAATAAAAATGCATCACTTTGACCAGAAGCCCATAATTTCAGAAGTACTCCAAACGGAATGATGCGTACCATTTGATTTTCCAACTGGAATTTCCTGGTTTTCCATGTAAACGGTAAGCACCTCAATTTCACCCACGCTTCCACTCAAAGAATCGGTCACTAAGTGTAAAATCGACTATTATTATTACACCTAATGGTACCTTTTTGATACGCTTCGGCGGTATATCAGGCGAGTTTGGTTGAGCCATGGTTCGTATTTTGGCGAGACCAAACGAGCCTGATATATGCCGCCGATTTAAGCTTACCAATAAGGTACGATTAGGTATTTACCGTACCCAAATTCAGTCCAAAATCCGGCGATATTTTTAGTAGTTACGGTAATAAAATCTGTCCAGTTTAGTTTTAGCGGGAAATTGATTTTACTCTTTTTACGACCGGAAAACACCAACTAAATCTTACACTGTAAAGTACGAAGTTTTTTTTTATTAGAACAATTTAATTTCAGCTTATCGTACGGTAACATTACTTTACTTAAGAGTGACCATGATATCCTGCAATATCAGATCAGTGACTTGATATCGTATGATGTTAGGAAAGTCAGACTAGGCTTCTGATTGGCTAATTGGGAATTTACATACGGTTATAAAAAATACTTAAGTCTAGCTTTCAGTAATCCAATAAAACACCATGAGTCCCGCCAAACATCTTGAGGATGCGGAAATTATCTGAGGTAACGGGTCTTCAATGCAAGGTTCTAAATATTTAAATGATAACGAAATATTGATTCCATCACTCGGTTTCTATTTTTCTTCTACTGCCTTGGAAAAGTGGCCACGGGCTTGATAGGGCAAGTGTTGAGAATATACTCTCTAGTTTTCGCATCACTTGGGTTTGTTTATTTTTTCTATAGTGCAGATGATAATGTTGCTCAGGCAGGCTACACAGAGAAGTTCAAGACATGGATCGTTATCTACCACAATGGGATGAGCGACTGGAATTCCCCTGTGTCCTTTAAAAGCACGTGTAACTTTGACGTCACGTATTTTCCGTACGACGAACACCGTTGTGAAATGATTTTTGGTTCATTAACGGCAGACAAGACGCTGATTGATATTAGGACCGAAGAAAAGCGACTAGAAAACCATAAAAGTGACAGAGATGCAAAAGGCACGGAGGAACACGACGACGACGACGACGACGAAGAATTTGGTACGCCGTACATGTACCGAATAATGCAGTTTTTAGATGACAGTCGTGAGCCAAAATTAGCCAATCACAATGACCTTAAAGGGGAAGTATCACGCAAATTTGATGTCATTTGAAAACCCCAAAAAGTTTGTCTGACAACAGGAACAAATAAATAATTGTCTAGTTTTGTTATCAATTATCACCCAAATGCAATAAAACTGTCGATTAGTTCCTCTGGCCAGAGACAGAGTAGGCCGGTATGGATTGAAACTTGAACAATGTTAAGCTAATGTTTTTCAAGTTCTCGCATTTTTGTTTCCAAAATGCGCTCGAACAGATCACGAGTTGTTCCTTTCAAGAATCAAGTTGCATTCTTTCCTCTCGTCATTCTAGAATTATTTGGCAGCTGATTGAAGGTCTTATTTCATCATTTTTAACAAAAGATATCAAAAACCCATGAAACTTCCCTTTTAAGCGGTATTATTTAGTAGGCCTACACCTGGCCTAAGGCTCTACTTTCCCTCGACCCTGATGACCTGAAGCACCATTGCGTTTATGAATTAGAGTATTCCTCTGTTGTTCGTTCTTTTTTTTTCTCTCGACTAATACTGGGAGACGTCGCAAATGTTGCAGATTGCCCACATAACGAGCCAATCAGAACTCAAAGAAAAACAAGTAATAAGTCAATCGTAGGAAAACGAACAAGGTAGACAATTGTCTCACTTGCTGGGAAAACGCCAAACTTGACTTCATAATCAAAACTAAAGACTATTAAGGCTATTGACCTAAAATCAATCGAATTGAGGGTTTAAATTACATTAAGTTTTCGCATTGAAAATCACGTCAAAAAGTGAAGAATAAAAAGTTGTCAACAGGCTACCGCAAATTCTTAACCAAATTTATGTCATAGGCCTTCTTACGTAGGCATTCATCTTCTCCCAAATGAAGTAAATATTTAACATTTACAGCATTTCAAATTAACACTTCTGGCTTTAATTTCAGAACAAATAAGCAACAATGGTGGTTGGTCAGTTCAAATGGTTGAGGCACGTAGGAAAGAGAGGATTCCCAGGGAACACCCCTATCCATTCACAGAGATCCACTTGACCTTCGTAATCCGCCGCAAGCCACTTCACTTTGTCGTCTTCTCAATGATGCCCTGTATGTTAATCGGAGCCCTTATTCTTGTTAGCTTCTTCATCCCTGCCGAGAGCGGAGAACGAATCGGTTTCAGCTGCACGGTCCTTCTCTCCGTTAGTGTATATTTGATCATTGTGACGGAAGCTCTGCCAGAGCAGTCGGACACGCTGCCATTGATCGGTGTATACTACATAATAATCATGATGGAAATAGGATTGGCGTTGACCGCCACCATTGTTGTACTCAAAGCACATCACTGTACCTCCGAGCCACCTGCATACCTCAAATGGTGCTTGTTCATCAACAAGTTTTATCGGTGTTGCCGAAAGGCCGCTAAGCGGAAACGCTCGACCAAAATCGAATCCCCGGTGCAAGTAATGGTGGTAGATTGCGAAAGTGGTAAATCAGATGATTGCAAGATGGAAGATGGTCAGCTGCAGGTAACGGAGGATAGGTACAGGAAAAAAAGCTTTTTTGACATGAGAAGTCTCTCAGGAAGCTCCTCAAGCCAGCTGTTCACTAACAGTGTCATGAACGTGCAAGAAGAGGAAGAAGACTGGATCGAGACTTGGCGTCAAATTGGCAAGGCCTTGGATAGAATTTTCTTCTGGACTTTCGTCGTTTCTTTCTTCGTTTCGACTATTGTTGTGTTCACCTACGGTCCTTCCTTGGCCAAGCCTCTGAATGCAGAAATGGACAAGCTATATGATGTAAAATGATCTTTCGCCTTTTTCACACCACATATCAATTATCCATACTGGCTTCTCAGAACTATACTTTTTATCAAAGTACTCACACGGATAAATGCGCTTTTGCATTTGGAAACGGGTGTGATTTGAGTTTGGCTACGCTTGCTAGAATTTCGAAATGAAACGAGCCATTGTTAGAGGTTCTTGTCTCAAAAATCGCTAGTTATTAAAGACAAGAAAATGAGTACTGATGACATACTTATGAATCATAAGTATGCATTTTCAAGGGTAAAAACGTAGTAAAGGGATACATTTTTTTTTAAAAATGTGTTTACGAGAAAAGAATGATGTTTTATAGTCTACAAGAAACGGATGAACGAACATCGTTTCTTTCGGAACATGGCGGTCTGTAGGATATTTTTATTTCAGTCGCCCTTAGATTTTACTCTCTATTAAATAGTTATAATTAACAGGTTTCATTCTTCCCCTTGTTACCCCTCTATCAATCATCTTTCTTCACTAATATTTATTGATTAGTATACTTTATTTATTTATTTATTTATTTATTTCTTCCGTTACCTAATGAGTTACATTGTATTCATTCATAAGCATTAAAAGTGTCATGATTTTACAAAGACTAATGTACAAAAAGACAACTACGAAGTTTTCACAATGTGGAAGTTAAAGGGTTATTCAGGTTGAAACTTTTCACCCTCCTGAGCATTAAATCAAACGTTTTAAAAGTCTTTTTTGTAATTTTTCAAATAACGTTAAATTATAGGGGCTTGACGTTTTGGTCAGTCAAAATCGTAATTTTGGAATTTCTTTGGGGTTAAAATTTTGCACACAACCTTTGGAATACTGAACATTTCCAGAGAATATTCATACCCACTTAGTAAATGGTAATTGGATTTTTGAGTTATCAAAACGTCAAAAGGGGTGAGGGCAGAGAAAATATTCCTTTAATTAAAAATAAAGAAGGCCTAGGGGATTTTGTTTTTAAGCTCTAGGATCCTGCACCTTTTTGAAAGCGTTCAGATCCACGCTTGACACGTCCATGTTAATCAAAAGTAGAGCAGGGTAAACAATCACCCTATATGTCTTGCAAAACTTAAAGGGGAAGTATCATACGGTTTATGACCTCTTTTGTTAAAAGTGGTAAAAAAGACCTTCAATTTGCTACAAAATGATTTTAGAACAACGAGAGGAGAGAAATCAACTCAATTCTTAACAGGAACAACTCGCACTCTGTTCTAGCACATTTTGAAAACAATACGAACTCTTAAAAAACATTAGCCTAACATTATTCAAGTCTCAATCCATTCCGACCTGATCTGTCTCTGGCAAGAGGCACTAATCGACAGTTTTATTGCACTGGGGTGATAATTGATAACAAAACTAGACAATTATTTCTTTTGTTTCTGTTGTCAGACCAACTTTTTGGGGTTTTGAAATGACATCAAATTTTTGTGATACTTTCCCTTTAAACCAATCATAATTCATTTCAGATAAGCACCAATGATCACTCGTCCTAGATCACCGAAACCGCAATCTTGAAAGCGGAGATGGCCCTGAGGTTGTTGGTGAGAACAACTGAGACTTCTTTTGTTCTTCTTGGTGTCTTTATATTTTATTTGAAAGAATACTTATTAAAGCTATAAATTATACTATCATGCAAAAAGCTATACTGTTGAAAAAATAAATAAAGATTTTTAAAATGATGAGTATGCACCAGCAGGCACTGGCTCGGTTTCTTTCCGTGCCTCGGAGATAATTCTCTCATCACTGGTGAGAACCTTTTTAGTGGATATTTTTGAGATGACATCTTCTCGGGTTTATTCTTATCATGTTACTCAAATAATATCAAAATGTCAAGACAGCTAGAACAATACCTATACTCTACACGTTTTCATTTCCACCTAGCAAACAGCAGATAGTGTGTTTTACTGATAGAACATGCATCAAAGGCTTTTCCGTGAGATGCCGATAATATTTCTACGCAAACATTTAAGATGTACACAAATTGTTGTGAAGAAGAACTTGCACGTTTAAAAATAAAAGCTAATTTACACGTACTGATTTATCGGCCCGATTACTTTTTTCAGTTACAAGGGCAATTCACAAGTAACAATTTGTCGCCCAAATTATTTTTGTTGGTGTAGCGCGGAATGAAAATGGGCCTAGCTATAGTTGAAAAAATCATTAGCATTGCAACACATTTTCCGTCTCAATTAGCCTTAAGATAAAATAGAACAAGATCAACCCCAGCCACAACAACTAGCTAGCATTGGTATACTACTACTCGCTAGTCAGGAAAATGTTTTACTGCTTATACGTTGATTCATTCGAAGACGAGAGGAGAAATTGATCATTTCACTAAAAAAAAAAAAGAAAAGACAGCGTCTTTATTTTAATATGTACAAACAGCGTTCTTGTGAGCTTCACCTCAAGTTAGATTGTTTTAAGCGAATAAATATACAATGAAAGAGCCTCTGAACTTGTGTATTATTGCTAATATTTTAGCTTGTTAATTATTTTAATGCAATAAAATAAACTGTCCAAACATTTCACAGACAGTGCAAATACTTGAAAAATTTGAAATTATTTGATGTATTTGTCATAGACAGGGAAATTGATGTACGGGAAGTTGACTATCATCTCGAAGCTCAAAAAAGAAATTCAGTAGAAAGAAAAATATCAATCGAACTACCCAGGGTAATTGTTCATTATTTGAAAAGTCTGTTTAAAACTATCTATTTAATAAATTCACTTGATTCACAGCAGTCAATACCATAGCCTGATAGTGACCGCCGTATATTGGTCGAAACGTAACCATCTACACCAATACTACGCTACACAATCGTAAGACAAAGCGTTAATATTGAGCTATCATTCCAAACCACGATCAATAACACCATTTGTGACATAAACTGACCATTTTTGGCGTCTGAAATTTCCTAGTAAAAAAAATGTGTCACCGAAATTTCTTACAACAAGTTACGTATCATTGTGCAAACATTGGGGGTTATTGCTTTTAATTGCATTTTCTTGAAATCATTCTTTTGACATCTTGTCAGTATGAGTTTTTACTGTCTGTTGAAGCGAAAATTCATCCCGCTGAACAGCAAGATAGAAAAACTTCACGAGCACCGAAAATGATTTTATTTGCAGGGTTTTTACAGCTTGCTTCGGAAAAATTTTGTTGGTATCAATGCCGTTAGTCAGAGCAGTAAGTATCATTACAGTTCTTTCAGATATTAAATTTGTGTATTGTATTGACGAATTTTTCACAAACGCAAATTTCGCAAGTTATCTTGTGAGCAAAGCTTCTACAGCTCCTCATGTCCCTTGTGTAAGTTAAATTACATGTTGACATTTTCCTGAGTTATATCCTTGCATATAGCCTACAAAAGCTGACAAACTTGGCGTTTTTTAGTGCGTGTGTGTGTCTCTAAGGGTAAAGCAGAGAAAGTTGAATGTTGGTCGATCGATCGATCTAAATTTAGGAAGTAGTAATTAAGGATTCAAAAATCCGGATTCAGATTTTCCCAAAGAAACACATCCTAAACTTTGTATTTTCTATATTATTCTTGTGCTTTTCTGGAGCGGTTTTTCCGAGGCTTTGGGGAAATCAAGGAATCCAAGATGGCGGATAGATAAGGTTAACATGAATGCATGCATTATTGGAGGATCGGAATATTACCGGAATTAACTGTCGCCAGAATTAGAAAACCATCAAATGCGATGCGTGATAAGTATTGAGTTTGAGTTTGAGTTTGAATTTTATTAAAGGTCTCAAAGGTACATGTACCCTTTTGAATCGTCGTTGTCAGTTCTTGAAATTCAAAACAAGCTGTTAAAATACAGTTGACGGGCTAATAACGTTACCGGGCACTTTTCATAAGTAAGGGCCGGCTTACTGGAGCGAATGGCGTGGAAACCGTCAGTCGCTAAATGAACACGCACTATAAATTTGTATTGTATTCGTACGTGCGTTCTGTTTTCTTGCAGCCTACAGTCGTCGATTAGAACTAGTGACGATAAAAAAAAGAGAAAAAGAAAAAGAAAAACAGCAACAGACTAGTGATTGCCATCTAACAAATTTCGATCTATTACAAGATTAAAAAATTGTATATTCGTAACAAAGTAAAACTTAATTTTTTACAATGATAACATCCTTGTCATCGTTCTTTTCATTTCATATTAATTTCTAAACTATCGGATGTTTCTGGATTCATTGAATCATTAGTGAAAATTTGTAAAATACTAATTGAATTTTTAGCTGTTTACACATTTTGACGGCCAAATCCCAAATTACTGTAAACAGTCAGTTTGCCATCAATGTATTCTTTCTAGAACGGAAAGAACCACATGCAAGAGAATGAATACGAATCTTATTCCGGGTTAAAATGGCAACCTTTCTGTTTCAGTGAAATAGAGACTCTTTTCCTTAATCGTTAACCTACTTATATGAATCGAAATTCTTCAAGGCTATTCTACTTTACAAATTTAATATAACAATATGAATTTTTTGACAGGTTTCGCCGCTATGGGTTAATTGGTTTTTCGCCAGATTTATTTTAAAATTACGGTAGCCAACAATGGAGTATTTTCAAATGTTATATCAAACGATTAAAAAATTTTGCTGTGTCAATTATGACAGTACAAGGCTCCAGAAATTCCCAAAAACTACTAACACTATACACAATTTTGGTTAAAAAGAAATGTTGCTTACATTTTGGAAAATTTTTTTTAAACGCTTGCAAAATCTCGATGGATAAGATAGCAAACCATCTATTTACGTATTTACTCAACAGGGAACTCAATCTTAACTTGTCAACCTGCCTTTCTCTCAGTTGATTCATTTGATTTATTTTCAGACAGCTGTGAGGCTACAGCAGGGATCTCCTCCTCCGCTAGCCTGAGTAGAACACACATTCGTTAGACAACAGATTTAGTTTGCGTCGGAGTTTTGCCACATAATAGCCAAAGATATTTGAAGGATAACTTTGGTGGTCATCTTGGAACCGACGAGAAAAATAAACAGTTTTAAAAAAGCCGAGGGCAAGAAGATGAATAACACAACTTCTTTTCAACAAGTCGAACATTCTCAACCATCTGTAGAAATTGCATCCCTCACCAAAGCCGTAGACATGGTCTATTTAGTGTCAGGAATATATCTCTCAATCATCGCCGCGGTAACAGTATTTGGTAACGGTCTTCTTCTTCTGGCAATCATCAAGGATCCGTTCAAGGCATTCAGGACACCCACAACAGTTTTTATAGTGGGGCTTGCGTTGGCTGACTTTCTTACTGGGCTCATAGTAGATCCATTAACAGCCTTCCTAGACATTGCTTCTTATTTGAAGCTCTTTAACACAAACAATGCCAACATGGCAAAGATTCTAGAAGCCTGTATTCAAGTTAACATCCATATTTCGTTTATTACGATGAATGCGTCTTTCCTAATTCTCCTCGCCTTAACAATTTGCCAGTATGTCGCGATATCGTTCCCGCACAAGCATCGCACGTTGGTGATTCGCCGAAACACCATCATTGCCCTTGCTGTAATCACAATATATTCCGTTATCTTCTCTCTTCTCTCTGAATTCGAGGTTCCTCTGAGAATCAAGCTAGAGATAGACACACATTTGAACACTAACGTGGTCGCGATTATTCTTCTTCTGTGCTATGTACTTCTCTACCGAGCTCATCGCGTGCATCTTAACAGCGTGAGTAGTCTGGATGATAACGATAGTCAGAGGAAGCGGAGGAGAGAGCAGCAGCGTGAATTCACCGCCTTGAATCTGCTTCTAGTAATCTTTCTTCTGATCTTCACCCTGCCATCCATTATCTTTTGGAATCTTATGCTTTACAGCTATTACGACCGGCACTTGTTATCTCTTAGGGAGAATTTAAGACTCGATCTCTCAAGAGTCCTTACATTTGATGTGCTGGTCATGAAATTCGCCCTGGATCCTTGCATTTACGCTTGGAGACTCTCAAGGTACCGCAGTGCAATCATGAATATTATGAGGTGCGGACGTGGTGGACTTGCCGTTGATGACTTTTCCGACGGAGGAAACAGCCAAGAGCGTCCTCAAACCAGCAGTATGTTGATTCCGCTAAACAATCCTACTCATCGGACAGCATCGGAGATTGAAAGTTAAAAATGAAAGGATACGACAGTAACAGAAGCAAAAATACCAGAGACGTTTGTTAAATACTTAACTTCAGAAAATATATGAGCGCGATTTTTTTCTTTCATTTTGAATTAAGTCGAATATTTCCGGTTCTAAAATAAAACAGCAAACCTGCAATGACTGCTATGAACTCAAATAAAATTAAACTTAAATTTAACCTAAGGCCACTTTTACCATGACCTTCACTTTAAACTAGCTTTTCATCATAATGATAGTGTATATATGAGTTCTTGTTATATTACCACTCAGTTAAATATTTCTGAGAAAGTCCGTAAACGGTGAATAACATTGGATGATATGGTCACCTATATATAAAGATTGTTAGAATAAAAAAGCAGTCAACAAAAATGTAAGAAGGAACCTCTTAGCTACGAAATAGAAACAGATATTATCAATAGTTACGAAACAGAACTAACCATAGCTAAGCTTTTGAAGTCCCTGAACTATTTTACATATATAATATCAAGAAGAGATGCCGACCTCGGGAAGGGGATGGGGAGCCTTTTAGTGCCTTTCCAAGTTTTAGTCTTCCATCAATCATCTTTTTTTTGATAATGGTAAATGTAACGGCGCAGTGCGTAGGGTACTCGCCTTTCACCAACATCACTCAGGCTCGAATTTCAGGTCAAATGTGAATTGAATTTGTTGTTTCGTTGTACGTGCTTTTAAAAAATTCATTTATTCATCCACCTCAGTTTCTTTACTTTAAGTTCTCATTTAATGTCCATACCTCTAGTATGCACACGTATAGTTCAAACATGTCTGACAGTGGAAACTTGTTTCAATTTCAATAAAACCTGTATTTTTAGCAAATGATCCTTGTACAATAAGCAGTTTACACCATCAATATAAACGTTCAAGGAAAACATGTTATTAAAATTGTTTCAAATACATCGTTTTGATGTGCATATCCTTCCTTTCCATTTCGTCTTGATTTTTTTTTTTCTTTCTTTTATTGACAATTGTCTGTAATTTAGAGTAATATGTTTGGTCTTAGTTATACGAAGGGGCCTAATGCCAAGCTCTTTCACCTTTTATGGGGTACCGGTGGGTGTACAAATACAAATATACAAAAACGTAACGTAACGTAATATGGTGTGAAAGTGCAATGTTCATAATTCTTATAGCATACAGCAGAATGGTTCTTTGTATATTACTTAAGACTTTGTTTGTCTTAGACCTTCCTAACAAACTGTTCAAGTCATTCTTCACTTTCCTATCGTATCCCTCAAGACATCCACGACAATGTTTGTCTGTAGGACTTTGAAACCCTCATTTCTTTCCATCAGTTCTCTCCTCACCGTTCTGTATTTCTCTGTCTTGCGGGTGTCGGTATCGCGCCTATTTATCCAGCTTGGACACGCCATTTCTACAATATTAATCACTTTCTCCCTTCTGTCAGTGACAACAAGGCCTGGCCTGTTACGTACACCCTCCTCTAACAAGTGTCTATCCGTAGAGACAGTGCAATTTCATAGTATTTACACATCAGTATTGTTGCAGTTGCTGTGAGGGCCCTGTCTAAGGGGTAACTACTTCTCTCTAAACTTTAAGGCTATCAGTGATTCACTCAGAACCCATTTCAATGCATCGTTGTGCCTCCAAAGATACTGTCTCTGTGCCAACTCTGGGCATCCAGATAGAATGTCCTCCATTGTTTCAGGATATTAGTGGCACTTTGGGCACAATCTGTCAGATGTCAGTCCTCATTCACACTGCAGATCGTATAAGTTGATGCTGAAATCCAATTCCTACACCAGTCAAAACAGTCCGAAGTTCTTTCTTGCTTTATTGACGATTGTCTATCTTTCGTTCTTTCTTTCTATCTATCTATCTATCTATCTATCTATCTATCTATCTATCTATCTATCTATCTATCTATCTATCTATCTATCTATCTATCTATCTATCTATCTATCTATCTATCTATCTATCTATCTATCTATCTATCTATCTTTCTTTCTTTCTTTCTTTCTTTCTTTCTTTCTTTCTTTCTTTCTTTCTTTCTTTCTTTCTTTCTTTCTTTCTTTCTTTCTTTCATTCTTTCCTTCTTTCTTTCATCTATTCCGCTTATTGAATTTGGGTGCGTTCGATTGACCCTATTCCGGGATAGGAATACATACAACGATGGCAAGAAATCCTTCATAAAAGGTTTTAGGAGTTACTGGAGTACGACACGGCTCTTAAATTCTGTGTGTCAGCGATAGTTTGCAGAATCGGCCTCCCATATTTCTTAAGAAGAGAAATTTAACAGCTATTCCGCAAAAAGGTCAATCGAACACAACCTTAAACTCGAATTGTCCGAGAATCCTACTCTCACCTTTTTAATAACTATTTTTCATTAATATTTTCATGTCTCATATATCTATACAAGTCATTTCCCTAAATTGTATTTCTGATCTTTGCAGACGCTTTGTTAAGTCAACTATATTACTTAATCTCTTTAACATTACCAATAGCACTATTAACCCCTATTATTAAAAACTGGATTATTGTATAATGCAATTCGAGGGATAAGCATAAGGGAGGTGGGGGAGGGGGAAATATTCCCGACCCTCCCAGCCCCCCTTCCTAAATCCAGCACTGCGGACTACCTTCTGCGGAAATATCATTTTCATTTGTTAGCCATCTCGTGACCCAATCCTCAGGTTTTTAAATCTACCAATGAGATTGCAAGTTTGAAACTGAGAATGCTGCTTTGATGGTAAAAGCCTTTCCTTTTGGCACGAAAGTGCCTGAAATAGAAACCGGCAAATTTAGTTTATGGCAAAATTCAAATTACGTGACCTGGACATCTGAAACCTTCAAGAAATAGCAACTGCTGACCTTGAATTAGTGTCATTACTTTGGCCTTTGGGTCTGTTCTTTGAGTTAGGGTTAGTTTTGGGTTAGAGTTGGGCTTTAGTTGTCGTCAAGTCACGTGACAAATACGGTAATGTGTTTGTTAAGCGGAAAAGAGTTTGCCCTGAAAGGTTATTTTCAAAACTGCGCACCCCCCTGATTTGCACTTAGGGCTTTGTTTTGAAATGGAGCTCTTGAAGGCCTGTAACAACTGCTTTCTCAAACTAAATCCTTATTCTTTGCTTCGACTAACACAAAACTTTGCAAAGTAAACTTTGCTTTGGAGTAGAGAGGAATCAACTTATCGCTTGATTTTTTTAAAATCTTTTCACGAATTATACTCCAAAAAAGAATCAGCTTGTTTCTCGTTTTTTAGCTATTTTAACGAATTTGTCACCAGAAAGGAATAAACATATGACTCCTTTTGAGCTAATTACCACCATTATTATTGTTAATATCAATATTCAACTTTTTATTTCTTTATTTATTTACTTATTTATTTACTTATTTATTTATTTATTTATTTATTTATTTATTTATTTGTGAACTCTAAAGTAATTTTAATATCTCGAAAAATCTTCTGTATGGCTTGTGCCATATAAGCCTTGGCATCTCATTATCGATCTATTACTTATTACTGTGCACTCTCTCGTATTACTATTATTAATAAAAGGACATTATTGTCAGTAGTAGAATTATCATAAGATTTTGCGCACTTTAGCCTTGACAAGAGCCATAAATCAAGTAATAAATTCACTCCGTTCTGTTCTGAAATTGCTCAATATATCTAAAAATCGAACAATAAGGTCATTCCTTTCCACTCAATTTAGAGGAAAACAGAAAATTGGTCAATAAGTTGACCACTTTCTGGTCTCAAGTTAGGGAAAATTGCCCACTATCGATGTAAGTTCATTCCTTTCTGGTCTAAAATTTCTGGAAATAGCTAAGAATCGAGCAATAAGCTTGTATATCTCTCTTCTCATATCCGAGAAAAAAATGAGCAATAAGTATGCTCCGTTCTGGGCGTATTTTCAAGAATTCAATTCATTTTCAAATATCGTCATTCCTTTCTGTTCTCAAATTCGCGAAATTAGCAAAATATCGGGAAAAAGTTCACTCCCTTCTGAGCTCAGATTCGTAAAAATAGCCAGAAATGTTTTAATAAGTTCGCTCCTTTCTGGTCTCCAGTTCGTGAAAATAGCTAAAGGTTGATCAATCAGTTCTTTCCTCTCTTAATGTCCAATTCCAGCAACAAATTCATTCCAAGTTTATTAACGAATTTAAGGACGGTGCCTACTATTGTTACTGCGCATACGTTCTACCCATCGCAAGATACTCGGGCTTCCTATGGGTGGTACCTACTAATACAGGAATATTTTTGCGCGATTTAAAACTATACGGAGAAAGCAGAACTTACCAAATGCCGTTGGTGTCTCAAAAGAAAATTGGGGGTGACCATGCATTTTTCAGAGAAAATTAAGCTTCAATTTAGGAAAAAAATTCCATACATTGCTTTATATTTTGGCGCTTTTTAGAGATATTGCTGCTTAATTATCTCTGAAAAATGCGTGGCTACCCCCAATTTTCTTTTTGGATTCCAATACGCCTTGCTAAGATCTGCTTTCCCCGCATAGCAATAACCCGCACAAAAATACTTCGGTATTAGTAGGCACCGTCCTTAAGGCCAGAAAGGGAGGATCTTCTTGCTCGATTTTCTGCTATTTTTGAAGAATTTGACACCAGAAAGTAATGAACTAATTGCTACATTCTTAGCCATTTTCACGAATTTGACACAAGAAACGAATAAATTTGTTGCTCCATTTTTAGCTTTTTTCACGAATTTTACGCAAGCAAAGGATGTAGGTGCGGCTCGATTTTTCCGATATTTATACGAATTTGAGACAAGAAAGTAATGAAAGTATTGATCGATTTTTAGCCATGTTCACAAATTTGTGACCAGAAAGGAATGTCCTCAATGTTTGTCTATTATCAGGAATTTGTGACCAGAAAGAATATCTACTTATTGACTGATTGGGAGGACCGGACGGGAAAGTATTTGGCCCGAGATCATGGCGTACGAACCGCGCGAATGAACTTGTCAATGAATTTTAGCTATTATCCCGAATTTGAGACAGAAAGGAAAGAACTTGTTGCTCAATTTTCGGCTTTTTCTTTAAAAAAAATTGAAAGCAGAAAGAAATTAGCTGAACTTATTACTGTTTTTATTATTTTCTGGAATTTGAGACTTGAAGTATTCGCTCGCAAGATATCAGCTGGAAAGTTGTATACCGTTACAGAAATCATCAGCATACAATTCTTTAAACGGGAATCGAACACAAAAGTTGATCCTTTTAAAGGACCAATTGGAAGGCAGTAAATGTTTACTCAACAAAATGACTTTACATTCAAACGACCAACACAACTGATTTGTAATTATGTCAACAAGCGAACCGAGTTCGCCAAGGAAACTTAACACAAAAACTGAAGCAAAGTTTTTTTCAAGTCAATTCTCCGGAGATTCCGTGATTGAATACTTGTCCTCAACTAGCTCAGCATATCATAAATATCCCACGCAAATCTATTTCTTTTAATTAAAAGGGATTTGCTGAAGCAAAGACATGCAAAAATTACAGAGAGATTTAAGGCTCGACGTTTCGGAGTCATCTTGACTCCATTATCAAGAGAAAAAATCAGTTTGTGAACGCGGATATTTAAATAAGCTAGAGCTGAAAATTAACATATTAATAGATGGTTAAACAAATACTTTAGCGCGAATTGAATTGATTTTTTCTCTTGATAATGGAGTCAAGATGACTCCGAAACGTCGAGCCTTAAATCTCTCTGTAATTTTTGCAAAGCTATTTCTATTCCTATCTAGCGGCAGAGTTTACCAAACGCGAATATTTACGATATTATTGTTAGTCTTTTCACATTCTCTTTCTATGTTGTCAGTCACTTATGTTAATTCATTTTAATTATGTCAAGTTGTTCGCATTAATTATTCTGTTGCTTTTTTCTTGTTGGTTACGTGATGACGGCACTTGCTTTTGATTGGTTTTGCCATGAAGCTATTGTGATTGGCCTATATAAGTGCGACACCACCCGGATGGTTTGGGCGGAATCAGTAAACTAAGCGCTCAGTACACAGGGTGAACACTCCTCTTTTGTTAATCAATGAAGCGATTGCCTACAGTTCAATACGGAATACAATTATCTCACTATGCAATCACCGGTATGAACAAAACAAAACAAAACACAACACAAGGACAACACAATAGGACACAACACAAGCACAAAACAAAGGACATGACCCTACTAGCTAAGCTCAAATTCGACTCAACTCCCTCAACACAACACAACAATAGAACACAAGAAACCAAATAAACCTAATCAACTCAACTCTATTCAATTTAACACAACTCAATACGACAATGGGAGAACAAAAGAACAAATCAAACAAAATAAACCTACTAAAGTCAACTCAACTCACCTCTAGTCAACACAGTACAACAACAGGACACAACATATGAACAACAGAAACAAAGCTACTCAACTCAACAAAACACGACGCAACAATTAAACATGAAAAGGATAAACTTATCGAACCAGAAAGGTTAAACATTATAGCTCGATTTCGCTATTTTCTAGAGTCTGAGACCAAAACAAATTTTTAGCTATTTTCACAATTTTGAGACCAGAAATTAAAGCAGCGAACTTAGTGCTTGATTTTAACTATTTTCACAAATCTGAGACCAGAAAGGAGCGACCTTATTGCTCGAGTTTTGGCTACTTCCACGACTTTGAGACCAGAAAGGAATTGTCGGAATTATTACTTGAGTTTTAGCTATATTCAGGAATTAGAGACCAGAAAGGGATTAACATATCTCACTGTACGCTATTTTGGCTATAGTTTTGAAATTTGAAATCAGACAGGGATAAACTCATTGCTCGTTTTTTTTTTTTTGGCTATTACCTGAAAGGAGTAAACTTTTTGTTTCATTTTTAAAAATTTCAACGTATTTTACACCAGAAAGGCTTGATTATGGCTTATGGCTTCTTATGGTCTGATTTTAACTATTTTCACGAATTTGCGACCAGACAGGAATGAACTTTTTACTCGATTTTTGCTTATTTTCAAGACTTTGCGACAAGAAAGGGATAAACTTACTGCTTGATTTTGGCTATTTGCACTAATTTGCGACCACCAAGAAATGAACTTACTACTCGATTTTTTACTATGTTCAAAAATTTGAGACTAGAGAGGAATCAACTTGTTGCTCGATTTTCTGCTTTCGTCACGAATCTTAGCATGGAAAGACATGAACTTATTACTCAATTTTTGGCTATTTTCTCGAATTTTCGACAGAAAGAGATTACCTTTTTTGCCGATTTTTGGCTATTTTCAAGAATTTAAATTTAGTTTATGGCTATTTTCACAAATTTGGGACCAGAAAAAAATCAACTTATTGCTAGCAATAATATCTTAAATATTCGCTTTCGGTAAAGTCTGCCACTAGATTAGAATAGAAATAGATTCGTGTGAGATATTTATGACATAGTAATCCAGTTGAAGACAAGTATTTTTAATCACGGATTCTTTGGAAAAAAGACCCGAAAGAATTTTCGCTCCATTCTTCGCATGACGTTTTCTTGGCGATATCGCTTGGCTGGTGTGGACGTTATTGAAGAACTTAATTGTGTTGATCGTTTGACGTAAAGTCTTCTGTTGAGTAAACTTCAACTGCCTTTCAGTTGGTCCCTTCAAAGCATAACGTTTTAAGTTCAATTCCCGTACGAAGGTTAAAGGATCCGTATGCAGATGATTTCTGGAATGGTATACATCTTTACTGTTTCTAGCTTGCGCGCGACAATTTCTGGTCTCAAATTCTACAAAATTACCAAAAATCGAAACCATTACAGTGCCTGCCGAAGACTTCACATATTTTCCCTGTTGCAGCAAAGAAGCAACAAGCCAGCTTCCAGGAAAAATAACACAAAGACACAGTTTAAAGAAACTTTTATTCCATCGAATGATATACTGTTATGAACTGATTCATTGTAGGTTAGGTAAACCTCTTGCAAGTGTACAACTCAAACCTTATCGCCAAACCATGATGCCACGTTTGAGGGTAAATTCGAAAGAACCTTGATTTTATAGCTTTAAACTTTCGAGTTACTGGAAAATATGGCTCCGTGTTTCCCTGAAATACCTGTGGAGAAATAAAACATATTTGGGAGAGGTATTAATCATCTGGATAATTTATGATAAATTAAGTTGTAGAATAGTGTATGTACCCATTAATAACATTAAAAAAGTAGGTACGTAAAGTCCTAGATCCTCATTCAAATCTAATCCTAATTGTAAATGAAATTGAAAAAAAAAAGTATTAGCGACGATTTAAATTTGTTAAAGTTAGTCTCGTTACGTATATTAATTTTTTTTTTCAGATTTTTTTATTTATGCACTATTTAAAAAGTTTAATGCAAAAGAAAATCACAATACATCACAAAGTAACATAAAGACAACATTAAATTGCATAAATATCAAAGGTAAAATGTGCGCAGTGACCAAAGGAGCTTAGGCAATTTCGGCAATTTCTTCTATACGACCGGGGCCTCCATTTCAAAGGAGCGTTCATCAAGTGTCTTGACACCATCGCGATTCGGGTGCCACGCGAGGTACACAAATAAACTAAACTGATTGCAGGGATGGCACTTCGCCAAAGGGCAAATTTTAGAAGTAGAGATTCACGAACCAGGCTTCATTTTACGTGTAAAATAAATCAAACTGATTGCGGAAATATTGGCGCAAATAAAGTTGTCTCTTGTCGTAGTGTCTCCCCTGCAACCAGTTTCGTTTATTTACAAGAATTATCCAGAATAGTTTATTTGTGCATTGTGTGGTCCTGTGCATTCAAAGTTTCGGGGCACCCGCCAGGTGGACTCCCCCTTTCCTCCTATAAACATGAATGAAAGGACAGGCCGCAGCAACGGTCGCCGCATTGCTGTATACAAACAGTGAGTAGTTGTGCTCTTTAGCGTGCCGTACTAATTTAGTCTAAGAAGGTGTAGAAAACAAGGTCAACGGCTTAATGTAACATCACCGACCAATAATGCGATCATCTTAGGCAGGACAACGTGTTAACCACAGCTAGCATGATCTCACCAGTTTATTTAAAACCCTCGTTTAGGCCCCCGATGGGAATGTTGACATGAAGTTTTTGGAGGTGGCTGGAATTCATTTCGATCCCACAGCGAAATCAATTCTCACAAGTGGATCAGTACAGTTGTCGGGAAACGGCGATCATTTTATCGTTAACAGTTGCCAAATCACGAAAGACAACTCCTATCACATTTTCTCTTCTTGGCAACGTCTAGTTATTTTCAAGAAAAAGTGGAGACAACGAGTCTCTCCCGCAAGATCCGCCATTAGGATTGCCCTATACTTCTCATTACCGAGATAAGGTTATAATTTAAAAGTAGTATGCCGCTTTGCAATGTAGAAATTTATCCTTGATTGAATTGGTAAATCAATAAATAAGTACCTTATCTTTATCCCCCTCTTTATGCATTTTCCAGGATTTTCCATCATCTGAGGAACCAATTTTGTATGTTTGCATGTAATTAGAAAACTGCTTCCCTTGAGTGGCGACGGCTGTCACCATAGTAGGACTTCCCAGGTCAACCTAAACACGGTGTTGGGAAGAAACGTTTGTATTATTCGTTATTTCTCCATTATCGCGTTAAATTGTATTTTTTGTCAGTAGACCGGGTAACGAAAATCTATAAACATCGTAAACAGTACAACCGCCCCTCAAATTTGATATTCTTGACTTCTAATATAGCAAAAACATGGCTCTGTAAAACCTCTACGGACCGTTGTTTGGATCGAGACGGGCCCGTCTCCATACAAACGTTTGTAAAATTTCCTGAATTTACGGGAGAGTCCAAACTTAGCCATTTTCCCTATTTTAACGTGTTCTTTCCAACAATGTCGGCAGTCCATGGATATTTCTTGCTTCGCCGGCATCAAAATTTAACGTCAGCTGTATTGTCTATCCGCGGTTACTCTATCAGTAAAGAAGATATTAAACGCCTTCCCTATGCTGGTTTCCCCTCACGTTTGTAGTGAGATATCTCTGTCGTAAAACATTTATTACTATTGTATTGTTGGGTCGTACATCCGGGCAGTATACTGTTGATTGACATTTTGTCATATGACTTTGATTGACAAGTACAGCACGTGTTTATCATGTACATAGGATAGTATAACAGCGTCATTTTATGCGAGAAGGCGTGTATGCGAATAGGCGATTATGCGATTTTAAAGGCGAGTCCAGTCTGTTGGCGAATTACTGTGTAAGAATGCCAATAAATCAGTTTTAATATACGAACGTTTAATTCATTTGGCGATATTCTCGGCTTTCTTGATATTGTACTGGGAAGTATTTTATCGCGCATTTTTTCCAGTAATATTTTGCACTCATAATGACCGCCCATATTGCCCTTTTAGTATGTCTTGAAGCGTGGATACGTGGTAACACCACTTTTGGTCCACCATGTTGCTTTTTACATCTTTTAGTGCCTGGAGAACGACATTAACCGCAGAATCCCGAACAGACAATAGATTTTTGTGCTTTTTAAAGTCGGTCCCAGAGTTTCTTTGTTAAAGTACAAAAAATGTATTTATGACTGGAGCAACTTTTCCAGAAGTAGTTATGTTTTTCGACTAATGGGGCATTTTCTAGGCCCCACTCCCCCGATTCATGAATATTACCTGGATCCAGGGTTTCACATCCCAAGGGAGTGCATACCAAGCGTTATCTTGACCTCTGTGTAGTCTTGCTTTCCATGGAGGATAACTTGCATAGTGTGAGCTGGCAGTGATTGAGCTGTTGGCGATACGACCGTCAGACATTCCAAGTGGTTGGTCGTACGATTTACAATGAACTGACCACACAAGCAAAAGTAACATTAGCTTTAGTCATGGAGTTGTTGGGTGGGGTGGTTCGGGGGCGGAATTTGTCCATTCGAGCTTTTTAACATTCTTCGCAACTTTTTCAAAAATTTTATCTATCAACAATTTCATGAGGTGTGGTATCAACATGGGACTCAAATTCTGACAGGCAAATTTTCAGTTACAGTTTGATCAATTTTAGTGTTTTCGATACTATTATGAAAAATCAAGACACAATACACACGATTTAACCTTTTTTTGTTTACAAACAGAAACCTTTTTGAGATAATATTTAAGGTCTTTATCACAGCCTTGATTCCCACAAACTTATGGACGGTGTCGAATCCGCTTTTGACCTCAGGGACCGTTTTTGGAAAGTCGTGATAACTTTTTTTTCTACCAATAATGAATTCCAGTTGAAGGCCATGTTCATGTAAAATAGATTTTAGTCCTGACACGTTTTTAGGACTTGCGACAAAGAAGACCAAAATGTGGGGTCTTGTTGCGGTTACGTTTAGGGTAGAACTTCTTTAAAAGTTATTATTGCTCTTAAAATTATAACAACTCAATCGTCTGCTGGATCTTTCAAACCAATGACAATTTACCAAATTAACATATAACGTAACATCAATTAAGATGGAAAAAATATGAAAAATGCTGCATAATTTATTTTACGTCTGAACCTTGTTTTTATTTTCTCTCTTATTGGTTCAACACCCTCCCTTGAGCTCTTAAAAACTGTTATTTTTGTATTGCGTACTCAAGATGAAGTCTTGGCATTTTCTCAGGACTGTTTTTCTTATGCTTCAGAAGAAAAAACGAGTGGTGAGGAATTTTAGGGAAAGTTAAAAAAATTCAAGAATAAAAGATGATTAAAATTGAAGAAACTGAAAATAAAAAATGAAGGTTAAATAGGCAGACAGGTTCCTATCAAGCTGGGGGCCTCTTCATAACCGAGCTGGCTCGGTAGTAGGACGAATTTTCTCTTTATTTCTTCATATATTCATATAGGTGAAATAGGCGTGATATCTACGCTTTGGCCTTCTTTTCCCTTGAACGTTTGTCTAAATCAACGGGTAGCCGTGAGGCAACCACAGGCCTGAACATAAATATATTGTCCACTCAAAGATTTTCCATTTAAGCCAAATATATGTAAATAAGACACATACACTATCTCATTGCGCAGAGCTGTTCTTGATAGTGACAGCGATCGCGATGAAATGAATTGGGTGGATTATGTGGACTATTTTCCTACCTGTATCCGTGTTATAGAATATCTCGATGTTGGAATCTGTGCACAGAGGATTGTTCTTGCAAAAAGAATCTTGGCTGTAAGGTTCGTTTAGTAAAGCCCTGAAGTTCTTCTTGATTTCTGTCTGCGTGCTGGGTTTGCTAGCGTCTCCACTGTAGAAATAGTTCGTTAGCCCCAACTCCTTTATCATGGAAGGGGTAGCTCTTACTATATAGAAGATAAAAGAAAATACTGGCTGGAAAAAACTTCGTGGGGACTTGCAAGAGAAAAGAGGGGCCTTTCTTTGAAATAAGACATGACATTGACATCTGAGTGAAATGAAACAGCGCCCACGCATCTTAAATTTCTCCCAAAACCCGGTCTTTTAGCGCTAAGTCTAGCTTTCTACAGCCTTTTAAATTGATTTTTCATCTTCATTTCATATAGATTCATGCTGCAACGCGAATCACGCCGATTTAACGAACATCTGAAAATTGTTTATGACACGAGCGGAAATGCCACGCAAGATGCCACTTCAGGAGTAGTCGATCGCTAGCCTAACATCGTTAGAGTTATAACGGCGGAACTAATCAACTAATCAACTAATCAACTCTTGCTCTTGTTTCGCCATTTTACCTCAAGTCCCGGATGTTGAAATCAACTTCAACACGAAAAAATATGAAGTCTTTGACCGGTTCAAAAATTCCCGATAATTTCACGATGCCCAAATAGAAATCATCCGTTAGACCGTTGAGCAATTTATAGACCGTTTGAGAGAGAATGGGCCTGATTGAGCTAAACAAATAATGCCATATAGAGACACGAGGGGGGGGGGGGGGGGGAGATTTCAATGAGAAATACTAAAAAAAAATGATCAGTTTTTAGAAAAGTTAACGAAATCTGTAATTTCTGTAGCCACCTTCTGGAAAATAAACTCAGATATATTCTTCGAGGGTTTTCCTCCCACCACTAAACCTTCAACATTTCCAAAATTAGGCTAAAATTAAATTCAACCTGGAAACAGTGGACGACGACCAGCCACTTTGTGGATGTGCCACTGAAATTCTTATTTATTTCATTTCCATTTTCGAATAAGGTTTATGGGATACTTCTTATTCATGGATAATCAATTAAAGAGTTTTCATTGGCTTTTAGTGGCCGGAGGATATTGACATCGGAGGACAATGCCCAAGGCTGAACGATTGTCCGAAAATGGACAGTTGGCCGAGAAGAAAAGTTTCGTGACTAACTTTGAAACTTTAAGCCGAGTACACTATCCTGTGAAAACTTTACTTTGGAACAATTGTTAATTGTAAAAAGACCGAATAAATTATATCCATAATGTTGCCTAATTAGCGTATGTAATAGGACTTTTTGTGCCTTTTCTTATCCTGTAACTCCATTTTTCTTATTTCTACTTACTTTATAGATAGTTACATTAAATTAAAATCAGGGATATATTTATCATGACAGACAAGCTTACCCTCACAATTTACCGGCCCAGAAACAGACAAATCAGCAGGAGGCATTGCGACAAAACTCCAAACGGAACCTTTGCAGACATAGAACAAGGCTGGGTCCTGGGCAAAATCATAACCGACTTTACAAACCAAGGAACAGACTTTCCCGGAGCTTGTTTTAACACAGGTTACAATACCATCCTCAGGAGGGTCGAACATTGGACAAGTCGATCCTACCGCGAAATATCAGAAAAAGTTACAAAACAATCCGCTACTGGCGTTCGACGCCAAATGTTCGTGGTAAGTTCCGGCAGCGCAGCAAAAAAAAGAAAACAACAACAAGTCGAGGGATGTCGTCTAAGCGTGCACAGCCCTGTACTATATGTTTTTAATACTGTAAGCGGCATAGGTTTTAATCGTCTTACTACTTAGCCATCTCTTAACAGGAAAATGAGACAGGTGTATGAATTTTGATGAGATCGAATGACATATTATTCAGTCAGTGACAGAAAAAAGGAAATCCGAGTTCTTCAAAAGAGTCGACTATCACCTTCCGATTCATTCTACATGTAATGTTCTTCCTTTGAGCTACAAGAGATTTGCCAATAAACTAGGTTCATGTGACGTCAAACGTCCTGAACGCTGCTAGTATTTGAAAGTCAATGTGCGGCATATGTGTAATGGGATAAATGTGATGGTATACATTTTTTAAAAGATATTATGAATAGATGTAATAAGCAAGTGATAGCTCGAGGTGGCGCCTGTAAGTAAAGTCTGGACATACTAAATAGATTGCGAGAAAATGCTTCTTTTATCGAAAGAAGACATTTTATTTTTTGTTGAGCTAATAATATTTTTTGATTAAGGCCGGGGTGAACATTTATTCATCTAAGCAGTGTGTCGCGTCTCTTAAGAATATGACTTCTACCCGCCATTTAACTACTTATTTAGCAGTCAAAGTTATTCAGTCCGTTTTGGAGGAACAGACTCGTATCCAGATTCTCTATAAGAGATGAAAAAACATGATTGGAAATTTTACTTACCATGGTTTACGAGAAAACTAAGGATCAGAAACAGATGACGCCAGTCGATCATTGCTTCCATGTAAGAATGCGACAAAGACGTTATTAAAGGTATATGTCTTTTACATTTTAATAACTGCATTTTGCACATGTTACATAGAAACTGATGAATTTGTTTAGAATAAATAGTGATTTGTCGAAAGTTTTTTCAGTTGGCTAGCAACGTAAAAAATGAGTACAGCTAAGCTAACAGCTAGCTTATGTTTCGTTAAAAAGAATAAATTAGTTACTATCAGTTCATACCAAAGAATTATGCAGTACCTGAACAGAATGACCAAATTATTATGTTTTTAGGCCAACGAAATTTACTCTAAAACACCTTAAAGGTTTTCTTAAGAAACTTAAACTAACAACTGCGAAAACCTGCGGAATTTCGATTTCCTAGCTTTGTCGTTGCGTGATCAGTTGATTTGTTGATTGCTAATTGAAATGCAATAATTAGTCACATAGGTTTTGTTATTTTATCAGTCTCATGGTCTGATAATTATGTTTAGATAAACCTGGATTGTGTTCATGTTTTGTTCTATCAGGAGCTGTAGTATCAATACGTTGAACTAACAGTAAAAAGAAGTTCAATATTGTCTTCATCTTAATTGTCACAACGATAACTGAGTTACACTGTAAATTGCTGCGATAAAAAACAACTCACGAAGAGTTGAATATTCGGAAGAAATGACACTCATGGCTAAAAGTGTAGCATATTCCGTAGGAATCTTCCTCTTCACATGTTCTATTTCTCGCTGTGATAGTCAGTGTCCCCTTGGTTATCAGGGATCTCCGTGTACAAGTAAGTTTTGATTTTCGTGCATAGATCAAGTCCATCTTTTATTTCTTTTACGTCGCACTTCTATGGAAAGTGGATCAAAGCTGAAGTATAGCGCTTCAAATAACTGTTGAGACACACAAGTTAATTCAAGTCAGCTTCAATGGTCCAAAGAAAAAAAGTTTTTAATTTGATGTGTAGTTCAGTCCGAGTGACACACGCAGTACTCGGGAAAAAGAAATCAGAGTCCTCCCAACAAGACTCGAATCTATCATGGTTCTGTCATCTATAATTTATCTATAATCTTTCACTTGAAGGCCGCTGAGGTTACCAATTGCCTAGATAAATAATAAATGAGAGCAAGGACCCAGACTCACAAAGTCCTTCCGAAGTTAAAATGTATCCAAAGCTTATTGTTAAAGACGCGAATGTTTGCTTCTCAACAGAGGTGGTAACTAAAGGTAAATTGGCAACAATGAAGAGATTCCATCATTCCAGTGTTGGCGTTTCTTGCGTAATCCCCTCCTCTCTACTCCCCACCGACGCAGCACCGTAGATTCTTTACAAACTAACAATCCATTAGCTTAACAGGGCTTCGTTAAACTGGCCCTGACCTCTAAATGCTCTTGGAGAACGCGTCAGCCATCATGCAACGAGGGGAACTGAAGATACGAATTTTAAGCTGTTTAAAGTATCTCGAGCAGTCGTGTCACTTCTATATACAATACCCCCACCCCGATCCCCGTTGGCGAGGGAGTCCACTGAATTTTCGAGAATTTCACGTTTGAGGAACCGTTTGGTCATACAAACAAACATCGGTTAAACATCGCCTGGGTCTTCAGTCCCATTTCGCGCCCACACTCTTAGGTTCCTAAGTTTTTTCTTTTTCGGTCATTGTTATAACCAATAAACCTGTACAAAAAAATTGAAATGAATCAAAGTAACAGCTTTGGTTTTGTTTTGTTTTGTTTTGCTCTTTTTCTCTTATTTTTTTCTCTTTTTTTCTTCTTTTTTTTTTTTTTAGAGATTTATTGTGCACAGTTTTTTGTTTATTTATTTTTTTTATTCTACATGAATAGTCCGTTCGTGTGAATCATTACCACCACCCTCCAATGGACGGTTTAAATCACCTTGTCAGAGGACATATCAATCCAAGTGCGAATTCGAATGTCTGCAAGGATACGAGTTGAAAGGTTCCGCTGAAAGGACATGTACCGTGAAACAACCATTTAACATCATGGAGTGGAGTGGAACAACCGTGACCTGTGAAGGTAGATTTTCTTTATTATTGATAAGTTTGAAATACCTGACCATTAACTAGCACCATCAAAGTTTTTAATAATCAAAGGTTCGATTTGTTCGATGTCACCAGGCTCTGACTCTCCTTTGCAAGTTGTTGATGATTGATGTAATCTGCTACCCTGCAGAATCTGGGGGGGGGGGGGGGGGGGAGGATGCAGATACGCGTCCCAAGATCCATTCATTCGTTGATTGTCTCATACGATCACGACTCCAATCTGTATTAGGAGTGCGTTCTTTCTAAGTCGATCGAACTCATCAAACAAACAAAACGCGCCGAGTTGGTTCAAATTAAACTGGCCTGTCTTTGGGGCTGAGGTAGTTCCTTCTCACTGCCTTAATGGCCCAGTGATGATGGACACAATCTGTGAATACCGGTGTGCTCGCGGATATCATGTGGACGGATGTTCCACGGATATAACCGGGAGTGCTTTAATGTGCAAAACTGATAGAACACGGGACGCTCCAGTTCCCAAATGTCGTGGCAAGTTAATTTATCTTCTTTTGGATTTTAATTAACCTTGCCCATATCTATATATTACAGTGCTGTATAAAGGTTTTCATGTCATATGTCAAACATGAGAATACTTTAGAGGCTTGAACATAGAGAAATGTGCTGTAACAACTAGGCGCACCCAGGTTTTCTTCGAGTTTTTTTTTTTATACCCAATGAAAATCTCTCAATAACTTTTTTGATATAGCTTCCCGACCTATTGACGAGGGTGTCTGGGACATAATATACTGCAGTCATCATGTTTTATGATGTGATGTCAGCGTCTCGATGTCATGATCATCGCGTCTTGTTGTTGGAGATGTAAGGAGAATCCTAGATTGTAAACTTGTGCAATACAGTTCATTTCGATGCAGAGTACTGCCCCCTCCCACCCACCTGTAGTGCTGTGACATCTGTCAATCATACGAGCACGCGGTCAAAAAGGGTACTCCCACTCACCTTGTAATCGTTGCGAGCATGGAGTCAATAAATCACAGTTGAGTTTAGACTTTCGGTGGTTTTACTTGAACGGTACAAAACACCACACCGCCCTTCCATAATAACAACAATTATACATCAAACAAACTGGTTACCTTTTAGGACTAAATTACATAAATTACATTTTTTTTCAGTCGGTAAATTTACAGATAACATCAAGACTCGAACCTAATCGACCTACCGATTCGACTTGTTCTGGTATTACTGAGTTACAGCACAGGCATCCCAAGCTCAATATCAGAGAACCGTTGAATTTTATGTTTTAATATGGGAATTTAATATGGGAATAAAGCGGATTGTGTAAAATAGTAGAAACTAACATTGTTATGTCAATAAAGTCAACTTACCCTGTTTCTCCTTGTATTCTTTGTCATTTACCAGCTTTACAAGCCGATTCGAAGCGATTTCGGTGATTTAGCGTCACTCAGGTTTCCACTGTTAAGTGTAACGAATGGCCGAACTCTATTTCAGCCATGCTCAAAGCCTGAAACGGAATAAATCCATTGAAATCGTCCCAGTGTCCCAATTCCTTCATAGAATCAAACTAGAGATGAATACCTATCTTCACAACGCATTTCCGACTCGACTGAAGCCGTATCACGTTTGCTAGAAAGATTTTCTTTCAAGTCGGCTCGATTCTGAAATTTCGAAAGACCCCCGCCAGAACGCCATGGACACATTGAACGTTCGAACTCCACGCTGGGTAACAAAAGTTCCCCGGCACGGGTGGTCAGCGGCCAGTTGTCCACAGGCAAACAGATTTGTTCGCGGGGTCTCCTCGTGTCCTTTTTGTCAAGACCGTCAAGGGACCATTTTTTCCATCGACCAAACAAAATTACTACCGGACGTGTTTCCCAAATTTAAAGGATGCGATCTTTTCATCCTAGACGTAAGTTTTGAATTTCGTGCATAGATCAGGTCCATTTTTTATTTCTTTTACGTCGCACTTCTATGAAAAGTGGATCAAAGCTGAAGTATAGCGCTTCAAATAACTGTTGAAACACACAAGTTAATTCAAGTTAGCTTCAATGGTCCAAAGAAAAAAAGTTTTTAATTTGATGTGTTATTCAGTCCGAGTGACACACGCAGTACTCGGGAAAAAGAAATCAGAGTCCTCCCAACAAGACTCGAATCTAGTATGGTTCTGTCATCTATAATTTATCTATAATCTTTCACTTGAAGGCCGCTGAGGTTACCAATTAGTTAGATAAATAATAAATGAGAACAAGGACCCCGACTCACAAAATCCTCCCAAAGTTAAAATGTATCCAAAGCTTATTGTTAAAGACGCGAATGTTTGCTTCTCAACAGAGGTGGTAACTAAAGGTAAATTGGCAACAATAAAGAGATTCCATAATTCCAGTGTTGGCGTTTCTTGCGTAAGGCCCTCCTCTCTACTCCCCACCGACGCAGCACTGTAGATTCTTTAGAAATTGACAATCCATTAGCTTAACAGGGCTTCGTGAAAATGGCCGTGACCTCTAAATTGCTCTCATATTAGAATGTACAATGCGCGTAAAGAACCTAAAACGTAGAGTCTATTCGTAAAGTCAGTTGGTTTAAGCAGCCTTATGTCCTTCGAAAATTATTAGGTTTTTTTTTTTAAGAAACAGCAAGCTACCATTCTTACTTTTAAAATTATTTCTACTTCTTATTTCTAGCCATCGAATGTCCTCTTCTTCTCGTAAATAACGCGGAACCTCCTACCGGATCTTGTTCGCCTCCTTTCGTGAGTAGCCCTGTTTACGAGACCAGCTGTACCTTTCATTGTCGTTATAACTACGAACTAAAGGGTTCCAAGGTGCGTGTTTGTCAACTTGATGGAAAGTGGTCTGGAACTGCAACGAGCTGCGAAAGTATGTGCATCAAGACAATGTAACTAAATTTAAAAACGTAAAAACGTAAAAAAGAACAAGGTTGTAAAATTCTGGCCTGGAAATCAAAGCTGAGAGCGATGAAAAATGTAACTGCAATATCGAAAATTGTGAAAAGTGTGGTTTATGTTAATTGAGGGAAACCATTGGGAAATTTTCGATTAGATCGTTCAAATATAACATTAACTGATCAAATGTTATAAATCATACAGGGGAGATTAAGAGAACAAAGGAGCACTCTTAGAAATCCTGCGTCAATAACTCGGTCACCCAATCATTGTTGTACATTATACAAAAAAATCTTGTGAAAATTTTAAATGCATCTTGCTTGATACTTAACTTTACAAGAGCTGACAAGGAAAAAAAACTTTTATACAACTCTCAGTTAATAGGCCTTATCACGGTTTTCGACGCCATTTTGACGGGTAGGCAAACAGGCTTGAAATAACAGTGTTCGTATGGAAATCCGATGTCAAATAATTTTCATAAAACATCGCTTCTGAAAAATTCATGAATTGGAAACTTTCGGCATTAGGAAAAGGATTTTAAGAACAAAATTGGAGGGAAGTAGCTGTGACAGAAAGCATCCAGTCGTGTTTTGAACTTTCCATACATTTGTCTGTATAGCGAACGAGCCGTGAGCTGCTACTAAAAATAGTTCGAGGGAAAAAATACAGGGAAATGTATGGAAAATTCAAAACACGACTGGACGCTTTCTGTCACAGTTACATCCCTCCAATTTCGTTCTTAAAATCCTTTTCCTAGTGCCAAAAGTTTCCAATTCATGAATTTTTCAGAAGCGAGGTTTTATGAAAATTATTTGACATCGGATTTCCATAAAAACACTGTTATTTCAAGCCTGTTTGCCTACCAGTCAAAAAGGCGTCGAAAACCGTGATAAGGCCTATTTACTTTAATTCTTGGGAAGGCAAACAGCTTCGATCGAAACTGAAGAATGACGGATTGTTGGAGAAAGCGTCAACCATCATGCAACGAGGGGAATAAGAAACGAATTTTGAGCTCTTAAAAGTATATTGAGCAGTCATGTCACTTCTATTTACAATGTCCCCACCCTGATCCCCGTTGGCGAGGGAGTCCACTGAATTTTCGAGAATTTCACGTTGTGAGAAACTGTTTGGTCATACAAACAAGCCTCGCTTGGGTCCTCATGTCCCGTTCGCGCCCACCCTCTTAGGTTTCTAACATTTTTCTTTCTCGTTTATAGTTATAACCAATAAACCTGTACAAAAAATTAAAACGAATCAAAGTAACAGTTTTGCTTTTTGTTCTGTTCTTTTTCTGTTTTGTTTTCCTTCTTTTTTTTAGTGATATATTGTCCAAAGTTGCCGCCTGTCATTGGAGCTGAAGTCGTTCCTTCTGACTGCCTTAATGGCCCAGTGATGGCGAGCACACACTGTCAATACCGGTGTGCTCGCGGATATCATGTGGACGGATTTCCCCCGCAAATAAGCTGGCGTAGTTTAACGTGCAAAACTGATAAAACATGGGACGCTTCAGTTCCCAAATGTCATGGCAAGTTAATTTATCTTCTTTTAGATTTTAACTAACCTTGCCCATATCTATATATTACAGTGCTGTATAAAGGTTTTGATGTCATATGTCAAACATGATTTTTTTGAATGCTTCAGAGGTTCGAACATAGGGAAATGTGCTGAAATAACTAGGCGCACCCAGGTTTTCTTCAAGTGGAATTTTATACCCAATGAAAATCTCTCAAGAATTTTTTAGATATAGCTTCCCGACCTATTGAAGAGGGTGTCTGGGACATAATATACTGCAGTCATCATGTTTTATGATGTGATGTGAGCGTCTCGATGTCAAGATCATCGCGTCTTGGAGATTTAAGGAGAATCCTAAATTGTAAACTAGACAATGCAATACAGTTCATTTCGATCCAGAGTACTGCCCCCTCTCACCCGCCATACCTAATAACAACAATTATACACCAAACAAACTGGTTACCTTTTAGGACTAAGTTACACTTTTTCAGTCGGTAAATCTACAGATAACAACAAGACTCAAACCTACGACCTTCCGATTCGACTATTTTGAGTGTTGCTGAGTTACAGAAACTCATATGAGCTAGGCTTGTGTGAAAAATCTCCTGTATGCTGCTTGGATTTGATAATTGAGTAAGTGACATATGTGAAATGATTGAGATGCTAATTACAGGACCCTAGTTTAATGGCCTAGCTGACAAGTCAACTGTAAACTTAATGCCACATTTCTTTTAAATCTGCAGATTTCCAGCCTCCGACCTTGAACTGCCCAAATTACCTGACCACAACAAGCACGCTAAAAGGCAAAGCCACAGGAAAGGTCTTCTGGAGTGTTGAAGTTTCGGACAATTCTCTCAGCGTGGATCCACATGCAAAGATCAAAGTACGCTCAAGTCATTTGCCTTCACAAGGACTTCCCATTGGCTCGAATACAATTAAAGTAAATGCCACTGATAATGCTGGAAATGTCGCCGTGTGCATCTTCTTAATTGAAGTCAAAGGTTAGCTGAACAGAACTGCTTTAGTAAAAGGATAAGGGGTTAATTTAGAAAGAAACTGCGATGCTGCGTTTGGTTTATAAACAGAGCTGATAGCTTAAGTAAAGCGGCCACCACAAGGAGATTCGAGTGCTGATGTTTCGAGCGTTAACCCTTCGTCGGAGCGAATCAAGGAATTGTGGGTTTTATGTGTTCATATAGTGAACAGCGGAATTACGCTATTGGTAGGAGCTTGGTAAAAGCCTTTGTTCTTGTTTTGGCGTTGTCCTTGCTCAGGTACCCAAAATTCTTAAAACATAAATCAGCCAATAAATGCCTTTATGTTTTAAGATTATTACACAATTGAGAGAGTTAGCCACTCAGAAACGGATCATCTATTGTCTTGCCTAGAAAAATGTAGTGAATATATGTGTATGTTGCAGCTGATTCAGAGCTGTCGACCGTTTACTATCAATGCCGTTTTAGATCCTTGTTTTAGTAGTAAATACTCTTGACTACTTCAGAAGTAAGTAAAAATTCAGTTTTATAATTGTATTGAAATTCCGTTTTAGATACTGAGCCCCCGACCTGCAGCTTTTGTCCTGCAGACATTGTTCAAGAAGAAACAAACCCAACAGCAAGAGTTAACTGGCGACTGCCGGTTTGCTCTGACAACTCGGGGAAGCCTGTCAGTATCGTATCAAACATACAAATTGGGGCGACATTTCCAGTTCCCAGTACCTCCGAAGTCCAATATAATGTTATAGATGAGTCCTACAACGTGAACAAAAACTGCTCATTCAGGATAACTTTGAAAGGTAAAATACCCAATGGCAGATCTGGGTTGGGGGCGGCCTCCTCCCACTCCCCCCGCTTATTATTTTTTACAGTCGAAGTGTAGAGGCGAGACATCGGGATATTTTGTTTAATGAAGAAAAGCAAGTCAGGCGTTCGAATACGGGGCGGCCCGCAACTAACCTGAAGTCTGGATCCGCGACTGTAACCAATCTGAGTCAGTTGTACAACCGGTGATCGGACATGCCACCGACAAAAACGTGGTCATTCAAATGGGAAAACACGAAATATGCGCATTATAATTAGATCACCTCATAATTCCATCAGGTCGCATCTGCAGGTCTACACTTTGTGCGGAACAACGTTTTATCAATTGAGTGTATGCAGAAAGATCACACATTGGTATGTAAAGCGGCACAATATGCGCTTTCTTTGTATTGAAAACCAGCTATAGCTAGAGCAACATCGTTAAAGCTTAACTTCTTAACTTAACAAGATTGAAATAATAGTCGCGTTGGAGAGTTAACAATTTAACAGTTTTAATTGAGGTTAATGTGAATTCACGGCGGCATAACCCAGTCCTAGCGATTTCCTTAAGAGCCAATTTTCAAAGTGGACACGAGCGCGAGCTAGCTAGTTAATGTTATCAGTTTACATAAAAAGACATAAAACACAACTGCAACACTTCTAAAATACTTGCATTTGCCGAATTCTATAAAAATAGATAAATCTTTCCCACGACGTTTTCGTAGAGTGATTGGTTGTTCGGCTGGGCTATTTCAGTAAGCTGTTAAGGTTGCGTACGTAACTGAGATGGTCTCTTAATTATCAATATCTTTCTATTATGGACCTCTGAAAGAAGACCGAGACCGAAGGCAAATTCCCTAACAGTACATTGACCTTCTGACGCCATGAGTCCACCATGGTCATATTGTAGTAGATTAATGTTCCTCTTTTTGTGTCTGAGCTGTAAAGAATAAAATATTGATATGACGGACCTTTAGGTAAAAATTGTCTATTTAATTCTGTTTATATTCAGAACTAATGCGTAGTTGTTGATTTTTCCTTTATCAGGTAAAACGTGTCCTCGATTTCCACCTCCCCTTAATGGAGCTTTGGCCTGCATAACCGAAGAGAATTCTGAGACCTGCGCAGTAATGTGTGAGACTGGGACCGACTATGAATATAACCCGCCCTTGCTGTACTTTTGTTCCAGTGGGCAGTGGAACATGTTCTCTATGATGCCGGCTCACTCGCCAAACATGCCCTGGCCTAACTGTTCTGGTAAGTTTTCTTTCACACTACTGCTTTTTACCTTTGAAAGCGCATATTCCTTGCCTGCTTTTTATATGTTGGGAAAATCCCAGAAATCAGCGATTTCGTTGTCTCCAAACCGTTCCAGTTGTTACTGGATAAAAGCATCGGCGACCATCGGCGATGTAAAAATTGTAGGGCACTAGGAAAAGTACCCCATTTTAAATTTTTGAGGTTCTGAGAGACTTCGCAGTGATCTAAACGATAGCCGATGCTCTCCGGCAGCCAGGAAACATTTGTGTTTTTGTATGTCGGGAATGATTGCCGACCCTCGTAGAAATCTGGGACGCGTCGGGAAAATAGAAACACTCTCGACTTTCCTTATTCATCACCGGTCATCCCACATCCCAGATGATCGATTTCAGCACGATTTTCGTGTTTTCATAAGTCAGTAAAATCTTTGACTGTCGGGCCTGACAGCTAGCGAAAATTCCTATTTTCTGGGATTTTCCCGACGTATGAAAACCCCAGACTTTACAGCATTTTTCAATTGATTGTCGTAAAACCAAAACCAAAGTTATTACTTTGGCCAATCACAGCAGGCGCAGACAGCGCCATTAACCAATCAGAATTCAAAGAAAATACATGTAACCGAAGCTTAGCGCAGGAAAACATGTGCGAGCGAGGGACGATTGGTTTTGGTTTTACTTCTCATGATTTGGTTGAAAAAATTGGCGCGAGTTTTGTTAACCAATCAAAGAACGTAGTAATGCAAAACGAAAGCCAACGCGCAATTACTTTCGACACTCAATCGAAAACTATGGCGTTATATCCCGGCCAAAATTCAAGTTCTTCTTTTCAACTTCTAGTTCTCATTTTATCTTTGCTGTCCGAGATTCTACGTTAGAGTTTCACAATGCCACATTGTACTTTCATAATACGAATTTTGACTTCTTCTTTCCAAATTCTAACTTACATTTTATCTTTGCCGTCCGAGATTCTACATTGGACATTGGACATTGTAAGTTTCGCGATAAGACAGCGCCGTTGCTCATTCCTGTTACACATTTTCAGAAGCACCGTTATTCGATATGTGAGTTTAGTTATTTTATGCAAGTTTCACTTTTCAACTTCAGACACGCATGAATGATCAATGATAGACTGTTCCAAAGAGAACGTAAAGAGTAACTGCTGTACTTTTGCGGGTGCAAATCAATGTGGCGGAGAACGATCGTGAGTACCCTGAGTACCTACGTCAAGCTCACATCACAGTCAATCAGGTATCCATCTCCATGGCCTTAGAAAACATAACGAATCCATTTGAGATTGATGGATTAGTATTGAGACTGGACTATCTTATGCGCACGTTAGTAGTCAGGGTATCCCATGAACATGTCAGATGAAATTATCCAACAGCTTGGGGAAGCTTGCAACGAGCTGACTGCAACAAGCGAGGCTCATTCAAGATCGATTGATGAAGATGCCGCCGAATTTAATTCCCAAGTGTACACTCAGCGTCATGGAAGACCAGCCTTCAAGATAAAGGAAGAAGAATTATCTCTTCTCGTAGAGGAAGGGTTTAAAATCCCTACAATTGCACGTCTGTTCGTGGTATTCACACGCACAATAGAGAGAAGAATGCAAAAATATGGCCTTTCTGTATCAGGTAAGAATATCAGAAAACTTTGGTTCTGCATAGTTTTAAAACAGTTATCTGTAAGTTCTCCATGCCCACTGAACAACCATATCAGTGTTGATTGATATTTACAGAGAACTCTTTTTAAATTATGCAGATCAAAAGGTTTTCCCGATATTCTAACCTAATACTGAAAGGCCATTTTTCTGCATTCTTCTCTCTATTGTGCGTGTGGATACCATGAATAGACGTGCAATTGTAGGGATTTTACAATAAATACTTTATTACCACTTCCCCAATGAGGATTTTCAGAGCCAAAAATATACAGTTAAGCTAGAAATAAATCATGCAGTTAGAAAGAATGCTACGAGAGGAGATAATTCTTCTTCCTTTATCTCGAAGGCCGGTCTTCCACGACGCTGAGTGTACACTTGGGAATTAAATTCGACGGCATCTTCATCAGTCGATCTTGAATGAGCCTCGCTTGTTGCAGTCAGGCTGAGCTCGTTGCAAGCTTCCCCAAGCTGTTGGATGATTTCATCTGATATGTTTGCGGGATGCCCTGATTTACTAAAGTGCGCATAAGATAGTCCAGTCTCAATATCCATCAATCTCAATCTCATATTTATTTGCACCCGCAAACGTACAGCAGTTTCTCTTTGGAACAGTACATTGTTGATCATTCATGCGAGTCGAAAGTTGTAAAGTGAAACTTGCATGAAATGGCTAAACTAACATATCGAATGACGGTCCTTGTACTGAAACTGGTAACAGGAATGGCGCCGTCTTATCGCGAAACTTACAATGTCGCATTGTGAAACTCTAATGGGTCCTAATGTAGAATTGCGGACGGCGAAGATAAAATGTAAGCTAGAACCTGAAAAGAAGAAGTCGAATTATGTATCATGAAACTACAATGTCGCATTGTGAAACCCTAACGCAGAATCTCGGACAGCAAAGATAAATTAAATGAGAACTAGAAGTTGAAAAGAAGAAGTTGAATTTTGGCGGGGATTTAACCGGTTTTCCTGTCTTATCAACATAATGAACTGATTAATTGTTGATTGATTGATTGATTGATTGATTGATTGATTGATTGATTGATTGACTGATTGATGATTTGTTTAATGATTACACGGTTGATTGACTGATTGCTTTCTTCTCTCTTAGCTACAGCAAACCCATCTTGGATACGAAGGATGATTCCAGACTTCTTCTATAACGGTGATGACCCCAACTTCCAAGACGCCATTAAAGTGAAATTCCTTGCCCTGTTAAAGTCACCTTTCATTCCTCCGTTTTTTCGAACGAAACAATACACTAAGGATGACATTTCAGTCTTTGTAGGAGCCAAAGGTAATTACCTCTGCTATTCTCTTCTTATGTATATAATAAGTATGATTATTTTGGAAATAATGAAATAGCTATGCATCATACAGTAGAGTAACAATACTATTTTCGGATTTAACACCCTTTAAAATCTACTTTGGGCTACTGTGGGTAGTCGAGATTTTACTGTAACCAAGACGTGCAACGTACATAAGCCTGAAAAGGGGAATATGAAATCAGCGGGTCGCTGCAGTTTCTCGAAAGCCCCGGCGGCTTTTGCCGTAGAACATTTTACCGACTGGAGCCAATTTTTCGTGCAAACTTGCCAACGTGTTACATAAAATGACAAAGACTTTAAAATCAGTAAGCAATGAATCCCTATTTAGAAACATTGTGCACGCAAAAGCGTTTTGGGGTCTGGTAAGTAATCGGGTATTTCAAGACACGGGTTGTTGACATGTCATTGTTGGAATTTTACAGCAAGTTACCGACCAACATCAGTCGGTCATGGTAGCGTACGTGTTTTAGTAGTTTTCGGTGCAGTTGTTTGAGTTTTGTAAGCTGTTTAAAGGCCGATTTAGGTGGTACAACTTTTGCATACAACTGTTTTACGCGAAAACTGTAGCGGACATTGCTCGCGTCTTGCAAAACTTCATACACTAACTGACTCTCACCATTCAACATTGCCGGCCTACGTGCACGGAAAGTTGTAGGTTCATTATTAACTCGAAGCAATTCGTATCGTGGGCTTATCGTCAGCATGTCCCATTCAACACAGTCCTATACCCTCTAAATCGACCGTATAAGAGTTCCGGTCGGATTATTTCATTTTTTCAAATCTTAATAGGAGATCATAGGAATAATGAATACATCATCTAATACAAGAGGCTATGTTCACTTGAAGTAGAAAATAGCACGCAATTAATAATAACAATTCAAGGAACATGACCTGAGCTCCAAGTTGGCTTGATAGTTCAATTGGTAGAGCCGCACCGGAGGTCACAGGTTCGAATTCCGTTCAAGCCATTTTTTTCAGTGTTTTTTTTTCCTCAAAAGTCTGGTTGCTTAGTTAACTGCAACAATCTTTCTTCTATAAAAGAATTCACATGCTTGAATCCGCGCCTGATGTTAGGGGTGTCTTGGATTCACTCAAATGAAATAAGGTTTGGCGTTTTGGAACTATAAATTTTACACAACAATTCAGATGCCAATGCAATGTGTAGGCCTTTAGAATATATTTTATTACAAAGACGGAGACAATTTGTCCTTTTGGTATCAACTTATGCCTTACTTTTATGATTACAGGTTAAAGATACAAGGAAGCGTTCAAATAGATGAAAACAAGGTAAGGCTGGCCTGTTGAAAGGTTTCTGAATAAACAGTGCAAAATTGCACCTTGAGATCTCTTCCAGTTGTCGTTCATTTCTTGTAAGTTTCCGGCGTTCGTTGTTAATCATTTTAATGATTTTTGTTTCACTAACATCGGTCCTCCTCTTGCCACCAAAATTGCCCATACCACTGTTGGCTTCAAATCATATCTCAGTGGTTACTATGCTTATAGTTTCTTCGTTTTACCTACTACATATGACGAGAATACAAATATCGATTCATCTTCAGCTCTTTGTCATAGTTTCAATGTCTCGAAGATGTTCGCGAAATCGTTCGCCTAGTCTTCTTCCTGTTTCACCAATGCATAACTTTTTGCATAAAGCGCATTTAATTTTAGTTTTATAAGTGCATTTTATGCAATAGATAACATTAGCGGAGGTGCATTTAAAACGGTCGGTGACTTTAATAGATCCTTCGGATCCCGAAATTTTGTTGACGTTGTGAACGAGAGGGTAAGTTTTGCAACGTGCGCGCGCACTTAAAACCACCAGGTTGGTTGTCGGATCTTAGGAGGCTTCTGACTGGAAAGTTTTTTAAAATAGGAAATTTATTCTTTCACCACAAAGAACACTTTTTACAATTACTTACGTCACTTACGTTGGATACTTACACAACTGACAATACGGCACTTGAACTACTTACAATAGGCCATTTTCTTGATGGCGTCATTTTACTAAAACCACCAGAATTCATTTCGTTTTCCTTTTCAGATTCAAATTTTGTAATCCAAGTGGATAGTAAAGAACAATAGCTCTAATTAGCCTGATAGATCAAAAACCAGAAAGCTTCTGGTAGTTGTAGTAAAATAACGCCATAGTGTCCTATTCAGTACTTGTACTGCTTTCGGTACTTGGAACGCTTCATACGATACTTACATACGCAGCTAACAATACAACACTGTAATTATCTATTAGTATATACCACACGAGTGAATAGTAGTTTTTGCGGGCGCTGATTGGCTAGCTCGAAGGTGACTAGCCAAGTACTATACACCCCCGTGCAGCTGAAGAGAAACAAGATGGCTTCCCGTTTCGCAACGGCTACTTAAGAAGAAATTATTCCGATAAACGAGGCGGCTGTTAAAAAAATACATAAGTGGCAAACAAAGTTTGGTTTGACGGCATTAAATGGTAAGTTGTTTAATCTTTTCAACCTCATATTCTAAGGCGAAAAACGAAAATACAATCCCTTTTTTACGAAAACTGCCGAGCACTAAAATTACATGAAAACAATGAAACATCTAATATTTTTCAGCATGGTTTCAACAACAAGACGAATTTCATAGAAAAATTGAAGTATGACACTTACGAAATAAACAAGTGTCTCAAAAAAGTTTTATTTGTCTGCAATTCAAGAAAGCGAGAGGGAACTTTCTACAATAAGAAATCACTTACCGGCTGGCGCGCGAGATTTTCAAATTTCATACCATAGAGTGAGTATATTGTCAGAAATAAAATAATTTTTTGGTCCGCTAGTTATTCAGCTTGAGTGGTATACACTAAAACAATTATTTACCTCAGTGTCGGTAAAACTGATGGATATTTACCTCGCTGCTTCGAATTCGCGGCTAGGTAAATATCCATCACTATTCACCTCCAGTTCGGTTAATAATTTTTAACTAATATTAATTATTACGATACGAAAGTATAAACAGACTGACTGAAAAGTTACCTATGTTTTTATCGCGTTTGAATGAAATTAGTGGAGGATGTGAAAGATTATGCCAGTTTCAGGGTAATTTTGGAGCAACTTGAAGCTCTGCAAACTGATGATGTTTTTTATCGCATATGTATGTCATTCTTTTCCTTCTGTGACGTTTGCAGTGCTGACTGCCGGTCAAATAATCCTTTTTATAATGACTTTTCACATCCAACAAATTTTGTAATGAGAATGACTAATATTATAAGCCTTATAGTTTCTTGTAATGTTTACTCAGTACTTTTCTTTTTTGTGTGTAATTTTTCGTTGAGGGGGTACCCGAAATTTGTCTTGAAAAGAACTCTCGAGTCTGTAACTAAAGGCACTCGACTGATTTGTACAAACAGGGAAAATATTACTGCAAAGTTTAATGTTCAGTTAGACTATTGAGAATAAAAACATGTTGCCACGGAGAAAAAGCCCAATATGGGATATCTTGAAATATAGAAGTACATTTTACGGACCTGGAAAACTACCAGATAAAAAACACGGCAAACGGTGTGGTACTTTTAACTAATATGTTAATAGCTAATACCGTTTACTTGTTCGCAGGTTGATGGAATATCGAAGATTTAAAGTAAGAAAGAAACAGTGTTTATTTGTAACAGAACTCAAATAAACGTGTAACACAACACCGCATCCTTGTCGTATGTGTGTCTGCTAATTAATATGAAGTAAAGTTAGACTGCCAAAAAAATTCGTACGGAGTTGCATTTATTTGTTTGGTAGCAGTGTGGTGTTCAAATCATTCTCTTTTTAATTTCAGTTAGGCAAGGTAGAATCTCAAGATACAATAAGTGAGTTTACGCAACAGGACGGCTGATGTGGTGGGACGGGAAATAGTGCTTGTGTGACCAACGTGACGGCCAAGTATTCATGACTCTTGATTGTAACATTCCAATCGCTCGTGGTTTTCAGGTTGTCACAGATGAGAAAGCAACAGTTTTAGTCGAAAATCGCCTAAAAATGTGAAATTGGTCACAGAACGATATTTTTCCGTCCCCTTCCGTCAGTCGTGAAGCAAAAAGTTCACTCCTTTGTGGTCTCAAATGCGTGATTTCAAATTCCAAGATTATTCCTTTCTGGTCTCAAAGTCGTAAAAACAGCCAAAACTCGAACAGTAAGGTTGCTACTTACTGCTCTCAGATTTGATCCTTTATTTTCTGGTCTCAAATTTGTGAAAATGACAAAAATTCGAAAAATCTTTATTCTCTTTTGGTCTCAATCTCTAGAAAATAGCGAAATCGAGCAGTAGTTTCATTCCTTTCAGGTTCTTGTTCAGTTTCTTGTTTAATTCTTCTGTTGTGTTGTGTTGTGTTGTGTTGTGTTGAGTTGAATTGATTTGTTTCTGTTGTTCATGTGTTGTGTCCTGTTGTTGCATTTTGTTGAGTTTAGTAGGTCTATTCTGTCAGTTTTGTTCTTTTGTTGGGCTGTGTTGAGTTGAGTTGACTGTAGTAGGTTTATTATGTTTGTTTTGTTCTTTAGTTGCGTCCTATATTTTGTGTGAGGTTGCCCTTTTAATTTGTTGTGTTCTATATTTTGTTGTGTTGTTTTTTTGTTTTTTTGCTTTGCTATTTTGTTGTGTTCTATGGTTGTGTTGTGTTGTGTTGTCTTATGTTAAGTTAAAGGGTAATTAGATGGTACGAAGATTGTATTCGGTGTTGAAAAGTTGTGTATTACGGAAAGAGGAGGGTTCACTCTCTATACTGTACGCTTAGTTTACTGATTCCGCCCAAACCATCCGGGTGGTGTCGCACTTATATAGGCAAATAACAATAGCTTGATGGCAAAACCAATCAGAAGCAAGTGGCGTCATCAGGTAACAACCAACAGGGAAAAAGCAGAGAAATAATTAATGCAAAGAACTTAACATAATTAAAATGGATTAACATAAGTGACTGAAAACATAGAAAGATAATGTAGACAGACTAGAAATAATAGGGGGCTTCACACTAGAGCTTGTAAGTATAATCTAAGTGCACTTGAAACCTACTTTGAGTGTGAAGGGGTAAAACCTACCAACTTGAACTTTACTTAGTGACCATGGAAACTTTCGCAGTTCAAAGAAGCCGAAGTACGCCGCCAAGTATGGCCAACACCACACTTGAGAACGTACTTGACCAATAGGGAAAGGGAAACCAAGTGAAAGCCACGTGCTGCGGTGCCAGGACAGATAAACATTTTGCCGTGAACCAAAATTAATTAAAAAAAAAAAAAATCAAAATGGATGGTTGGAGATACGCTTCGCAGTTTGAGGACTCCATGGAACAGTCTTTTTTGTAAGTAAACATAAAAAAGAAGGAAAAGCCGATTTAAACTTACGATCTCATTTGAATTTCATCTTTACGGACAGCCTGAACCATCGATTTTCAGTTCAGAAGATGTCGCCTGTTCTTTTGTTTTGTCGCCAAGTACTCGTAAACAATGAAGTACCTATGCATTTCCTGTAATGTTAAAACTCTCTGAGTTAAAATTAAAGACAAAATAAAGAGTAAACAACACAAAACGTTTTTCCCTTGTAAAGACTTCATGATTTTCCGGCGAGCAGTCGCATTTCTGATTTTACCGCGAACGATGATTGACAGCTTGTGCTTCAAGTGTATACTTTGTCACCAGGTGTGAAGCCAAGTTTTCTAAAGTGCGACTTGAGATTTTCAAGTGCACTTGAATCAAGTGCTTACTTGAAACTAACTTAGCTTGCAGTGTGAAGCCAACAAATATCGGAAATATTCGCATTTAGTAAACGCTGTCGCTACATAAGAAAATAAATAGATCCCCGTGAGATATTTATGACATATTAAGCCATTTGAAGACAAGAATTCAATCATGGATTTTCCGCAAAATCGACCTGAAACAACCTTTGCTTCAGTCTTCGCAAGTTAGTTTCTTGGCGAATTCGGTTGGCTGGTGTGTTGACGTTATCGCAAATAATTAGTGTTAATCGTTTGATATAAAGTCATTTACTACCTTCCAGTTCCTTCGAAAGCATAAAGTTTATTGTTCGATTCCCGCAAGAAGCTTAAAGCATCGTAGTATGCAGATGGTTTCTGTAACAATACATAATTTTATTGCGAATACCTTGCGCGCCACAATTTCTCTTCTCAAATTCGTTAAAAAAAACAGCTTAAAATTGAAATATAGACTCATACCTTTCAGGTATCATATTCATGAAAATAACCAAAAATTGAGGAATAAAGTTATCCCATTCTTGTCGCAAATTTGCAAAAAAAAAAAAAAAAAAAAAAAAAAACCCGACGAAAATCGAGCAGTAAGTTCATTCCTTGCTAGTGTCAAATTCTTGAAAATAGCAAAAAGTTGACCAATAAGTTCATTCCTTTCAGGTCTAAAATTCGCTAAAATAGCTAAAAATGAGCAATGAGTTGTTTTCCTTCTGGTGTCAGACTCGTGAAAGTCGCCAAAAATAGAGCAATAAGTTCACTCCCGTCTGGCCCCAGTTGTTCAAAGAGCGGATAATTTTATTTACTGGATATTTCGCTATCTGGCCGATAAAATGTGTGCAAAATTTTCTCTAGCGTCCTATAATTTGTTAATAGAGTAGAGGCATATGTCAAATTGAAGTACGTGATTATGTGGAAAACTTACCAAAAGCGTTGGTTGGAGTACATTAGCTCTTCTGGACAGCAACTTATCCAGTGGGTCATACAGTATATATAGTTACCCGTTCGATCTTTTCTGGTCTCAAATTCGTGAAAATAACCAAAAAATCGAGCAATCAGCTAATTCCTTTCTGGTCTCAAATTCCTTGATAATACTCAAATTCTTGATAATACCCGAAAATTGACCAATATAGTTGGTACCTTTCTGGTCTCAAACTGTTAAAAATAGCTTTAAATCGAGGGAAAAAAGCAAGATATTGAGCATGAAGTTTATTCCCTTCTGTTCTTAAATTTGTGAAAATAGCCAAAAATTCGGCAATACGTTCATTCCTATTTTGGTCTAAATTCGGGAAGATAGGAAAAACCGAGCAATAAGTTCATCCTTTTTTGGTCTAAATTTATGGAAATAGCTAAAATTAAGCAACACCTTCCGTCCTTTATGGTCTCAAAGTCGCGAAAATAGCCAAAAATGGAGCTATAAGTTCATTTCCTTTCTGGTCTCAAATTGTTGAAAATAGCTGGAAATCGAGGAGTAAATTCATTCCTTTCTGGTTTCAAATTCGTAAACATGGCTAGAAATCGAGCCATAAGTTCATTCCTTTCTGCTCTCCAGTTCTGGTAAAAAAAAGCAAAAATTCAATGAGTAAGTCCATTGGTTTTGCTCCCAACTTTATTGAAATAGCCAAAAAAGAGACCAATTAGTTGATTCTTTTTTTTAAAATAGCTAAGAATCGAGCAATAACTTTATTCCGTTTGGGTCACAAATACTTGAAAATAGTAAAAAGTCGACTTTTCAGTTCATTTATTTCTTGTCTCAAACTCTTGAAAATAACCATAAATCGAGCAATAAGTTGATGCCTTTTCTGGTCTCAAATTGGTCAAAATAGCTAGAAATTGAGGAATTAGTTCATTCTTTCTGGTCTCCAGTTCTCGAAAAAAGCCAAACTTCGATGAATGAATTCATTGATATCTGCTCTCAAGTTTATGGAGATAGCCAAAAAACGGAGCAATAAGTTGATTCTTTTGTTAAATTGGCTAAAATCGAGCAATAACTTTATTCCTTTCTAGTCTCAATTTCTTCAAAATAAGCAAAAATCGACTTTGCAGTTCATTCCTTTCTGGTCTTAAATTTGCGAAAATAGCCAAAAACTGATCACTATAGTTGATGCCTTACTGGTCACAAATTGGTGAAAATAGCTAGAAATCCAGGAAAAAGTTCATTCCTTTCTGGCCTGAGATTGGTGAAAATATCCGAAAATCGAGAAATAAGTTGCTTCCTTTCCGGTCTCAGATTCTTGAAAATAGCCAAACATTGAGCATTATCTTTAATCCTTTCTGGTCTCAAATTCGTGATAATGCCCAAAAATCGACCAATATAGTTGGTACCTTTCTGGTCTCAAATTGGTGAAAATAGCTTTAAATCGAGGAAAAAAGCTCATTCCTTTCTGGTCTTAGATTCGTGCATAAAATGTCCGAAAATCAAGCAACAAGTTGATTCTTTTCCGGTCTTAGATTCTTGAAAATGGCAAAAATCGAGCGTTAAGTTCATTCCTTTCTGATCTGGTCTCAAATTCGTTAAAATATCCAAACATCCACAAATAAGTGCATTCCTTCCTTGCCTGAAATTCGAAATAATTGCTTAAATTCGAACAATAACTTTATTCAGTTCCTGTCTCAAATTTGTGAAAATAACAAAAAAGAGCATCATGTTAATTTCTTTATGGTCTCAAATTCGCGAAAGTACCCAAAAATCGACCAATAAGTTCATTCGTTCCTGATGTCAATTTCGTAAAAAATAATCATAAATCAAGCAATGAAGTCATGCCTTTCTTCTCTCAAATTCATGGGGATAGCCAAGCAACAAAGCGATAAATTGATTCTTTTTGTTAAAATAGCTAAAAATCGAGCAATAACTTCATTCCTTTTTGGTCTCAAACTCCTGGAAATAGTCAAAATTGACTTTTCAGTTCTTTCCTTTTTAGTCCAAAATTCTTGATAATAGCCAAAAAACGAGTGATAAGTTAATTCGTATCTGGTCTCAAATTAGGGAAAACTGATCTAAATCACGAGCAATAAGTTGTTTTCTTCTAGGTCTCAAATTCATGAAAATGTCTAAGAATCGAGGAATACGTTTATTACTTTCTTGTTTCAAATTCGTGAAATTAAACGAAATTCGAGCAATAAGTTTATTCCCTACTGGTCTTAGATAACGTCACTTATAGCAAAAATCGAGGAATAAGTTCATTCCTGTCCTGTCGCAAATTCGCAAAAATAGCCAGAAATCGAGAATAAGTTCATTCCTCTCTGGTCTCAAATTCGTGAAAATAGCGGCCAATGGAGCAGTAAGTTCATTGCTTTCCTCTCGCAAAGTCGTGAAACTAGCCAAAAATTGAGTAATAAGTTCTTTTTACTGATCACAAATTCGTTGAAATAGTTAAAACACAAGAAACAAGTTGGTTCCTTTCTTGACTATAATTCATGAAAATAGTTAAAAATCAAGCCATAAGTTTATTCGTTTCTGGTCTAAAATTTGTCAAAATAGCCAAAAGTGAAGCAAAAAGTTCACTTCTTTGTGGTACTCAAATGCGTGAAACAGTAGTCAAAAAAAAAAACAAAAAAAAAAACAAGCAATGAGTTCATCCCTGTCTGATTTCAAATTCTAAATTAATTCCTTTCTGGTCTCAAAGTCGTAAAAACAGCCGACACTCGAGCAATAAGGTCGCTAATTTCTGCTCTCAGATTTGTGAAAAAAGCACTAAGTTGGATCCTTTAATTTCTGGCCTCAAATTTTTGAAATACCCCAAACTCGTTAAACGTTTATTCTCTTTCGTCTCAAACTCTAGAAAATAGCGAATGGAGTAATAGTTTCTTTCCTTTCAGGTTGAGTTCATGCTTTTCTTGTTTTTAAACAATTAAAATTGTTCTGTTGTGTTATGAGTTGAGTAGGTTTGTTTCTGTTGTTCATATGTTGTGTCCTGTTGTTGCATTTTGTTGAACAGAATTGAGTTTAGTAGGTCTATTCTGTCAGTTTTGTTCTTTTGTTGGGCTGTGTTGAGTGGAGTTGACTGTAGTAGGTTTATTATGTTTGTTTTGTTCTTTTGTTGTCTCCTATATTTTGTGTTGAGGTTTGCTCTTTTGTTGTGTTGAGGTTTTTTTTGCTCTTTTGTTGTGTTCTATTGTTGTGTTGTGTTGAATGAGTTGAGATGAATTGCGTTGAGTTGAGTAGGTTTGTGTCCTTTGTTTCGTGCTAGGCGCTTGTGTTGTGTGGAAGGGTTATTAGATGGAAGGTAATTGTATTATGTGGTGATTTGTAGTGTTTCACAAAAACCAATGGGTTCATTGAATAACAAAAGAGGAGGGTTCATTCTGTACACTGTGCGCTTAGTTTACTGATTCCGCCCAAACCATCCGGGTGGTGTCGCACTTTTATAGGCAAATAACAATAGCTTGATGGCAAAACCAATCAGAAGCAAATGGTGTCATCATGTAACCAACAAGAAAAAAGCAACAGAATAATTAATACAAAGAATTTGACATAATTAAAATGGAGTTACATAAGTGGCTGAAAACATAAAAAGAGAACTCAAGTACTTTAAGGTCTCCTTCAAAGACCCCCAGCAAAGATTTTAAGGAACCTCTATTCTCTGTCGAGAAAATAAATTACACCATAGAGGAAACTCATTCCATAAACTGCTTGACTTTCTTGACCAAACGGAAGTCTTACTAAGTGTCACGTGACATTCCTTGGTTGATGACGTCACATAACTTGTTTTTGAAAATGGGGAACATTTATACTCCAAAATTTTAAAAACGTTTTCCATTAAAATATTTAGTATGACTGTGCCAACCTAATTCCGCTTTTTAAGGTGGTACTCGTTATTTATCTTTTAAGATATTTGGACATTTATCATGTCACGTGGCCCATTTTCCTTAATTGACCGTTTCTCTTAAGATGTGGACATCATTAAAATGCGGGATGATAAAGCCCTCAGAAAGGCTCATCGAGTAAGCAACAAAAAAGATTGATATAATATAGCTTTTTGTTCCCCATTTTTCAGTAAAGATTTTAACCGTTATAAGTCGTTTTCAGGTCACGTGACTAGAATCTGATACAGCAAATTTTGGAAAGTTAATAAGGACACCGATAATAAAATGTTAGCCAAGTTTCACAGAGATCGGACAAATGCTCCCCCTCCAAATAAAAATGTGCATAACAATTAGGCTGGTCAAGCCTTAATACACTTGAGAATGAAGAAAGATTAGCAATATTATCGTAAATATTCGCATTTAGTAAACGCTTTCGCTACATAAGAATATAAATAGATTCCCGTGAGATATTTATGACATATTAAGCTATTTGAAGACAAGAATTCAATCATGGATTCTCCGCAAAATTGACCGGAAACAACCTTTGTTTCAGTCTTCGCAAGTAGGTTTCTTGACGAATTCGGTTTGCTGGTGGGTTGACGTTATTGCAAAACCAGTAGTGTTGATCGTTTGATATAAAGTCATTAACTACCTTCCAGTTTGTCCCTTCCAAAGCATAAAGTTAATTGTTCGATTCCTGCAATAAGCTTAAAGCATCGTAGTATGCAGATAGTTTCTGTAACAGTATATGATTTTATTGTGAATACCTTGCGCGCCACAATTTCTCTTCTCAAATTTGTAAAAAACAGCTTGAAATTGAAATATAGACTCATACCTTTCAGGTATCAGATTCATGAAAATAACCAAAAATCGAGGAATAAAGTCTTGTCGCAAATTTGCGAAACAAAAAGAAAAGAAAAAAAAAACTCGACGAAAATCGAGCAATAAGTTCATTTCTTTCAGGTCTTAAATTCATAAATAAAGCTAAAAATCGATTATTAAGGTCATTCATTTCTGGTCCTAAATTCTTGAAAATACGCTGAAATCGAGTAATAAGATCTGTCCATTCTGGTCTAAAATTTGCGAAAATAGCTAAAAATGGAGCAATAAGTTCACTCCCGTCTGGCCGCAGTTGTTCAAAGAGCGGATAATTTTATTCACTGGATATTTCGCCACCCGGTCGATGAAATGTGTGCAAAATTTTTCCTATAGTCCTATAATTTGTGAATAGAGTAGAAGCATAATATTATATCAAATTAAAGTATGGGATTATGTGGAAAACTTGCCAAAAGCGTTGGTTGGAGTACATTAGCTCTTATGGATAGCAACTTATCCGGTGGATAAAGTTACCCGGTCTTTGAACAATTGGGCCGGGTCTCCAATTCATGAAAAAGCCAAAATTTGATGAATAAATTCAATGATTTCTGCTCTTAACTTCATGCGAAAGAGCCAAAAAGGAAAGCAATAAGTTTATTTCTTTCTGGTCTCAAATTCTTTTAAACGACTAAAAATCAAGCAATAAGTTCGATCCTTTCTGGTCTCAAATTCGTGAAAAATAACCAAAAAATTGAGCAATCAGCTAATTCCTCTGTAGTCTCAAATTCATTGAAATAACAAAAATCGAGCAATAACTTCATTCCTTTCTGGAATCAAATTCATTAAAATAAGCAAGTTGTTCACGGCTCGGATAAAGAGAGCCGGAGAGATGAAAACGGTATGGGAACGTTATGCAAGCAGTATTGAAGGCAAACATAGGAATATTTTTGGACAAAATTGCAATTCAACCGTAAAAATAGTCTTACTTCGGGGCTGTTGCACTGTTTCTTCAAAACAGTGTTGTCATTGAAATTCATTTCCAGAACGAAAAGAGGAAAACCGTGTAAATAGTCATATTACTCAGAAACAAACAGGTACATGAAGTGGTAATGTCAGCTCCAGATTCCTGATTTGCAAGCCGATTAGACTGTAGACCTTGGTCTGATCCACTCTCCATGTGAAACTGGGATTGCCTGTAGCAAGAGGTCGGAGTTTCTTGCAAATTTACAACTTTGTTGCGCAAATATTTGATATCAGTTTTCTCTAGTATATCCTGAGCAAGTGGATAGTGTTTAAAATGCAAAATATATATAGACGGCAGATTAATCCTAACGGCGGTGGTGGTGAAAAATAAACAAAATGGCTAGAACAACTGAACTGTAGGATTTGGTCTGCTGTTTGTATATTTTGCCCTCGAAATAATTTACTGATCCAGGCCTAAGTTTTTCAAAGAGCGGATAACTTTATTCGGCGGATAAGACGCTATTTAGCGGATAAAATGTATTGTTTGGAGTACATTTTATCCGCTGGATAGCAATGTATCCACTGGATAGAGTTATCCGCTCTTTGATCAAGCAGAGCCAGGTCTACAAGAGATCCGGAACCACCTGGGATCGCGGATTGTCGCTGTGGTTTGGAAAATTTTAGTTGATAGTGTTTTATGCACTCTCTGGTGATACTCATCTTCCAGTGATACTTGGTGAATAGACCATTTTCGAGTTGGTTTGAACCTCATTGCAAAAGCGAGGCTATGTGCAAAGTTTTTGTCGTGAAAATAAGTTTTCATTCAAATGCAAACAAAACTTATTTTCATATGAAAAGTTTTGCACTTAGCCTCGCTTTTATAGTGAGGTTAACAGTAACTCGGAAATGGCCTCGGACAGGATCCCATTCTCCCATAACATCAGCTAGCGCACTTCTAAACTACGGCACGCCGGTGAGGCCCTGGGTCCTCTTGCCCTACAGATGCACTATGGGTAATACGCAGAAATCGAGCATGCGTGTTACTAGCACGTGTTCATATGATGTCACCACGGGCTCATGAAAAGAAAATTTCTGCTAGTTTTATGACTTCTAGGCAAGGACTTAATTCAGTTTCTACCGACTGAACGCTGCTTCAGTGCGAGTTAGTCATTAAACCTCGGAAGAAACCTCCAGTGACATTATTTATCCGTGCAAGATTTCGAAACGGGAGTTAACCACGACGAATTGGCATTCAAACGTTAAGAACTCTTCGGTCCAAGGCGGACGGAAGCGAGCGGCTTGCGGAGAAATGGCCATAAAATGTTTGCACACGGACCATTCATCCGCCGACCAACAGCACAAAAGCCAGAAGATTCAGCCTGAGGAAGCTCAAGAGTCCACAGTCTCTAAAGGTAATCGCTAGGATTGTACCGGAACGAAAGTTAATGAACGAAGAAAGAGTTGAAGTTCTTAAAATATGAATTTGTCAGGCCGGGGGAGAAACTTACGACTTAGTGGGCGGAAATTGATTGATCTTACATTTATTGTCACTCGTTTGTTAATTTTGCGTGATCAGTGATGTAAGAAGGCAAAACTTGTTGGTACCTTCGTTTAATAATCGTCTTGAAAGTTCATTAGTTTGTCGCTCTTGGAATCAACTTCTGCCGGTTTCTTCTTTCTTTCTTTGATCCCTACGTCAGACGGAAAAACATTGATCACGCGAAATGACAGTTTTGACAAGTATGTTCACGTGATAGTACAATTTAAATGTCTGGTCCACTCGGACTGGTGTTTTATGTGGATGTATGTTTTCATGATTTGATGAGCTGTGCCAAATTCTCCCATTATTTTGATACTGAGCCTACTGGCATGCCTGGGTAAGTTAAAATACACTTTAAAGTTTATAATTTTTTTATAACGTACAGTCATACTAGATGTGAAACCATCTGTTACATTTGAATATTGAAGTGAATAGGCCTTATCACGGTTTTCGACGCCATTTTGACGAGTAGGCAAACACGTCTGAAATTACAGTGTTTGTATGGAAATCCGTTGTCAAATAATTTTCATAAAACATCGCTTCTGAAAAATTCATGAATTGGAAACTTTTAGCACTAGTTAAAAGATTTTCAGAAAAAAAATTGGAGGGATGTAGCTGTGCTAGAAAGCGTCCAGTCGTGTTTTGAACTTTCCATACATTTGTCTCTATAGCGAACCAGCAGTGAACTGCTACTAAAAATAGTTCACGGGAAAAAATACAGAGAAATGCATTTCAGGGCCAAAACTGCTAACACATTGACATTAACACCCGTCTTGCTCCATGTCCTCTGATAAAGGTCTACATGAGTTTTACATTATTGAACCCTTACTGAATTGAGTTGTATAATTAAGGCTCTCAGTCGCTTTACTTGATATAGGTTACAAATTTATCTTCTCGTATATCTGGTGTAGTGTAACAGGTAAAGGAAATGTTATGTTACACTGTAATCACGACAATTTAGGTTTCTTTTGTTCTCATAATTATGACTTGCAAACGTGTACCAGATTGAAATATTACATACGAAATACATGTGTAAAATGTATATGTACTGCGGATGAAAGATTAGATAGAAGAAAAGGTTCTCGCAGTTACATGTATATATGCAACCAGACTGTTGTGAAAAACCTGAACGGGATTTGAGCCCATGACCTCTGCGATGCTAATGCCGTTCAAGCCTGAAATTTTTTTTAGGTTTTTCGGAACAGTCTGGTTGCGTATATAGCTGCGAGAACCTTTTCTTCTATCTGATATGTACCAGATTGCCATCAAAGCCTGGTTTGTGGCAATCTACCTGTGAGCACCTTACAGCACAAGCACATCAAAAGTAAGTGAAAATCAATTAACAAGAATGTTTGAAATAAACACCATTTTGTTATTCAGTGTATATATGGTCAAATGTTCTGACTGGCTCACTAAGGGATCCTGCAATAACAATGGATAAGTTATTTTTTAATAAATTAATAGACTGATATTCTTCTGCAGTGCAAGCTAACCTACATGTACAAGAAACATGGGATCTTCATCAGATGAAGTATGATTGGTTTAACAAGGTAAGTTGCTTATAATAATTATATAAGGCACCTCAACAGTTGTGGTAATGTTACAGATGTACACCTCTGTTAATGTGTTCAAGAGGTCATGTGTATTTTAATAAAGTACATTTCATGTTTTCAGATTAATGACTTTTGTCAAGTTCTTTGTGAGCTGTTCTTACATGTAACAACTGAATTTTAAATAAATTCAAGACTAGTAAAGAAATCTTTTTCTTTCAATGCCATTTGTTTGTTTGTCAAATCATGTAATAACACAACATACTTGTAAAAATGGATTATTGTACAGTAAGCTGTAACTGGCAAATTTGCTGCATACACGTGTACTGTACATGTGCATGCGCTCATACAACGACTGTAATTTGGTTTGACTGTTAATCTCTTGCATTAATTGATTGGCTTGAAATGCAACTCGTCTGACACAGTGTTAATAATTGTTTTCACTTTCTGGTTTGAAATAAAATAAGTATTATCCCAGTTGGGTTGGCCAGAAGATCAGCAATTGTGATTAATGCTTCTCTTAATTAATTATTTGTAGTTGCCAAAATGGACTTAAATAATATCTTGCTTTAAAAAATAAAAAAAAAGAAGCTGATCCCTCATCCTATTATATTTACATGTATTATAATAATTATTTTTTATTTACACACCAAATGTCAGGATAGCAGTAGGCAGGTTGAAAGTTTAAGAAGAACGAGAACAGGTTTGGTTTTTGAAAATGTGAAGAGCAGAAGAGCTGTCGAGACATGTTTGCAAAACTCAAAACTGTTGTCATTTTTGTTAAAAGTATTTGGTTATGACAATTTAATGGCCAAAATATGGAGTTACATATTAACAGAAACGCTTGTTGCAAGGTCATTGTTTACCAATCTTTGGTGATCTTCTGCAAATTGGTTGTAAAAATTGGGATCAAATGACATGTGTCTATTTTTCAAACTGCAGAGCTGGAATCAACAATATTATGAAGAAAGTTGAACTTCAAGATATTTAATACTATGTGTCTGAATTTGCTGCAGTTCGTAGAACGCACGAAGCAGCAAATGTTTTGTTGTTTTCACAGTTCACCTCTGTTTTGACAGTTACCATAAAGATTGTAGTGAGAAATAGGATAAAAGGGTGGAGTTTCACAGAGTAAAATCACTCTAGACTCACTGATGGCACTAGCACTGATTTTCATTTTTGTCTTCAGAAGCTTTGTCCATTGCAGTAGTCAGTTTCCTTTTTATAACTGTGCAAGTGAAAAGTTGTGTGGTTGGGAATAGGGCTAACCAGAAAAACTTACTAATGGCTGGTGACTTGCCAACAGTGCTTGTACAGTGCACAGCTGCTGTCCATGTAAGTGAACTCTCACCTTGCGGACACATCGCTATTACGGACACCCTGATAATACGGACAGCAGCTAAATCGCTGGCAAAAATAAATTATAGACCTTCGACTGAAGTAAATTCCTGCCATTACGGACTCGCGCTATCAAGGACACTAACTCGTGATCCTGAGGGTGTCTGCAATAAAGGGAGTTGACTGTACAGATACAACTGTAATAACGGAATTGGTCATAGCAAGTTTGTTCGGGACCCACATTGTTGGGTGAGTGGAGGGAAACAGGGAGTGGGGGGGGGGGGGGGTATAGAAAACACCACCTGTTTCATGAACATACTGTAACCAAAAAAAATTTATTGGCATTAAAATTTGAGTTGACACAAAAATTAATAGTCAGTAAGCAAGAGTCCGCATTGCTAGAATTAAACAAGAAAAGTGAAGTTTGAATCTCATTGTCACTTTGTACAGCTGCTTGATAGAGGGGTGGCTATGCAATACAGACACCATCTTCTGAGGTTGAGGGAGGGGGCTGTAGGCAGAGACCACCTTCTATTTTGTGGTTTGGTGGTTCAGTTCAGGTATAGTAGTTTTGATCACTTCCCTAATGCCATGCACTTCTGTATCCCATACATGTTGCAGCAGTGTTTGTTGTAATGTGCAGCCCTTATAAATGTCGACAACAAGACGCTCGAGTAAAGCAAGGAATTTGGCTTTTTTTATCAATAGACTTGTTGTGACACTGTGTAATTACTGCAGGTGTCCGGATTGACATTACTTTTTTGTTTGCTCTAGGGAGATACCATTGCTGTCCATGTGTATGTGAAAGATGTCATCAAACCGTGCCTTGATATAATCCTATATGATGACGAACTGCAAGTTAAATTTTCTACAAGGTTTGTTTTAGTTTTCTTAATACTGAAGGTACAGGGGAAGATCGTAAGCCATTAAAACAACTTAGATAAACTATGGGGCTGTGAAATTACATGTAAATGTTTGGTTTTATCAAACTCCAGAATTTATAATGTAAATTGCCAATGTAAAGGGGTACAAAAGCTGTTGTTCCAAGCATTCTTGTTCCTGAGTCATACAGTATACACTTAATGTGTGGTCCCAAGGGAAACAGTTAGTTTTGTTTTCCTGAGAGTCCTGGTTGAGGGAAACATCAGGACTCGAGTGAAAACAAAACTAACTAGTTTCCTGAGGGACCATGCATTAAGTGCTTTGAACTATAATATTATATTTAGACTTTCCCTTCAACAATCACCGCAAACAACTGAGAGGGCAACAACTGCGGAATTGTATCCCGGTCGGGATACATTTGTATTTATTTTGATCAGGGGCACGTGACCAGGAATCAACCAATCACAGTACTTGTTTAGTTGAGTGAAAGTCTAGGTATATAACAATATTTGTACATGTACTTTAGCTTTGATGATGGGATAATGTGTGAAGCATCAGTTTTTCTCTCTCTTCATGACCTCCAATTTACCTTATAATTTATTTGGTAAAATCAAACAGTCATCAAAACAAATATTCTATGCTCGGTTGAAGTATTTTGTGCATTGTTCAGTTAAAACCACCCTTTACATGTATATGCCTCTCTTCCACAAAGCCTTTTGGTTACAAATAAACAGATTGTCTGGAACCAAACTAAAATTGGCTATAGGTGATGATATCATAAGGGTTAACACCTTAATTTTAGTCGTATTAATTTGGTGACTCTTTCCCTAAATTTGACATAATTAATTTTGTTGCTTCAATAAATAGATAATGTAGCCACTGCTAATCACTCAGCTCTCTACTTTAACACTTTATTTGATATCTTCACCATTGCAAACTCATCCCGACGGTAAACAAATCCGTACCAGAACGGTTCTTGAAATACAAAGATTAAATAAAAGATGTTAAAAATAATACTACAAGTAACGACATGGAATAAGCAACTGAGAAACAATAGAAAAACAAACGACTAACACAAGAACGTACCTAATCGGTGATTCTACAGAAAATTAACCAAGACGGGAAGAACGGCGAGACACAACTATACAATACTGAAAATGATGCGCACACTGAAAACTTATGCAAAGAAAACTGGCTTAAAAAGGGTAAAAGGAGTGACAGAAAGGCTATTTACATACATAATGATCTATAAAGGTGTGGGGGCGAAAGGTATGAAAGATGTAACACACACAAATAAAACAAAAGTAGGTGAAAATTAGCCGCGCAGAAAAAGCTATAACTCGCTGTAACAGATAAGGTGATTAAGGTCGGTGCCTACTAATACCGACGGAAGTATTTTTGTCCGGCTTATGACTATGCGGGAAAAGCAGATCTTAGCAAGGGCTATTGGAATCCAAAAAGAAAATAAGGGGTAACCATGCATTTTTCAGAGATAACTAAGCAATAACATCTCCAAAAAACACCAAAATATAAAGCAATGTATGGGATTTTTTTTTTCCCAAATTGAAGCTTAATTATCTCTGAAAAATGCATGGTTACCCCCTATTTTCTTATGAGATACCAAAAGCATTTGCTAAGTTCTGCTTTCTCTGTATAGTTTTAAACAGCGCAAAAATATGCCTGTATTAGTAGGCACCACCCATAGGAAACCCAAGTATCTCGAGATGCGCAGAACGTACATGTATGCGCAGTAACAATAGTAGGCACCGTCCATAAAACTGTTGTTCTGCATTGTTAGCTTGGGGAATGGAAATGAATGTCTGGTGTTATCAACAAAGTTGATAAGGTACAGGTACATCTAATTTGGCCAACGTAGAGTACCTTTCAACTCTGTTGATCATTAACCAAACATTTTGCTTCAGTAAATAATCGCTTTGAGGTAATTTCTGTATTTTAACTTTTAAAACCAGGCCATCTGATAGGGTGCGATAAAAAATCAGAAATTGTGCGATATTTTCAGGGTAGATTGTGCGATAAGAAAGGACTATTATGCGGTAAATTATGCAAATTATGTGATTTTTCCCTCAACTATTTTAAGCTTGTTTTACTAGGATTCTGAGAAAGAAAACCACTTTCGTGCTGCAATGAAACTAAGTGCAGACGTGGAATTTTTTCAGATAAGGCATTTATTTATCACATTCTGGTTTATTTTTTAAGAATTGTGCGATCGGATGCGATTGCGAAATCGCGCCATCGCATAATATCAGATGGCCTTTAATACAAATAATTGTACATGTATGAAATAATTAGCTACCATTGCATGTGTACATGTATAATATGTGCATAATTTCTTTTTAATATTTTCAGCAACAAGGAATTTCTTAAGATGTATTCTGGCACATCAGCAAGCACACAGTTTTCGTGGAATCTCAAACTAAGGTTAGTCGATAATGTAAATAAAATATACACTGATGATGTCAATAAAAATTTATAAATTAATGGACTGCAATCTTGGTACGCGACACAAAACAATTGAATGTCAAGTTGTTCACCCTGCCTTAGTAGGTGAGTTGTGAGAGAGCCAGTCGCTGCTTACATGTACAAAAAATTTAAACCACCATGGTGACATGACCATTGATGACAAGGGAGTCAATTTCAGTTCTTCCATCCTCTTATAACAGTAGCTTTCTTGAGCTCCTTGACTTTAGTGCTTATGTTAATCATGATTGGAATGGCAGTGCTTACAGTGCGTGTTAATTATTACTCAGTGACTGTCAAAGAAAGAAAAATTGTACCTGGTTTGCTCACGTACAAGGTAACCCATTTAGCTCAGATGATCATTTTGACATTATTTTGATGCTTTGTTTCTTCTCTCCTGACTGTACAGGGACAAAGTGGACATAGCATCCTCAAGAAGCAGGGTAGCAAAGGCCTTCATAGAAATATCTCTTAAGAAGAAATCACCTGGATTATGGAGCGGCTTAGAGAAACCAAATATTCCAGGTATGAACTCCAGCATCTTTCAGTTACTGTAATTAAATTAATTGTTAACTTTACAAGTCATATAATGACTTTGTATGTACATGTATGTTAGTTGAATTTTGTGTTTTGGATTTGAGACACCATTTATCCGTGTACATGTACCTCTCTCCTAGTGTACAATGTACAAGTTTTTCTCCGCAAAGTATGTTTCATGAGTACATTTTTAATTATAAATGTGTACAGTATTTGCTCAACTGAATGCCCACGTTCGATTACACTGTTAGTACTATCTTCTCTCAAATGGGTGCCCCATTGTGAGGCTGTTATTGGCAACTGGTAGCCATTTATTTTGCTGGGAACACAGTCAATATGGCAGGCACCTCAGAATTTGCAAATGACCAAAAAGACTGTGACTGGCAGAGGAGACATTCTTTATTTCTGACTTACTACCTTTCTTGTGGAGTTTGAATTGTTAAATTTAATATCAGCCTCTCCCTTAGGTCGTAAAAACTTTCTAAGGAAGCGTACAAAAGTCCTCGGACCAGATCTTTTGAAATCGTTGTATTTATTCATGAAGGTGTACATGTAGAAGGCAAGCTTTGCTTTCCTTTTGTACCCCACTTTTTCTTCAAGTTGTGAGGTAAAGCCGTTCATTAATTACTTTTGCATTATTTTAATATTTAATAAATTATATGCAGTAAAATGACAAAAATGATGATGATGATGATTATACATGATTGTCCATTTGTTTATTGTTAAGTACATCCAAAAAACTATTCACTATTAGGTAAAAAAGGAGGCAGTATGTCAACGGACAGACCTTTCACACATCTTTTCAAGGCCACAAGTGTAGGTCAGAGTTCACTTTCAAAGGAGACAGTGTGTAATGGGGTACATAATAAACTTGCTGACAATACAGAGCACTCAGAGGCCTGTAGCAGCAGAGAAACCACACATGGCATTTCATCAAGAAGTAATTCAGATGCACAAGTGGATAAAGAAACTGTTGGTACCATTCCTGAGGAAAAGGTTCTCCCAAGTCAGGACCCTTCAGCAGTAGAGGGCTCTGCCTCTTGTTCATCATCAGGATCTGCTGGTGCAGTGGAAAATTCATGTGATGCTTGCGGTTCTTCTGATGGAACATTTATGTCCAAGAATGATGATGGAAAACTTTCACCAGAAATGTGTCATTTGAAAAATTGCGAGGAATCAAAACCAGAGTCAGACTTGAGTGAACTAAGAACTACAGATTCAACCGAATCAGTAAATGGACATTTAAATTTCGAAACTTCGACAAATCCTACTCCGTCGGAAAATGATTTGGTTAACGTTGCTTCAGGTTATCAAGCTCAGAAGGCTACTGGCACATCAACTGCAGAGAGTCTAACAACCACATTTAGCTCACTGTCAACTACTGTACAACCAAGTTCGTCCACATCAACCTTGCCTTCGGTTTCTTCTTTTGACCTGACAAAGACATCTGTAAGTGAAACAGCAATTCCCGTACCACCTCCCATCCCACCACCTCCCCCACAGTCATCATCTGTGCGGGGGTGTGGTGACGGCCAAGTCAAGACAGGAGTAATGGGTGGAAGTCAAAGTGACACCACTCACTTGTCATTCAGTGAGGCCATCAAGGCTGCGGCATCTAAAAATGAGGGTGTTGCTAGAGATGGTTTTGATGGCTTTAACAACCAGCCTGAGGAGCATGCTCATGTTGGTCTGACAGGGCTGGAAAATCTTGGAAATACATGTTATCTCAACTCTATAATCCAGTGCTTGGCAAACACTAGGCAGCTGAGGGACTTCTTTCTTGGTGAGTAGACCTTGACATTGCTTCTGGCAATTGTAACCTTCAAGTATTGATTTACTGTAGAAAAGTGAGCAAGGAGCAAGTTACATGTATGTAATTACCTTTAGAGCAAGTACTCCTCCAAGAGTAGTGCAGGTGTAAATCAGCAGGTCACATACAGTGCACGTACTCTTACACTGTACATGTAACTTTCCAAAGGTGAAGAACTCGGAAAAAAAGGAAAGTAGGGAAGATAAGAGATAATCAAGCAACAGTAATTAAAAAAAAAATCTTTAGAATGTAGAATATGATGCATGACATTTTCTGTCCATCTTGTAGCTCAATTATCTCTGAAAATGGGTGGTTACTCCAATTTTGTTTTTGGATACCAATACACATGGCCCTTGCTAAAATCTGCTTTTCTCTCATAGCCATAAACGGTGCAAAACGTACCTTCGTAATAGTAGATATTGTACTAAGTTTCAGACCATCTTTGAGATGTACAGAATGTTCAGTACATGTTTGTGTAAAAAAACTGCAGGAGGCACTGTCCTAAAACCAGGCACTTTTAAGTTCATACAGACAGATTTTTGTGGCCCATTGGTCACTGAATCAACTAGTCTGAAATGTCAGCCGTCTCCTCCCCCTAACCCACAGGGTGCACTCCCCCTGTGAGTTAGGGGGAGGAGACGGCTGACATTTCAGACTATGAATTAACAGGGTTTCACTGAATTTGATTTCAAGAGTGATTTTGATTTTAATTCCTCCCAGACTATCATTTCTTATAAAAAATGTACTGTATCTGGATTATTGCATTAATTAATATAATTATGATAATCTTTACTTAGCTGGCAGCCACAAAGATGACATTAACACAGAAAATCCCCTGGGCACTGGAGGAAAACTTGCTGTTATTTTTGCCAATTTGATGAGAAACCTGTGGTCTGGAAGAGAGAGGTCATTATCTCCTTACAAACTGAAGGTAAAAATTTACAGCTGTGTCCCTGTATGGACTGTGAATACTGTACATACATGAACATGTACATGACTTTACACATGTACAGCTGTATGTTTTCAGTTTAGTTCTTTGTTAAGGCTGATTTTTTGCATGCTACAAATTGTCTGCCAGACAGAACTAGAGTGCAATATTAATATTATAGTACATTACGTGTATTTAGACACCCGCTTTTGATTTTGAATTTCAAGTGAAATGGTAGTTTCTTTGAGATTGTCAGCCAGACAATCTGTTGCACTGCAAGAGATTTTCTGCTTCAGGCTGATTTCCAATGTACTTTTCATGAATCGATAACAAACTGGGTGTCAAAAAAACATCCGATTTGTGAGCAGGCATTGCTTTACTGCCGGGCAAGAATTTAATTAATAAGTTTATTTCTCATGTGTTTATGTTCTTGGTTTCAGGGTATCGTTGGTGAGAAGGTCTGCCAGTTTAGAGGTTTTATGCAGCAGGATGCGCAGGAATTCATGGCGTTCTTGTTGGATGGATTGCATGAGGTAGGACTAAATCTTATTGGCAATTACCATGCAATATTACATGTATGCTACATGTATATTGTAGCATCCATTTGACATTGAATGGAATTGCTTCACGCTGATGAAACTGAAATTTTTAGACCGCTGTAGACATGACGCATGTAGTCCTATAGTAACTTCACAACTCAACCAGTACAGCGAAGAAGGACTGTCAAAGGTTGAACCATCACCCTCCAGGTTGTTGTTACCAATAATAATAAAATAATCCTCCTTGCCTCTGTCTGCTAAGGTTTTTTTGGAGTCAGGTTTGTTACAAATGAACCCAGCAGCTTGCGATTTGAATTATGAATTATTGCAGGGTTATTCGCAGTGTTTCCTCAGTGACGAAATTGAGCCACCAACCGATTATTGCATGCTTGAAGATTAGCTACCTCATGTACATGTACATGTATGCCTGTGCATAGTTAACTGTTATTAATAATACCCTGACAAATTTTGTAGTTGCTTCAGGAAACTCCTCACAGTTTTGCTGTACTTGCATTGTGTCAAAAGTTACTCCTTTCAACTCGTACTACAGCAAAAGAAAAGTAAAGTTGGACTCGACCGTAATTACATGTATATGTATATGTTTTTCTCACATGTACAGTACCATGTACAGTACCACTTGAAAGTAAATGCGTAACCCATTTGCTGGTATTTTGCCTTGGTTGAGCAGTTTGACCTAAAACAATACCCTGTTCAACCACAACGAGAATCCCGGTTTGGCCTACATATACATGTAGGTTTTTTTCAGGTTGAGTTACTTGTCTTGCTATGGCGAATGGCAGGACATGGTTGGGTTTAAATACATGTACTGTAGGCTGGTGTTTTGCTTTGTCAAGTTCATTGTTATAAGCAAAAATACAGTGTAGCTGAACTTTCAAGCTTTGGTTTGATGCATTTCACATGTAAACATGATATTTGGAACAAGTTAGTGTTGTTGGATGCTCTCTCACTTAGAAGGAAAAGAGAAGTTACAGTAATAACACATTACTATTTGCACACAGGACCTGAACAGAATCAAGGAAAAGCCATATGTTGAGGAGGTTGAAGGAGCAGGCAAACCTGATGCTGAAGTAGCCAATGAGGCATGGAGAAGATACAAGAGCAGGAATGACTCAGTCATTGTGGACTTGTTCCAGGGACAGCTGAAATCTAAGCTGACTTGCCCAATGTGTAACGAGGTTGGTGAATAAATAGGTCTTTCCATTAAATTTGGACTAGAGTTTTAAAAACCGTCAGTTGTTTTGCACCTTAAGCCCTGGTCAAACAGCGCATGATAGTCGATGATAGCTGATGATAATCAAAACTATTATCACCTATCAAGCGGGTGGTCAAATGGCTCAAAGAATCTTGTGATAGCTGACGATAGTTTGGCATGAGCTTCTAGTGTAGGCACCTGCCAAGTGTAAACATTGCAACCAAAACTTTGTATGCATGAATTTTTTGCGGCAAAAGTGAGTAGCAGCCTGCGTTGTTTTCCGTCAGTTGTAGGAAGCGCTAACGAAAAATGAATCTAGAGAGCGCTGGTGGAGAAAACAGCTGACCGAAAAACTATCATTGACCATCATGAAGAATTTGAACATGCTCAAAGTGAATGATAGTCGATGATAGTCAATGATAGCCCGTGATAGTTGGTGGTCAAAAGTTTTAACTATCATTGACTCAACAATCTTCAGTTAAACCCCAAGCCATTCATGCCAGATGAGTTTATTTTTTATTTACATGTATTTTTGATGTTGTTGTCAGCTAATACTTAAATATGTATTTAAAATTTTGTTTGTTTCAGATCTCTATTAAATATGACCCTTTCATGAATCTATCAGTTCCATTGCCAAAACAACAGAAGCTTCTGCCGGTGATTATTTTCTTCAAAGACTGGAAGAGAGTTCCTCTTAAGGTACCTAAAATTATTATTAATATTTATTTAGTTTGCATTTTGTGGTTATTACATTTCATTTCTATTACTGTTCTACCCTCCCACATCCTGTACCTGACACACATACAGTACACTGACAGTCAATTCTAACAATAAAACAAGGCCTCTCAGTTTCCACAGGCTGACCAATGCTGACAGCCTTTAATCATTTTTTTCTTAGATTACAGTGAAAGTAACTCAAGATGCAAGTGTTGAACAACTTACAGCTGCTGTAGAAAGAGTGACTGCAATTCAACCAGAGCATGTATGACACTAGTTATATAACTATAGTTGTATATATATACATAATGAGTCTAACTAGACGTGCATCTGCAGATTTTAAGATGTGTATATGTGTCTGCAGCAGACGCATTATTAGCGTATCTTTTGGTTTGCTTAATTCTGACCTGCACTGTAGGTTTGGTGATTGATGGCATACAAAAAGGCAATTAGACCTGTTTTGATAGTGAAATTTCCAATCACTGGATCCCTACTGTAACTCATCAAGTCTAAATCACGATCAGCATCTACAATGTAATTTCTTCTTTCTCCTTGTCGGTCAGTTGTGATGGTTTCTCGTGTGCTAAATCTTCATGTGGATCTCATAAAAATGATTTTTCATGTGTTCACTTTCAGATGAGGGTGTATGAAATATTCCGTGGAAAATTCCATCGCATGTTTAAGCGTGGTTGCAGCTTGTCTTCAGTGGTTTCATCAGACACCATTGTTGTGTAAGTACAGTAGTTATTTGGTGTAAAGACTGAGTATAACTTTGGCCTACCTCTGATCAGAATGTGTTAGCACTAGTACCATTATTGTATAATGATTCTCCTTTGCTGACAATACAAGACCTCCTAACTTGCATTAAAATAATTCTTTGATTTGGACAGGTTGCCTTTTCTTAAATCATCACCTTACTATTTTGTTGTTACTTGTAGTATACAAACCATTTTCCCTTTAATTCACATGAATTTTTTTAAGCTGCATTTAATGCAAATTTTGAATCTTAATTAAAAGTTCAGTCTTAATAAATCCAATAGCAGTAAGTTAACACCCCTGGTGAAAATATTTAAAAGATCGACCTTGAAGTATTTTGTGAGGATCCTAAGAGGGCACCTTAACAATCTTCACTTCTAGTCCTCAAACATCTTTTAGGATCTTGCTAATTTTGCAAATTTATTATCCTTGGGGTCTCTGCAAACACCCTGCAGGGTCCTGCACAGAATGAAAGAGCCTCAGGGACAGCTGTACCTCCTACTTACACCATACACTGTAGATTATATTCCTAGCCTTTTTTTAATTTGAGTAGAGGTATTTTGTTACACGAGAACATGACGCAGAAGGACAGGTCAATTTTGAACCAGTGACCTTCAACTTAGAAGTGCAATTTGCTAATAATAATAGTAGTAGATAGGGGTAGTTTGGGTTACGGTGGACACAAGCCAATGAGATTACAGAGATCCTACCTTGTGAACAAAATCAACCAATCAGATTGAAGTTGTTGGTGTCATGATGATGTCACAGTATGTAATTTTAGAATGACATTGTTGATTATGCAAATGAGATGAGCATGCATAATGAAGGGGTCACCCCTATGTACTACTGATATTGCTCCTTGGCTACTCTTCTGGTGCAACTTTCATAACATTGAATGTTACCACACAGGTACGAAGTCCTCAGTGAAGAGGAAGCTGGTGAAGAAGTATATGAAGTACCAATTATACAGGTACGACTTGGTTGTATGTATGGTTGATATGCATGTATGTGGCCCGCAGTTGAGTTCGTTGTCAGGTTCCCTGGCATTCCTCCCTTCACAAAAACCAATATTTCCAAATTCCAATTCGACCCGGAAAGCGCGGTAACCTTTTGAAACGAGTTCCTAGAACTCTTTGGTGCTCCGTGGGTTAACAAATTACGTCTTTTTTTTTTTTTTTTTTTTTTTTTTTTTTTCAAGAAGAGCTTGGTACAGATGAATAAGGGGGGTAATTCGGTGGGGAGTAGAAACGAATGTTTGGTTTATCAACAAAGGTAAATTGGCCACGGTAAAGATATTCGAATCTCTCTACGGTGGCCAATTTAACTTTAGTTATCAAATCTCTTGATAAACCAAACATATTTTAGTACAGATGACATTGAGTACTGTATGTGGTATCAAATGTCACCCACTCTCATTTCTTGAGTTCTAGCTTGCCACTTTTCTCAGACATAATCCATGCATGCAAGACTATAGTAATACGTTTCGTATATGTATATTTTGAAGATTTTTAGGCGTTCTGACAATGTATTTGTGTTCCTATATCCCCGCAGAGAACCGTGTGTCCCCGTGTCATACCTTCTCACTGTGCAAACTGTTACAAACGATCTGGTGAAGTGCTACGGAGGTGTACACAGTGCTGGGGGATAGGATACTGTAACCAGTGAGTGATGGCGTCCTAAACTTCTCTTTACGGTTAATGATAACAATTAACAATTATTCAGTCCACGAGCGCGCATTGGGTGTGAGATGATAGATAGCCAACGAGGCGCGTAGCGCCGAGTTAGCTATCCATCATATCCAACAAGCGTGAGTGGAATAATTGTTTTATTAAAGACATATAATATTGCTAGATTTTGTTCATTTCGCTTTGCAAGAACAATTAGAAGACGATTAAATGGTTACCATTTCCCGGGCATGGTATAATGGCTCATATACCATGGCCGCTAAGCCATTCAAATCCCTGGAATTGCATTATACAATGAACCAGTTTTTATTTCATTCCTATTATTTACCTTTCGGCAGGGCTTCTTGCACAAGGTACAAGTTTGTGGGACCGAGCATTAAACTTCGCAAACAATTATTCAAAGTAAACACAACTTGGTTTAAAAAATAACCAACTGGCAGGAGGCAGACCAGCTGGCTATTTCCAAGTGTGGCCGAGCAAGTGAACTCGGAGCTACCGAAAAACAACCCCAGCTAGCGGCCAGAGCGGGACTTGAAAGCCGGAACTCCGGATTTCAATTCCAGCGCTTTGACTACTCGGCTACGCTGCCTCCTTCACTTCAATTTCAAAAGTGTACAACTTGTCAACGTCAAAATGGCGTTTTACTGTCTTGTTTACTTATCATAGCACTGACAGTTCTTGCCACCTGACATGCAAATACCTTTGATCCTCGCAGTGGCAACTGCATTAAACCTCCGATTACACCTTCGAACAGTTTCGAGTCAGGATTGCCTCCTGCATTGTCCCGTAATTTCCCTAAGCAAAAAAATGCACTCCACTTTGTCTCTCTCAAAACAGGCGTATCAATGGGTGCCAGCGAACCTTTAATTAATGCTGGTGCAGCCCTGCAATGCACTAACATTACTCGACTGTACTGTACAAGCTGTGTGAGAACGAAGAAATTGGCTCAAATGTCCATGTAACGTAGAGAAAACAGCAATCCTGGATCGCTCGTCAAGAATCAAAGCAGGCTATATTCCAACACATGCTTCCTACCTAAAAATTAATGTCAAGTGAAAATCTCATTCGGTTGTATATTTTTCCCCAGGGACTGCCAGAAGGGTCATTGGTCGACTCACAAGAGAAGCTGTAAGAGAGTGCCTCAGCCCATTGGCACTCCATTCGTTGTCAGCATTGCCGCTTCTCAGGCAACATTCAGTCAACTGCAAACCATGGCAGAGGAATATGCCAAGTAAGAAACGTTTCACCTGTATACACCATGGCCAATGTACGCATCAAAAGTTAAGCTGCAATTCCCCGTCGTCTTTAGCTCCTAAATTGTTACTTTCTCCGAAGTCCACTTGAATGTTGTGTACTTTATAATAAAGACCTTATATAGATTATGGTACGACTACGAGTACGACTACGGGTTTTTCCAATAGGCAAAGAGCGCGCGCGCGAACCAGTGTCATTTCGGCGGGAAAACTAGATAGCCGTCGTCATTTTACTACGATTTTTTTGTGAGAACGGCGTAATGGCGAAAATAAGTCCTCGAAACGTAGGAGATGTCGTCTTTTTGGAGTAACGAAAGGGCTTAGCTATCACTTTCATAACAACTTTGTCAAGTTCGTCGCTCACAAAGAGTAAAATGAAGCTTTCTGGGATATATCTCTTCTTAGTACTTCGGTAAAAACTTGAAGTCGAATCTCGTATTCATTGTCTTACTCAAACCAGAACTTACTGCAGTAAAGATATCTAATAGTTGGTTGTACAAGACAGACTGATAAAAACGCCCTCCAGCTCTACATTATTGTGAGCACAAGTAGTCGCCTTGTAACAGCGCACATATACAGTACAGTCGACTCCCGATAACTCGAACCCTCGCTAACTCGAACCAATTTTTCTCATCTTTCCTATATAATTTTACCCTTGATAACTCGAACCCCCGATAACTCGAACCTTTTTCAATTTCCCTTGAAGTTTCGAGTTATCGAGAGTCGACTGTATATCATTTTTAACGTAACAAATCATGTTTTTAGCCTTGGAAGACAGTTGAAAAACGTTCGTTAGGATCTTCGTAGTCTACTCTTTGTCAACAGCCGAGTAGGTAAAAGTTTTAGGCGCGCGTGCAAAAGACTTCTTGTGAGTGTTCGAACGTGCTCGCGTTTCGCTTCTCCTTCAAATCTTAGTCAGAGAAGAGAAAGACTTCTTATGGCCTACACTACATATGTTACTAATCGCACGCGCCCCAGCGTACTGCATTTCCTTTACCTTAAGTAGAGTTTTCGTGGGTGTCAATCAAAGAAAAGTCGTTACTAGAAAACAGAAGTTTAGCTCAACAGGATCAGTAGGTCGCCTTCGTACATGGCTTCGTTTACTCTGATAGTTGAATTTCGAACCTGTTTTTCACGGTCCGTTTGAAATTGTCATTGTTATAGTCAGACATGCTGATGGCTGCAAAGACGATAAACAGTTCGCAAAAGATCTTAATTGTTTATTGACTTCCTTACAGGTATTCTGTAGTTGTGCGTCCAGGTGAAAGCAGTAATGAGGACTCACCGAAGAAAGGGGACACATCCCCAAGTGAGAACGATTCAGGCGCTGGCAATCCCGCTGGACAAGGTACACATATGATTTTGGTTTCTTCTGTAGATAGTGCTTGCCATATATTCGGCCGTGAAGTCCGCTATAGTAACTTTGCTCTTTGTCGGAGCATGCAGTATGTTCTGACGGTTTAACGTGGACGCGAGGAGTTTGTAAGACTAATGATTATCACGGTCGCCTGGGAAATATGCTCTGCGGTTTGAAATTAGCGACCGGGAACTTATTTTTTCTGGGACTTTCTTTGGGGACCGTGCAAAACAGGGCTGTGGCCAAGAAATACCTCAGCGGCAGGCTCATTCAAAAACCCAGCCAGCTCTTAAATGGACTGTGCACTTTGGACTTTGTCTCAGTTCTTTACGTTTGAAACTGAGACAAAGTTAGAAGGATTTGTATGGAGTCATCATGGCATAACGGAGCTAATATCTCGCCCCCAAATTGCAATAAGATGCTGATTTTTAGGCATTTTTCATCATGCTCTTTCCGAATATACTAACAAATCCCATAATTTTAAAAATTCAAATATTTGTGATGTCACACTTTAGGTCTCCATACGCACCTTCCCATCGTCAGCCCCCACCCCCCGTCCCCTCCCCCACCCCGGCAGGTAACATAAGGACGGCTGTTTGAAAGTGAGATGAAGATTTCGCATTAACAGCTTCTGATGGAGAACGTTTCAAGCTGTTTTACCTACGGAACATAAAAGGTTAACGATTTACAAATGACTGTAGATGTCTAAATGTCAAGTTATGTGACTTTCCGGTGCAAGAACACTTCTGGCTTTTTTTTTTTTTTTTTTTTTTTTTTTTTGTCTTGTCCCGCCTCGACTAGCTTTGTGACTATTTGCGGGACAAGCCCTTTATATAATCTGAATCTGTAAATAAATTGTTGTTGTTGTTGTTGCACCAGAAGGAAGGAAAGGTGAAACGTACTGCCAGTTTCAAACTATTAATTTTATCCAGTTATTTTCCCAGGTGTGGCCGGTGCAGAATGTCCTGAAAAAGAGAATGTTCCGAAGTTTCACATCAAACCCGTCACCTCTTACGGCGATGGTATCATTGGACAAGAGGGCAGCCGGCTGTCAGATGAAGGTTACTGTAACTGTTTTGTTGTTTTTATACTATGTGTTGCTGAGCGACCAATTTAACTGTCGATTGGATTGATTGTACTAGAATCGATACTCCAAAGCAAGGATGTTTACACTACAGCGTTGAAAACTTATTTCAAACTTAACTGTGGTGAAATGTTAAAATCAAAATAATGTACGCCTCAAACCCCGGTCATTTGCCTCGTATCTCCCATCCATATGTACGCGTACTACACCAGCGAGGGCTACATGTAGCTGACGAAAATGGCAATTTTTAATTTTCACACAGTTGGCCATGACAACAAATGACAGCTATAAACCGTTTTCAAATGTTCTGTTCTCGTCTATGTCATAACTATGAGGACTGAGAAACAAATACTACATTGTGTAAACATCATAAAGTGTCCAACCTTTTTTGGAGTATCCATTCTGGAAACTACCCTCCATGTCACTGGGATTTGGTAAGATTGTGATTTTGAAAGTTTTTACCGTGACGGGCCTAGTGCGCTTGCGTTGTGAGTATAAACTCGTCAAGTTCTCTTGATAGGCCTCGTGCTTTGCTCTGGCCTTATACAAAGTTTAAAAGTGCAATTACATCACTAATTCGCTGCTGAAATTGCTGCGTCTCGCTGAGTCAAAACCCGGGACTGTTTTCACCACTGCTCCAACGTCGCCCCCCGATATCCGTCATATGTTAGTACACTGAGCTGTTTTGTAAAATGTAATGCTCGCTTATACCAACAGGACCAAACCTACTGAATTTAACAGGCAAATATTTTTCCATTGACTGGAGAAACCATCCACGGGCACCCGAGTATGTTGTCGTTGAAGAAAAAGACGTGGTATGTTCCAATAAACACTCAACGCAATTCTCTCTCTATCTCCAGTGAAGGGTACAGGTATAGATTTGTAAACTGTTGCAGTGGAACTGTTGGAAAAACTTTACAGTGCACAAACTCAACCGGGGCAACTGAAAAAAACCGACACTTTGAAATGTTCTCGTTTTTGATTGGTTTACAAACTACCAAAGCCAGACACCTTTGTTGTAAACGTGACCTGTAATTGACTGATCAATGTTGGATGGCCCTGGTTGAGTTGGTTGCACTGTGAATACAACTGATGCCTCGTTTCTCCATAGAAGGGGTTCGAGGGGATCATTAAGTGAATTGATCGTTGACAGAAGAGTTCTCTCTACGTTCTCAAATGCAAATGTCAAATGCTTTGTTTATTAGTGGAAATGCACCTAACTACCCAAGGCTAGTTTACAGGCATTCCACTCAGAAATAACGGGAAACAAGTATTAATAATCAAATCGAACATAACATGTTAAAAATCCCAACTGGCAGGAGGCAAACCAGCTGGCTATTTACAAGCGTGGCCGAGGCGGGACTTGAACCCGGGACCTCCGGATTTCAAGTCCGGCGCCCTAATCGCTGGGCCACGCCGCCTCCCAACTCTTTCTCGTTTCTTGTCTTACTTTGGGCTTGGGTTGGTGAAGGGGGAGGGGGGAGAGGAACGGGGAAGGGGTAAGGGGAATCCGTTAGTGTGAATTAAGCTGGTTAGTCTGCAGCAATAATTATTTAGAATTACGATCATCTTTGTTTCATTTTCTTCGGACCTGAAAGGAACGCACTACTTTGAATCCAGTACTATCGGAAACAATTTTGGCGCCGAATAGAACGGTGCTTCTGGTTAATCGCAACCGACTTGAAAGTAAACCCGTCCCATTCACGAGTTTTCTACGTAGACCAAAATCAATCAATCAAGTTTACGTCGGAGAAACTGGACCCGTGTAGGAATGGGCGAATGGAACGGTATTTTCCGGTTGTTCCGATTTTCCGGAACGTTAGGACAAACTCGCGAGGTATACTGTACCCAGAATTCCAAAATTTTATTCAGAAAAAGTTCTGTTCTATAGACCCAATGCAAAAGTGGCTGACATTTTGATATTCTTTTGTCTACATTCAAATTGGCCTCACTAGCCTCGTTCTTGAGTTCAAAAATCAAAAGAATATTTTACCTTGGACGAGGCTAGTGAGACTAATTTGAATGAAGACAAAAGGATATTAAAATGTCAGCCATTTTTGCATTGGGTGTATTCGATTCCATACCCGGAATGATTGGTTGAATGGAAAGCGTTTTTTTTTTTCTGCAACCCTTCTGCTTTTACTTGGCAATCTTCACCAAGTGCCTCAATCTTCTTACGGAGAGGTATCCTGTTGTAAATTGGTGCTTCCTCATTCACTGACTATTGTTGGTCTTTTCTTTTAGGAATGCGAAGAACATTCGTCTTTCCAGTCTGAAACGATTTCAGGTGAATATTGCGGGTTATCTTGTCAGAGTGATCGCCAATTAAGAGCCAATTGTCAATTGTCAATTGTTAATTGCCAATCATCTCCCTAGCAGTCTGTTTCCCAGTAATATTTATGAGAACAAGCGAAGCGTTTGTCTATTAAACCTTGCATTCCACTTGGGGCAAGTAAGTAACACATTCCAACCTAGCAGTATAAAGGATGTTTGTCCCATGAACCTACTTAAATGGCTTTGGCTCCCACGAGTCTCCTGTAGCTCAGTGGTAGCTCATCAAGCGATAGTGGTCTTGGTCTTCATGCTCCAGAAAAAACAATGTGGTTTAAGCTGTGGGAGTTGCAGGCCTGTGAGGGTAGGTGTAGTCCTTTCACGTTTTGCAACTTCCAGTTAATTGAAATGCGTCTTTTGTTTTCCAGAGTCATACAGTTGTTCGTTAACGGAGTGTTTGGAGCTTTTCACAGAACCTGAGACACTGAGTGAGAACGATGCTTGGTAAGCTAACTTGACGCTGACTTGTATCGTCTTGTTCGGATGAACATTTCTTCTGCCCCACAAGCATATGCGCAGCGTTGTTTACACGTACGATGAGCGTAAGCAACATGTGACCGAATGCCATTAGTTTTCAGGATATGCGGAAAGTCCAATTTGCAGACGCTGCGTACTGTTTGTGCTTGCGTTATCCTGGTTTATAGGGGGTAGACGTCGTTGGAAAATTCACTCGATATCAAACCCTTGTAGGTCTATATTTAGAAGCAAACGTGCGTTCAAAGTGATTGGACACATGTATGATTAGCATATCTCTTGTTTTTGAAGTCTGCTTTAGGAAAAAAAAAGAAAAACAAAACAGAAGCGCTCTTTTAGTTGCGCGTGTTTGACGTTTTGCCGCTGATTTGTAGGTACTGTCCCAAGTGCAAGGCTCATCGGGAGGCTACCAAGCAGTTGTCAGTGTGGCGTCTGCCGGAGATCCTCATTATCCACCTCAAGAGATTTTCCTTCAGGAACATCCTGTTCAAAGATAAGATCACCAAACTCGTGGAATTTCCGTTAAGGTTGGTCAGTTTTGATAAGCAGTGTGTACTAATGTACAGTTTCCGTTACATGGTTTGAGTCTTCTTTATTACAAAATGGGACGTGACTTATGCCCCTTCCAGGGTGGGGTAGTGCGTTGCACTTTGTGGCCCTTCCAGGATGGGGCAGTGCGTTAACCTTATGGCCCTTCCATGGTGGGGTAGTGCATTACACTTGGTGGCCCTTCCAGGGTGGGGTAGTGCGTTTGCGTTTCGCTGTTCACCTTGCTTTACATTTAATTACCGTTTCTCAAATGTTTAAGGGGGCTAGACATGTCTCGCTTTACTTTGGGTAAAGACGACAAGGAGGGATCGCTGTACGACCTGTTTGCCGTGGCTAACCACAGTGGCACTGTTAACTTTGGCCATTACACAGCATTTGGAAGACTGGCGGAGACAGATCACCCCACTGATGGACTGAAAAAGAACGGCCTTGGTAATATTATTATAACTGTTTGTGTTATGAGGGTATGTGTCACTCAGTGGCCAAGTCACATGTGCGTCAACTCTTGTTGGGGAACTCGCCGATGGTGGTTTAATAATTAACAATAATTCGCTGAAGGCGAAGTGGATGTTCTTGGTTTTACGAAACCTGAGGTGAACAGTAGACCAATTTCGATATATTAAACTTCTACCTTGACTACGAGGCGTAGGGCAATAAAACAACGGAAATCAATTACTCATCTCTGAACGTTAGTGTACTTTCTGTTGTTTTATACCCCTAAGCCTCGTAACCAAGTAGGAATTTTATTTTTTTTATCGAAATTGGTCTATTGTCGTAGGATAATTTTCAGGGTAAATCTTTAAATCCAACAAAAGATAAAGCTAATTATGAAGCACAATACGCTCAAGTACTAACCGCATAGATGCGCCGATACAGACAGGGTAGACATTTACAAGTAGTTTGGCTGTAAAATACTAAAACAACAAAAAACGATGCAAAGACAATGTTGTTGAGTAGCTTTGTTTGGCTACGGTTGAAAATGAAGTGGCATCCACTTCTCGATTGGACAGTTTTTTGTACGTTCTTGGAGCTAACGATTTCTGAAACCTTTCTCGATAAAGTCTGTCTTGAGTAATTTAGTCAATCCTTAGTCATTTGGCTTAATTCCTAATGTTCAACTTGAGAGTGATGATGATGATGAAATTCTTCAAAAAAACACCAGCCATGTAACTTGACGACAAAGATAAGTGGCCAGGCCTTCAACCGGAAATTGAAAATTCGGTATCGAATGGGCTTGCTCCCATAACATTTAAACAGAGTAGGTGAAATTTCATTTAATTTTTTTTTACTCAGGAATGGTACCCTTTTGCTTTTAGAGTATGTGAAAACATCATTTACTCTCTAACTTTGTTTTCCATCTCCTTACAGGCTGGCGATATTTTGACGACAGAAACGTCACGGAAACGTCCGAGGAACGCGTCGTGTCAAAATACGCTTACGTGTTGTTCTACAAGCGACGGCACGCGGTTCATTCACTTCAGACAAATGATCTCGAACCAATAGCCACGCGAGAAGAAACGGAAGAAATCGAGGAACGAACAAAAGCAAACCTTGCGGACGTCGACGAAAACGAGTTGGATTGAAGACAGATACCATTTAATGTACATGTATAAATACTTGCGCTGTAACTTATGTCGCTATAAATATCTACCGCTTAAAGCTTTAAGGTAATAACTAGCAGTGAGATGTTTGCTTGTAGCTAGCATTGCAATTGAAAGAAGTTTTCTAAAAACATTGAATTCTCGTAGCCCAACCAGCCTGTGCATGCATCCGGTTTTCATCGCTTGCGGCTGACAGTGGCTGTCGTGCGTACGCTACCGTCGAGGAGTTTACGCGCTAGAGATGTGTTTTTCAAATTTATTTTTACTGCAAACTAACGTAATGTATTTTTAATGTCTTCGCTTTCAAAATCGAATTCCCAGTAATTCATGAACATCGGGCTCGTATTTTTTTTTTGGCAGTCGAAATGTTTTTGGGTGTTTTGAGATTGTATTCGCAGGCTGTATTTAAGTATATCTCAGTAAATCGGAAGGTAGCAAGTTATCTAATGCTTTTGAGCAACAAGAAAGCGCGGAAAAGCAACACGTTATATTGCAGTGCTATTTGAATACACTGTTCGAAGGAAAAATTGTCTTATTCTGATTGGTCTGGAAACTTGTCATCCAATTTTTTAACTAAAATAGCTCTTTGGAAAAATTTGTGCTAATTCAATTTTTAGTGGTCACCGTTAAGGCCTCTTTGGTACATAGAACAGTTATTTTTGAACAATGGCAAAGGATAGCTCGAGCAGAAAAAGGCCACTCGCGAGGATTTAGGGAACTGGTCATAACAGGTTTGTTCGAAGAGGACCCACTTTGTCTGGGGGGGGGGGGGGGGGGTGCTCGAAGACAGCAGCTATCTCGTGAACATTACCGACAAAATTTTATTGGTTTTAAGATAAATTTGAGTTGATATGGAAATATTCAGCTAGCAAGAGTCAGCGTTGCCAGATAAACAAGAAAAGTGAGGTTTACATCTCATTGTCATTTTGTACAGCGTCTGGATAGAAGGGTGGCTATGCAATACAGACACCATCTTTTGAGGTTGAGGAAGGGGGGTGCAGACAGAGACCACCATCTATTTTGGGGTTTGGTGGGTCCTCTTCGAGTACAGTAGTTTTCACCACTTCCCTGTGGTTTCCCGAGGGAAATGTTCGGGGATGTAGCTAATTAAGAAAGTAGGTCATTACAGTGTTATTGAAATCCATTGCACGGCTCAACGGACTTTAGAACTGTCCGGCCAGGGACGACCTTCTCGGGTTCTAGACGTGGGGGCATCTTGTATGAGAATTGTTTATTGGTTTGTTTGTTTTTGTTTTCAAAATGAAGGTTAAACGGTGCATTTCTTGTGTTTTGGTCTTGTATAACAAAAGTAGAAAAACAAGTTGCTGCATCAACAATAGAGCGATTTTCCATTGAGTGTCAAAAGGAATTTCGCATTCGGTGTGGTTTTGCTCTGCTCTTCTCAGCGATTCGTTTGCAGAATTCGTGCCTCTTTCCCAGCCAATGAGAACCGAAACCAATAGTGATTTTGCTGCTAACATGCTCCTTTCCCGCGTTTGGCGCCGGTTGCATGTATTTGCTTCTAATTCTGATTGGTTCGTTGTGTGTCCGTTGTTACGTTTGGCTGGAGTAATAGGCCATTTCCGAGTTGCTGTGAACCTCATTGTAAAAGTGAGGCTAAGTGTAAAGCCTTTCACATGAAAATTAGTTTTGTCTGCAATTGAATGAAAACTAATACTTTGCACTTAGCCTCGCTTTCATAATGACGTTCAAAGCAACTTAGAAATGGCCTATTACTTTGGTCTCGGTTTTACGACACTCGATTGGAAGACCGCTCTTACCAGTAATCAGAAATACACCCTTCTCCAAAATGGCGGCCGAAAATTCAAATAAGTTAAAATTTAAAATGTATAACAGCACTAGAAAGGGCACTTTTACTTTAGTAACCCCGCTAAGTTTCAGCATATCAGGTGTAATATCAGCTAAGAAAATGTAAGTCGAAAAATGAAACATTTACAGACGTTTGTATGCCTGGGGGTATGACGTATACCCTCAGTCATACAAACGTCTGTAAATTTGTAAAATTTCATCTTACGCTTCCTAAGCTGATATAACACCTAATATGCTGAAACTTTGCAGGGTTACTAAAGTAAAGTTGCCCTTTCCAGTGCTGGTATCAGTTTTTCATTCAGTTCAATTTTAACTCATTCAAATTTGTTGCCGCCATTTTGGAGAAGGGCGGTCTATTTACAGGTCCAGACAAAAATAGCTGGTCCATGACAACGCGTCGCAGCTGGGGTAATGGACCGTGGACTACATTTATGAAACAATTTGAGGCCCAAGAGTGACCTGAAACGTATTTCTCGTTGCAATTTCATTTTCTGTTCAAACGTTTAGGTCATGGTAATAAAGGAAATGATCACTGAGGATAAAAGTCTTGATTTTGAAACAAATTCTCCCAACAAGTACGATGATAAATACACGGAGAGCAGTGAGGAGAAGATGTATGTTAAATGGGCCCTGTCACGGAGTTTTGTTGGTCAAAGCTGCTAAAATATTTGACTAAGAATCTCTTTTGTAACAGGAAATTGCTCTTACAGCACTGGGGAGAAAATATGAAATGACTTCTCTGGAAAGAACAACCTGTAATCAGCCTTTTGCAATTTTTCCAAAACACTTAGAAGGAACTTGAAAAAATTGGCCAATTTTTTAAAGTTGCAACCATTTCCATCTTAGCCATCCGCAGACAAAGATGAATAATACTTGTTTCTGTGCATTAGTAGGGTTATTGTTAACACAACTGAACCATTATTTGAACGTTTACAACCATAAAAATATGTTTTTTTGGCTATTTAAAGTGACACTGAAAATAGTTGGCACTGCCTCTTTAATACTGGGTGTTGAAGGTTGAAATACGACCCTGAAAAGATGCCATGTTCTTGTTAGACAGTTCACAGTCCCCTACTTTCCCGTGTGATTGTCGAGATCGAACTGTCGCCATGTTGGTATGTGATGACGACCGCAACCTGGGAAGAGTCCCCTTGATGTTCTTTGGGGCATTTCATGTACGAGAATAGGTATTAATTGCATTTTCTCTTGTTGCTGTACAGTTTTGACCCCCAAACGTAAACGCCTTCGGCACAGGCCCTTAAAGCGTCTGCAGACTAAGCGGGAGAGAGTAGATGCGAACTCGACAGTTAGTAGTCAAGCGTGAACTGTCTTATCTGGAGAAATAGCTTGAACTGTCATTAAATTGGACTGTAAAAATTTCAAAAGTCTTTGGAAAACATGGAAATATATTGTTTCAGTATGAGACGAAACGGGATATGATGATCGCCTGTTTTCACTCCGCGCACCGCCATCAGTTTGTGTTTTATAACTTGATGTACAAAAGAAACTATTAGTGACATCAACGGCACTTGGAATGTGAGGTTTGCAAGGCGTGGACTTAGCTGTTCCTTTCTTTCTTTTTTTTTTTTTTTAATTATTCGGCTAGCCATGCATTAGTAATATCTAGGAACATTGCTATCCTATCATACCAATTCAGCTTGCGTGTATTTAAGGTAGAAGTTAGATTACAATGAACATGTGCCTAGGCAAATGATCTAGAACATTGAGCGATTTCGACTTAGGTGCTGAATGGAACGTAATTTTCCTGGTTGTTCAGGAGTTGTCCACGTCAACCGAAACAACACAATTACATGTAACTTACGTCGGAGACACCACACGCGAGTAGAAATGAACGAATGGGACGTTATTCAGTCCGGTTGTACGGTTGCTCGGATTTTCCGGAGCGTTAGGCCGGACAACCTCGTAAGGTGTCAAAAATTCCGCAATTTTATTCAGAGCCCATGATGCTCAGGGTGCTTGGCCACCTCGATCTCGTACCGCTTGTACAGTTCGTCGACCATGTTTTCCTTTTTCTCTGGTGAACGTGAATCAGAGATCTGAATTGAAAAGAAACAATTTTCAACTTAAGGGGGCAGTGTCACCAAGTTTTAATGTGCCTTTGAACGACGAAAAAACATTTGTATCGATGGAAATCGCTTAAAACTGGCTAATAGTTCTTAGTGACAAAGCTCTCTTCATTAACTACTGACCTATTTCTGTTCTTCCGTGCTTTTCAAAGTTTTTGGAACGAATAATTTACAACCGTATTATAAATTATCTCAATGACTCCGATATCTTATGTGATAATCAATATGGCTTTCGAAAATATCGCTCTCCTAGCCTTGCGCTTATTGATTTGTGTGACAAAATTTCTTCTGCATTTGATAGAAAAGAACATGCCATTGGAGTATTCCTCAGAGATCTTTCGAAAGCGTTCGATACGATAAATCACGACATTCTTTTTGACAAACTCGATCATTATGGGATCCGTGGTCTGGCACTAGAATGGGTCAAAAGTTATTTTTCTGACAGGACACAATTTGTCGAATTTAAGAGTTAATGTCAGTAAAAATCAAAGAAATCGTGGCCACGGTCAAAAAATCGATTTCGCTCATACTTTGTCAGTTTGAAGGCCTAGGTAAGTAAGTAAAGGATATAAGGTTAGTTTTTTGAAATATTCCATATAACGGCAGAAAACCGCCAAAAACGGTCACCCTACCGGAAGCTCGGATTTCACCACGCGAGAACTCGAAATTTTACATTTTTCAGTTTCTCGCTACACAGCCATTTACATAGCTGTGAATCTTTCTTTAGTATAAGTTAATACATTGATTCTTCCTCAATCGAAACATAGTAATTATTTTCATCTCTGCTCGTTTGTGAGCGAACTGAGCTGGGATGAAGTGGACACACTTTTCCCTATCACGCAAAAGTCTAAAATAATCCAAAATCAACATAAAAAAAAGCTGACCGGTAGTTCTTCAAATCCTCTGATACTTTGACAAAAGACAGTTCAGTCATTGATTTTTAGGTGTACGCTTTGAAATCTTTAGGATCTAGCAGAACTTTTGCACGAACGCCGATCAAAGTTGGACAAAATTACAATTCAGCGCCATTGAAATCTACAACGCCACGTAACAAGGCAAAATTGAATAAATTAACTCCTCGGCCAAAGTTCGTATAAAAAAGACTTAAAACTATTTTCAACGCTTAAAACGTTTTAAAAATATATTGATGTTAAATATATTGTCTACACGGGTACAACAAACCAACAAACACCAAAATTACTACTAGACAAAATTAAATCTCACTCGCTCCCCAATCTGTAGTGTCCACGAGCGACTTGGCTACAATAACAAAGAGATATTTACATCCCTTGATTTAAAATAAGTCATATTTTAAAATATCTTACTAAACGATTTGCCAGATTTCCCGGTGAACTTGCTGAAGAAATAGAATATAACTTGATAGCAATACAACCTGGAACAACTAAATTTAATCCTATTAAGGATGAGAAGCTTTATCATCCTTCGATAGCCAATCGGAAGTAACCGTTCCACGAAAATTGCATCGTTCTCTAAATAACCAAATCTACATATCCATAGCTCTGAAACATCTAAAGCCCGAGTTTATTGTTGGGTAAGTTCACAGACATACAGAACAGCGGTGTCTTGTTCGTTTTTAACTATTATCGGTGGGATTTGCGTGGGGATTTGCGGCGGAGACGAAAGCACTAACTCCTCAACTTCCGTCACACCACCCAAGGAGTGAAAGTTTCCGGAGTTGAAACAAAAGTAGACTTGATTTTGGCAAGAATTCGTTTTTTTAAAAGCCAATGAATTTATTGGAGATGATTGTCTGTCCTATTCATCGTGCCAGGTTCAGCATAAAAGTAATTTCTGCACCATCCCGGAAGTTGTTTCGGGTCGCTCTGAAGGAGCTGTGGAAAGTAGCCGCATTGGAAAAAGAATATATTTATGCCAATCCAGTTGTCTCAGGTAAATGACCAGTTATAAGATGTACTACCAGACAGGAACTGTATCCAATGAGTTTTGTATTCTCTTCCTTCCGGTGACACGAGAATATACGACCATATATGGAAAAAATCGTTTATTTGAACAACGAAGAGATTTAATTTATGTTGGTGATGGTCATTTTGTTACTTATTTCTTCATTCTGTTATCCAATCAATTATCATAATGTACAATAATTATTATTCCACGAGCACACGTTCGATATGAGATGATAGATAGCCAACGAGACGCGTAGGCCATAATCATCTCATATCCTAATCTCGTTTCGACATTCCCGAACCGACTGAGATCAGAGTACGAGATTACTCATATCCAACAAGCGCGAGTGGAATAATTGTTTTATTAACAACAATCAAGAAATATTGGTAGGCCTTGCTGATTTCCTTTTCAAGAGCAACCAGAAAACAATTCATGGTCGCTACTTCTCGGGCATGGTAGAGGGTCTCCAACAGGTTTTTTGAGGTCCGGGATTCGGCTTTTTTATTGTCGGGATTCGGGATTTTAGTGGAAAAGGGCGGCGATATTCGGGACAGGACGCGGAATTTGACGATTTTACGAAACAGGATGCGGGAAGTGCGGCAAGTTTGGTGTCGAAAATGTACAATGAAAATCTAGTTTTCACCATCCTGGACGAGAAAAGAAATCTACAGGTCCTATGTCTTTACAGATAAAATTTCTTCAGTACTTCCTGAGACCCTGCAGTTCACTTGAGCCGATAAGCCTATACGAATGCCACAGAGCTAGCGTACTGAACGACATTAAGGGACTAATTCGCGCGAAAGGCACGTGAGTAGCAATGACCTTCAGACTTTGGCGGCCATTATCCCTGACTTGGAAAAGTTTCCAAGCATTAATGTGACAAGAAAGTCAGCCCTCGCCATTCAATTGAGCGAAAAAAAAAAAAAAATAAGGAAAAAGAACAAGCACTACTACGAAATTGCTGACTGACTTATTGACTGACGTGATTCGGGGAAAACTTTGAGAACGCCTTAAATGAACGATGCCGTCAAGAAATAGGACAAATCATCTGACAGCTAATTTGTCGGTGACCTAAGACCAGTGCAAAAATCAGAGCTCAGATTTGCAGTGGGAATTTACATCCAACTGAAAATGCCTTTTTTGTCGAGTTAATGGGCTTAAAAAATATTATGACCTGACCGGGATCGGGATTGGACTAACACAGCGGTCGGGGTTACGGGACTGAGAGAAAATTTTGTCCGGGATGGCGGGATTGCAGAACACTATTGGGGACCCTAATGGTATTTAAGCTAAGCTAAGCTCATTAAGCTAATCAAAACCCTGGAATTACATTATACAATGATCCACTTTTTAATAACAACCCTTATTAAAAACTGAATAATTGTATAACGCAATTCGAAAGATTTGATTGGCTTAGCGGCCTTAGTATATGAGCTATTATACCATGGACGAGAAATGGCGACCATTAAATTATCTGCTGGTTATTCTTGCACAGTGAAATCAGTAAGATCTAGCAATATTTCTTGCGCTTGTTGGATATGAGATGATTATAGCGAACTCGGCGCTTCGCGCCTTGTTGGCCATCTATCATCTCATATCCAACTCGCACTTGTGGAATAATTGTTAATTATTTCATGACTCCCATGTGTTATGTAAGCCAACATTCTGGTCTTTGATTAAAATAGTTCATTTCAGCTTCGCCAAAAAAACAAAATTCCTTCAGAAAGATATCAACAGAAAAAAAAAGGGATGGCAAACTTCATGGACTGGAACAAATAACTTCCTTTCCACAGCTGCCTCAGAGTGACCAGAAACAAGTTCCGGGAAAGTGCAAAAAATACTTTTTAACCTTCACGACAAGCTAAACAGATAGTCATTTCCAGTAAATCCGTCGCCTTTTGAAAACACTCATTCTTTCCAAAATCAATTCGCATTTCACATGTGCCGAATAAAACTCGAGAATTAACTGGACTTGGTTGTGTCGGTACGCTTGTTACACTACGTGGGTGGCGTGACGGAAGTTGAGGAGCTATTGCATTCGTCTGCGCCGCAAATCCCACCGACAATAGTAAAAAAAGAACAAGACATCGTTGTTCTGTATGTCTGTGAACTTGCCCAACAATAAACTCCGGCTTTAGATGTAAAGTTTCAGAGGGGGAATGAGTAGATTTGGTTATTTATAGAACGATGCAATATTTGCTTTTCGTGGGAAAGGTTACTTCCGATTGGCTATCGAAGGATGATAAAGCTTCTCATATTGTTCCAGGTTGTATTGCAATCAAGTTATTTTCTATTTCTTCAGCAAGTTCACCGGGAAATCTGGCACATCGTTTATCAAGGGATGCAAATATCTGTTTGTTATTGTAGCCAAGTCGGTGGTGCGTGACACTACAGATTGTATTGGGGAGCGAGTGAGATTTAATTTTGTCTAGTGGTAAATTTGGTGTTTGTTGGTTTGTCGTACCCGTGTAGACAATATATTTAACATCAATATATTTTTAAAACGTTTTAAGCGTTGAAAATAGTTTAAAGTCTTTTTTATACAAACTTTGGCCAAGGAGTTAATTTATTCAATTTTGCCTTGTTACGTGGCGTTGTAGATTTCAATGGCGCTGAATTGTAATTTTGTCCAACTTTGAGCGGCGTTCGTACAAAAGTTCTGCTAGATCCTAAAGATTTCAAAGCGTACACCTAAAAATCAATGACTGAACTGTCTTTTGTCAAAGTATCAGAGGATTTGAAGAACTACCGGTCAGCTTTTTTTTTATGCTGATTTTGGATTATTTTAGACTTTTGCGTGATAGGGAAAAGTGTGTCTACTTCATCCCAGCTCAGTTCGCTCACAAATGAATAGAGATGAAAATAATTACTATGTTTCGATTGAGGAAGGAACAATGTATTAACTTATACTAAAGAAAGATTCACAGCTATGTGTATGGCTGTGTAGCGAGAAACTGAAAAATGTAAAATTTCGAGTTCTCGCGTGGTGAAATCCGAGCTTCCGGTAGGGTGACCGTTTTTGGCGGTTTTCTGCCGTTATATGGAATATTTCAAAAAACTAACCTTATATCCTTTACTTACTTACCTAGGCCTTCAAACTGACAAAGTATGAGCGAAATCGATTTTTTGACCATGGCCACATGTTTCTAATTTTCCTCGATTCTTACAGACATTCACTCTTAATAGCGTTAGATCTGCCCCACAGGGGATTTCCTGTGGGGTGTCTCAAGGTTCCATTCTTGGTCCCTTATTTTTTATCCTGTGTGTTAATGATTTGAACAATGCGTCCCTGCTTGATGCAATCTTGTTTGCTGATGATACAAACCTATTTATCTCCCATAATGATCCTGTTTACCTAATTAACACATTAAATAGAGAACAAATTGTCAACCTGGTTTGCAGCAAACCGGCTCTCCTTGAATTTAGCCAAGACTAATTTTATGGTATTCAAGCCTTGGCAAAAGAAGCAATCCTTTGAATTTCAAGTTTTCATAAATGAGCAGCCTATCCTTCGTGTTTCTGAGACCATGTTTTGGGGTGTTTTATTAGATGACAATTTGACCTGGAAATCGCATATATCCTTAACAGCAAATAAATTATCCAAATCTATAGGTATTATTCATAAATCTAGATTCTTTCTCTCTACTCACTCCCTTCGTACTTTATACAATTCTACGATCCTTCCATATTTATATTATTGCAATTTAGCTTGGGCTGGTACCTATAAGTCAAACCTTCAAAGAATTGTAACCTTACAGAAACGTGCGTTAAGAATAGTAAGCAATTCTACATACATTGCCCATACTGGCCCTATTTTTAAGGGACTTAAACTCTTAAAATTTCATGATATCCATTCGTTTCAATTAGGTACTTTTATGTTTTCATTCAAGAACTCTACACTTCCTTCCAAATTCAATAACTTTTTTTTTACTGAATAGTCAAATCCATAATTATAATACTAGGAATGCTCAGTCCTTCCGCTTGCCACTGTGCAGAACGAACACCAGGAAGTTTTCAATTTACTTTCAAGGTCCAAACTTTTATAATTCGCTAAATTCTGACATAACTAGTTCTCCCTCCTCCGCTTCTTTTAAAAGAAAGCTTCTCTCTAGGTATTAACTTCTGTAAGGCTGTATTTCTTAACTAACTTACTTAATATGTGTGTGCGTGTGTGTGTGTACGTGTGCGCGGTCAAAGTTAATTGTCATAAGTCCATAAGTTTCTTTCAGGTTTTCTCGCCATTTATTTTCTTTCGTCAATTTTCATCATTTTTTTTCCATATGTAATTGTTGTATATGGCAAAATAAATATTGTATTGTATTGTATTGTATTGTATTGTATTGTATAGTTGGAGAAGTCATTCAATATTTTTCCTCCCGGTCGTCTACGAAAAATGTTATGTTAGAGAAAAGGTTCTATATAAGATGATGATGATGATACCGGTAGTACAATACAGTACCCCTTTAAACTAAATTAACATGCTGTACCGAGGTAAACCACCAAGTACAGCATGTTTGTTATAAGTCTCTCGTATTAATTTTCTTTTGTACCATATTTGTATGTGTCGCGTCTCTTTTGTTTTGGCTTCGGACATCCTTCTAAAAGCCTTTATTAACTCGCAGGATGGGCTCCAGAGACTGACCTTTCGACTTCACATGCTGGTTTCCACTGTGAGTTCTTCGGTCTTTCAAGTTTGCGTTTGCCGTTTTGTTGAGGCGAACAGTCTTGAGAGGCTTTTGCTATTTTTACTGGCACTTTGAATATCCACTCGCATTTTTTTTTTTTTGACGCTCTAGAAACAATTTCATGTTTGAGGAAAGGAACTTTGTTCAAGAACTCTGTGCAGTGTTAATTGATATAAATATATATATATATATATACATCAATTTTCAGTGGAAATGCACTCTCTTTTACACACACACAGAAAAAGAAAAACAATAACAACATAAAACAAACAAAAAGGGTACCTCGACCCCGTCCATAACAACCTCGTTCCCAGGATTTTTCCCCTTGTAAATTGGGAGGGGCGGAAACGGGGTTCCTCCCTACTGCGCACTGCTCCATACCAACCCATCCCCCTGCCCAAGCGAAAAAAAGAAAAAAAAAAAGAAAAAAAAAAAAAAAAACTCGTCATCGGGTTTCTAATCTCACTCAGTCGAGTTTTACAATTTTTTTTTCTTTTATTTGAGGCCGGAGACGCTTATTCGAGGATTTCTAGATACTTGCGCTTCCATTTAGCCGAAGCTTTCGATTAAAAAAAATGATGCCATTACTGATAATCTTATGTTTAGGAGGTGAACTGATTTTCTGTGATATTCTCCTTTCATTAAACAATGCCCACTCAAATTAAATGAATGTGTCATGGGTCTAACGTGCCGGAAAATTCAACAAGTGGATTTAATATATGGTACTGTTTCCGGGAACAAACGGACGACTTTCGGGAGGAACTCCTCGGCGTACTCCACTTTTTCCGTTTCAACCGTATACCCCCTCCCCCCCCCACCCCCCATCCTCCCCATCCCATCCCCACCTTCTGTCGTCCCAAAGCCTATGGATTCCGTTGAAAAGAAATTTAACAATTCTTACAAAACACTTCGTTCCGGCTATTGCGGTAGAGAAAGTGGATCCTGTTGTGTTGTTATGTTATGCAACGGGGTCTTTTGTGACAATTTAGGTCACAACTGTCACGCAACAAAAACAAAGCATTTGTCCATATTTGGGTTTCAGAGCCATATTTGGGATGCCGACTTTAGACTTTAGACTCCGCTGGATCGATTGAGATATCAACTTGCTCAACACTAGCTAGAATCTTCTTCCTTGGTTGAGAAGATGTCTTGGGGCTCGAAAAAAGTTGGCTGACCATCAGTTTATCCATGGTCTAATATTCTTATCATGGCTGCCAATCTTCCGTATGAAATAAGCAAGTTTCAAGAGCATTCCCGTCTTCTAAAGCAGATCAAGCGAGATACAAATCGATACTTTCAGGACATTCAAGAGTCTGGCCAATTCAGCCAAGATGTCCTATCTGCGTATTTTCCCGAAAACGAGTATCAGTCCTTGGCTAGAGTTTGCGAGAAACCTCCAACGATAATTGTCATTGGACAGACGTGCTTCGCTAAAGTTTGCGTGATAAACGAATTGCTTGGAGAACCCGTCTTACCCGTAGTCGGAGAATTGGACAGTCGAACATCATGGCGTATGATTCGCATAAAGTACGGGAACATTTCTAACGTGAGTCTCGTTTTACCGGACAGTTTTGAACTAGCTGCTAACTTAAACGCTTATGAAGGTTCGTGGGAATGTGTTCCCAGAGCAGATCTTGAACTAACAGAGGTACAACGAGACGACCCTGCAATGGCGAGCGCTGTAGCAGAGGTTTCTCTGAGTCACCCATTATTGAAAGCGGGGGCTGAATTGGTTTGCTCGCCGAGCAATCATGAGGGCGATGTGGAAAATATATTTCGTGCCTGTTGCGAGGATGTTCTTCCAATTGTTCTGTACGCCGTAGAGTTTGATATCTTGACAGAAAAGGTAGGTGAAATCTTGAACTTTTTTTTAATTTTTGTGAAACGCAATTAGGTTGAGCTCCGCTTTGTTGAACATTGCATCTGGTCTGCGCGTGAAAAACAGGTTAACACTTGTCCCGGGTAGTGGGTTCAGTAGCAAATCACTTGACATTACGTTAAAGCAAGTTAAGTGATCCAAATTTCGATTTCGAACGTGTTATTTGGTAGTTATTTAAAATCTTCTTAGTAAACGTATTTTATAGCTGAAAGCAAACCTACTGCACTGCACGTTTGCTTTCCTAAATTGTCTATAGTAAGCCTACGGGCAATATGGTTTTGATCATCCAGGTTGGTCTTTTTCCTTTAATTGTCTCGCTATGAATAATTGTTTTTCATTAAAGACCAAACACTTTCAAATTGATTTGGCCGAAGTATCGATGGAACCAATTTTCCATTGTTCTACTATAGTTATTGTGAAGAAAAAAAAAGGAATGTAATTTGATTGGCTAGTCAACTGGATCATCAGGTTATAGTTGGCTTCTAACCAGGGCTTTGTTCTAACTGAAGAAATTTTCCAAGTTTATTATGAAAAGGCAGGCATGGCAGATTGGTTGTTTGAGTTTATCCAACCCATCCGATTTTGTCTTCTTTCTCAACCTTTGGACTATATATTGTATTAATGGCAAAAAATGTGATTAAATTTGAGAAAGTCCAAAAAGTCATGTTACATGCATGGGGTCCAAAGCAAAACATGAGAGTCTTGAGCTAACTGGCTCAAACCCATGACCATCCGTATGCTTGTAAGAGACATACATGATCCTTATGCAAGTGGACCAAGATGCCTGGAGGCGTTTATGCAGGATGTTTTGGTTGATGCAAGTATTAACTTTGAATGGCTACCCACAGTCACAATCTGTTTATAAATACAATACAAATAATTTATCAAAGGCAGTCATTAGTGAGCTGGTGGATACAAACAGCCAGGTTCACTTGGTACTTGGACAGGTCACTTTAATACTTAGATGAGAAAGTCTTTAAACCTTGTGCTCTGATTTGAAATATTTGGTGAAAACATTGAAGAAAATGTAAGGGAATATATGCTTCAAATTAATACAAGAAAGCCATAAAGGCTTAATAAGCAGCCACATTTATTCCCATTGTACACCTCGCAGATTTTATAAAAACCTATCTTCCCTTTGTGATTGAGCTAATTGAATAGTTATAATCAAAAAGATAACGTAATATTGTTGCTGACATTATGTTATGTTACATGTACACCATTGTACTAGAAGTCATATTGGAAATTGCATTATGATAATGTAATGGTCGAGCCACACAGATACAGACCTGACTCGCATTTACTATTGAATCATTGCTTAATAGTGTAAAACCATCCAGGGCCCATGTAGTCTGAAATGTCAGCTGTCTCCTCCCCCTAACCCACAGGGGGTGCGGGAGAGAGATACGTCTGAATTCCGAGCGTTATAATGTCGTCCGTTGACGTCACACAGTAATTTATGCAAATTTGCATAAATAAAAACCTTTGAAACCACATGGCGGCCACTAGTCATGGAAGCACATGGAAGCATTGCAGCATGCATAACGTAGGAGGTTGTGTGCGTTTTGTAAGCCGTAAAATTTGAAGACGAAGCATCAAGAATGTATGAACGGGATCGCACTTCATTTTCCACCGAAGATGAATTGAAGAATGTTCCGATAAATGTTATTAGTAAATAAAGTGTTGACAGGCTATGGCCAGACACGACTCATATTAACGTGGTACGGTGGTTTGAAATGTGATTTCTCGTTATGGTTTTGCTTTTTTGGACTGTTTTTTTTTTGGTATGAAATAAGAGTAGGTCCTTCAGAATATTTCTTGAAGCAATGGTTGGTTTTGAATTAAAAGTCATTTGCTCCTCAAGATGTTTTTGAGGTTAGGCAACGCCGGGTGGTAAGTTGTGCCAAAAGAAAGAATTTTGTTTCGCACTTTATCGTTTTGTTGTAAACCCGACTTCCGTTCAGCGAAAATCAGAGGTTATTTTTGAAATGAGATTGTAAGGGTAGCCTCTAGCCCAAAAGTGCGTTTTGAAGTGGATGATGTTGTAATAGAATGATTTTGCAGAGTGTTTCGAAGAAGTCTCAGGGCTTCATTTTTTATTAGTCCTTTTCTGACCCGGGTGGGAGGCAGGAAGAAAAATGTGTAGTGGAAGATCTCTGTAGGTTTAAAGTGCGTGCGAATGTCAAGGATTCCCGCATGATTGTAGAATCGCTGAGACTTCTGAGAACCAACTACTCAGTGAGATTATTCTTTTGCAATACCACCAACTTCAAAACGCGCCTTTAGGCAAGAGGCTATCAACACAATCTCATTAAAAAAAATAACCTCTGAGATTAAAGACCCCCATTAAAATTCACTGAACGGAAGTCGGCTTTACAACAAAACGAGAAAGTGCGAAATAAAATTCTTCCCATCTTCACAACTTACCACCCCGCTCGAGAAATATTGAAAGAGCCTCTTACTTACCTCATACCAAAAAGGAAAATCTTTAAGAGATATACTCGCGAGAGCAAAACCACGTTAAAGACGTCGTTAAACGAGAAGTCACTTTTCACACCAGGAACTTACGAGTTGTGTCTGGCCTGTCAACACTTTATATTCGCCGCCGAAATGGAATATCTGTTTTCGCAAGTTCGACCAATAAGAAGTGGTTATCTATTTCAATTAGGGAAGAACCAATCAAAAACTACCTATCATATTCGCAAAAGTACGTGACATCAATGGACAACATTATAACGCTCGGAATTCAGACGTCTCTCTCTCCCGCGCCCCCTGTGGGCTAGGGGGAGGAGACGGCTGACATTTCAGACTAGGGCCCATGGTGCAATGACATTTACAATCAAACGACTTCACACGGTCAAAAATAACATCTTCTTCTCCTTCTCCTTCTCCTTCTCCTTCTCCTTCTCCTTCTCCTTCTCCTTCTCCTTCTCCTTCTCCTTCTCCTTCTCCTTCTCCTTCTCCTTCCCCTTCTCCTTTTCCTTCTCCTTCTCCTTCTCCTTCTCCTTCTCCTTCTCCTTCTCCTTCTCCTTCTCCTTCTCCTTCTCCTTCTCCTTCTCCTTCTCCTTCTTCTTCTTCTTCTTCTTCTTCTTCTTCTTCTTCTTCTTCTTCTTCTTCTTCTTCTTCTTCTTCTTCTTCTTCTTCTTCTTCTTCTTCTTCTTCTTCTTCTTCTTCTTCTTCTTCTTCTTCTTCTTCTTCTTCTTTGACCTTCCCTCTATTTCACCTGAAATCTCTGCCAGCTTAAACCACAATCTTGTTATATTTGAGCCTGTCAACAGGGCTCTTTTTTCACCAAAACAAATATGTATGAAGACTACAGATCTATTTCACGTTCATTTTATCGGATAGTGAGCTTCGGCTGCCAGTCAGAGTGTAATACCCAGTATTTGATAGAAAAGATAAATCTATACTCATCGTGGCCGAGACGCGAATGTTCTAAGCTTATGACCTTTCGGGTTCGCTTTGAGAACCACAATCTGTCTTGGGAATGTGTCCTTTGTCTTCGCCATGAATTCTGCAATTTTAACCATTAAAGCTGTCGAGTACTTCTTAGAAGTTATTCTTTTGATTTACTGCTTCAAGTTAGTGTCCTTTACAGTGAGAGTCCATAATAACAGGTGGAATTTATTTAGTAAGTCAAATGTCTGCAGTTTATCTTTGCCGGGGATTTAGCTGCTGTCTGTATTATCGGGGTGTCTGTAATAGTGAGGTGTATGCAAGGCAAGAGGTGACTGTACAGTCATGTAATATCATAGTTTGCTTTTCTCTCACACGTTACAGCTGTACAGTCATAGTAACCTAATATTTACTGTTACTGTAATTGCTTTCAGGACAAATCAGAACTCCTTCAAGTGAAGGCTTTAGCTCCAGACATGGCTGTTTTCTTTGTAAAGTGTAACAGAAAAGAGCTCACTGATTCCATGACAGAATCAGGGCAAAATGAAGTTTTGGACAGTTTGAGTGAAGATGACTTCAGTTCAGGTATGGGTGACGGGGAGACCAACATGGGAAACATAGGAATAGAACGCAACTCCAAAAATAGTAAAGCAAGACTGTTTGAGCAGCTGTGCGAGCTGAAGTACCTCTCCATGGAAACAGATAGGGAGAAAATGTCACAAAGCCATGAGCAGCAAACAAACTCTTCCATCTTGTTGGCTTGTAGACCAAAATCGAATCTCATTGAAGATTTTGCACTGTTTCCATGTTTTCTGCTGTTTGTGCGACAAGTGCTTCAGTACAATGTGGTTTGGGCGGCAACAGTCCTGAACGAAGCACATGTAAGAGTCCTAGGAATGTTCATTACAACTGCATTTGATATGGCCCGTGATATGGTCATCACGCCTCGCAGGCTTGATTATGCAAGGGAGAAGGAACAAGACCTGTACAAAGCACTTATGGAGAGTGCAAGCCGTAAGCAGGAAGAGATTAGAGATCTTATACATTCGGCCATTTCCTCATTGACTCCAGAGGTTTTGAAAGAAGTTGAGGAACTGAAATTTGAAGGTGTAAAACTTATCACAGACGAGGAACTTGCAAACCCCAAAGATCTACAGCACTGCACGACAGTCATCCAGGAGCTTGTTCTCGCACGGATCAACAACTCAGTTGCACAAGGCTTGATCAGCTCCGTGAGGTATCTCCAAGAAAATTTTGTTGGCACTCTGAGGAGGTGTGTTGAAAGCTTGGAGAAGATGGATGCTGAAGGAATTCATGAGAATGGGGAGACAGCAACTGCATCACTAAAGCATGTGAGTAGTGAAGGTCAGGTGTTTCAGGCCTTGAAGCCCAGATAGTGAACAGCATCTACATGTAATTTCAGTTTACAATATCACGATTGACCAATCATGCAGATCAGAACAACGAGGAAGATGAACACTAACGGCAAAATGTCTTCAGTTCATATTGAAACAAACTCTCCCAAATAAATTATTCCAAAAGAAATTGTACGTGTACATGTGCCAATAAAAGACGTGCCTATCAGTTGCTGCAACACACTCTTATCATTGATTTATACTTGAGTTCAAAGTTGCCAGAAAGGGCAATGCATTTGTCTTTGAGACTGCTCCATGATGCAGGGCAAAAACTGTTACCTAGATCAACTTTCCTTAAAAATCCAAGAGTGTAGATGTCTGTAATTTTCCCGATCAACACATAAAAATCTTCAGTTGGTGAGACATGTCTTGCTATGCAACAAAATCATTTGGATTGTACATTGTTATTGATGTCAGATGTGGTTTCCAAATGAGTGTAGAAATTAATTTTTTGCTGTGGTTTTGCTAAATACTTTGCTCTGTGATTGGTAGCAAAAGGCACACCACTTTGTCGACCAATGAGGACCAAAACCAAAACTAAGCGCCATTGGCATCTCTCTGATTGGCCAGAGTAATTACTTTAGTTTTGTTTTTAGGACACTCAACTGAAAACTGCTCAAGCCATTCAAGTACTAAATTACAGCTGTTTGGTAGGCTCATGTACATGTACAGTACTGTACTGGGCACATAATTTTTAGCAGGCACAATGTACATGTATGGACTTGCTGCTATGTGGCCTACTTTCTCTGGTGTTATTGTTTGGCGATCGCCTTGACTAATTAAATGTTGATAGTTTTTGCTATTGATGTACATTTTAGTGTTAGCATCACGTCAATCACAGCTGAGTGAAAAAGCCCTGGTATCCTAGTACATGTATTTCTTGGCTGCCACACATCCCATGAGGTTTCAACCTCATCTCAAATGTTCCACTTGCCCCTGAGTTTATCTGTGACTGGGTTAACAATAGTTTCAACACTGATGTGTCTGTTACTTGCTATTTATAACTGCAATCTGCTTCTGTAAACAGGTTCTAGACTCAGCCTACCAAATTGAGGTTACAGTGCGAGCTAGTTCATCGTTAGCTCGACTCTTGTGGGAGAAGATGAAACAAGCTCTCCAAACTCTGCCAGGACAAGCCCCTCCCAGGGTAGATGGAGCCTGGAAAAGGAAAGTGGCACAGGACATGCTGACAAGTCTGAGTGAAACACGACTGGCAAGGCACATATGTTCCCAGTTCAGACTGCGTCTGCAGAAATCCCACGAGGCCTTTGCTACTTCTTTGAGAATACTTGAAGCCCACCACTGTGGTAGACTTGAAAGAACCGAGGAGAAGCGGATGAGAGTGCGTAAATGCCATGCACCCAAGATTGCAAGACTTGCTTTGGAAAGCACTTCACTGAGAGACGTGGTGGTGTACGGAATGCCACAGATGGGTCGAGAGGTTGGCAGAGGGCAATATGGAGTTGTGTATTCCTGTGAGAGATGGGCTGGCCATCACCCCTGTGCTATCAAATCTGTTGTTCCACCTGACGACAAACACTGGAATGATTTGGCATTGGAATTCTTTTACACAAGGTAAACTGAAATTTAATAGTACTCGGAAAAAGGATGATTCAGTCTTAATTCTCACAGTGATCAGCATGAAATTTTTCCTTGTAATATCATTGATTACAGTAAGGAGAACATGCATGTTGATAATATAGAAATAGCTTGTGTTTCTCTTTTGGCTCTGGCTTTAGGGATTCATTGGTGCTCAGATTGTTTTTCTCTCTTGTTCTTGGTAGTGTTTGTTTTCGATGTACAGAGTAAACTACATTTTACAGTAATTGAAAATTGGCTATTCATGAAGTGTGTTCCTTCGTACTTGAAGCATTTTAAATGAAGTTTCATGTTCAAGAACTGGCTTTGCACCCGTAGTCTGCTTTTGACTAAAATCTTCTCTGCATGCTGGCCAGTATCTAGATAAATGCTATCAAAAGGCACTAATGAAATTGGAAGTTCAAACAAGCTATTGGTAACATTTAGATGTAAGCAATGAGGGCAAGTTCCATGCACACCAGAGCCTTGACTCTCAGCGGTGCTTCCTTTACAATATACTTGTGTACAAGTTTTGGGTAATGAATTGTTGCCTATGAAGAAGGGAATACATGTGCATGAGAGGTTATTGTGGTGGGAGAAGTTGGCACCCTTCCCTCTGCTATCCCACCTTCCCCCAGCCCCCAACCCCCTGGAATGGCAGGGTGAGAAGGGCTATTTACACCATCAGTGAAAGTAATAAATTGTCTCTTTCTGCTGTCTTGCACAGGTCCATTCCAAAACACAATCACATTGTCTCCATCATAGGCTCAGTCATCGACTACAGTTATGGTGGAGGCAGCTCCCCTGCTGTGCTGCTAGTCATGGACAGGTTACAGAGAGATCTGTACCAGGGGATCAAGACAGGGCTTAACTACAGAGGGAGGCTGATTGTTGCTCTTGATGTGGCTGAAGGCATCCGATTTCTGCACAGTCAAGGGTTGGTGCATCGCGATATCAAGCTCAAGAATGTACTGGTGAGTATACTGAATTGTGCCTTAATAAACATTATTGCGTTCAGTGTTAGGAAAACGCATACCTTTCTGGGTGCTATGCGATTTCATGGTTTGGGTGCCATCTTGGACTGGCTGACCACTCGCCTCGATTTCATGCGAGAGCTTTGAATCCCGTTGGCTAAGTGAAGTCCCGCGGGTTGAGTCGCTTCGGTCTGGATGCCATGAGATCGAATGCACCTTTACTAATTCATTTATTATTAGTTCCATAATGGCTTCCATTTTAAAATTATTTTGTTTGCATTCAATTTACCCCTTCTTGCCCCATTCAAGGTAAAACATTCTTTTGATTTTTGAGCTTAAGAAATCAAGTCAACAACAGCCGCCTACTCCAAACTTCGAATGTTCGGCGCCAAAACATGTCATGTTTGCACCCAACTAGAACATGTTTTTCCCTCCCTTGTACACACTTAGATGCAACCGACGGTAAAATGGTAGCCATTTTGGAATAAGGTTTTAACTCATAATTTGAAGTGCCTGTCCATACAGCTGCAAGCAGACTGAATCGAACGCACTTAACTAATTATTGAGTACTTCTAGCATATTATTGTATAGAATGAGTTGTGATGACTCCCCCAACCAAATATGAGGGGACCACTGTAATAAGCCTTAACTGTAGTGTTTCCCCAGCCATTTTGTTTGTTTGTTTTTTTGTTTTTAACACTTTGTATCGTCGTTATTTGTGTTCGCATGGCAAAGCTACATGTCAATAAAGCTAAATAAAGTTAAAACTAAAAGTGAAATAACATTTCATTTTCAGTTGGATGCCAGGAACCGTGGTAAGATCACCGACTTGGGATTCTGCAAGCCAGAGGCCATGATGTCCGGCTCGATTGTGGGTACTCCTATTCACATGGCTCCAGAGCTGTTTTCGGGGAGGTACGACAACAGCGTGGATGTTTACGCTTTCGGCATTCTCTTCTGGTACATCTGCGCAGGCACCGTGCGCCTTCCCTTGGCGTTTGAGCAGTGCGCTAGTAAAGATCACCTATGGTCGGCCGTTCGGCGCGGTGTCCGTCCCGAGCGCTTAGCGAACTTTGACGACGAATGTTGGGCATTGATGGAGCAGTGCTGGTGTGGGGACCCGAGCGGCCGACCCCTCCTTGGAGTCATTCAACCGAAGCTGTTCGAAATCATCAAACGGGCAGAAAACCGACGCGGCTCCTCGGTCAAGCAACGCCAGCAAAACAGGTCTTTTAAAGAACTCGAGGTGCTTTAGCAAAAAAGTCTCCGAAGAAAGATGTATTGCAAGGAAGTCAACCTATGAAATCAAGCAGACTCTATGCCCATTCTGAATCAACCTAGGAGCGCCTCATAAGGGTTCTTGGTTTTTAGTTTTGGCGTTGCAGGGTTGTCGCTAAGCGCCGGCTGCCGGCGAAATTCGCCGGCTGGGAAAGAGGTCATCGCCGGCTGAATTTTGGGTGGCAAGCACTCGGTTAAAAGGGCAATGAACAGTTCTTTAGTTACCCACAAGCAATTGTTCGATTTAGAATAATATATTTCAAGAGAAAAGGTTGAATAAACTCCTGACTACCTTGAGTATCGATGCCATAAAGTAATTGAAATAAAGTCTTGTTTTGAGAACTTGTTTACCGTGTCCTCTTTCCGTTTTCTGCGTCCGCCATCTTGTCAACACGAAGCTTGGTAGCCCCTTCAAGGCATTGCGAAAGATTGGGAACGAGTTTGTTACCAGGTATTTGTGTCAGATCGGAGAAAGAAGAAGTCTTTCTCTGTAGCATGACAGAGAAAAAAAAAACATGAAGGAACTTCTTCGTAATGTTTTAATACAGCTTTTAATTGGTTAAATTTTATTGCTTATAACATGTTTATGCTCATAAATAGCAAGAAGAACTGGGCAAACGGAGGAACAACTGAACAAACCAGAAACGTAAACGGTCCGCCGAGTGCTCACCTGCGAAAACGAACGAACGAGAAACCGAGTGAACGAACCCGCGAAACTGGATGAACAGCTGAACGACCGAGTGGACAGCTCTTTTGTTTGCAGTTCTAAGCGTTTATAAGAATCGATTTTCTGATATTCTAGTGCAAACTTAAAAGCACTTATCTTTTCGGAACGAATGGAAAGCGATGTAGCTTTCGTTCTCATTACTTTAATGTTAAGTAAATGTTGAAAATCTTATGCACGTATTTTCATTTTTAATGTTAGAGTATACACGGCATTCATGAAAAACGGGTTTTAGTTAGTTTAGATTAGTTGTAGTTAGGTTTTGAATTTTGTTTAGGAGAGTTAGGTTATTTCTAATTTTTATACTCCTGATGGATTTTACCGTGTTTAAATAAAGAACTGTTCTTCTAGTGAGCTCACCAAAAAGAGAATTAAGAAAACAGCATAGATTGACGAACTGAAGTAAAACAAAGCACTGTCTTCTCAGAAGCCAAGTCTGTAATTCTCCTTAGGGGCACAGTGAACAGACCTGGTAGTTCAAGGAACGCCAAACAACGAAAAACCACATGAAGGAAATATGGAAACGTCAAAGCGAGGGAGAAAATTTTGCAGGGTGAATCTCGGTACCACACGTTTCAAACTGCGGCACCACAGCTGACCTTCTCTTTAATGGTTATTTCTTTTTGCATAAAAGAGCCCCTAGATTTCACCAGAGTGCACCAAATTGAATTAAAATTTTCAAAATTTCCTGGGGAGGCCCCACAGACCCCCTAATGGGAGGGGGCGACCCCCTCCCATAACTACCCCTCCCCGTCGGCTACGCCGACGGCAGAAGGCACTTCGCGCGTTCTTTAGCCGGCTCAATTTCTCTGCTAACCGGCAGACAAATTTCTTAGCTACAACCCTGGCGTTGGCATCTCAGGGCGCCTTATTTTCATAAAGAGAACTGCTGCCTCGTACTTTCTTTATGCAAGGAATTAAAGCTAAAATCTGTTTTATTCAATTCCATGACGTTAATTAACTTTTGCTCAAAACACAACGTTGAATGCGGCTCGTTGTCTTTTTGAAACTCGTTCGCAGGTGAATTGGGTTTAATCCCGAATTGATTACAAATCGTTGTGGAACGCCACCGTCACGGAGGTGTTTGCATTCTTTTCCAGTTTTTTTCAATTTCTCATTGTAATATCAATTATTCAATTATTCAACCCTTGAGGTCATGAGAATTAAGGATATGATCACCCAAGGTTAATTTTCTTGATAGTTTAATAACTTCTCCACAGTACTTTTATAAGAAAAGTATGGAGACTAGATAGGAGAATTTGCTCTTTGACACTAGGGGTTAAAGGGTTTGAGGACTAAAGCAAGTCCAGAAGTATACTCGGCTGCTACACTTTGGTTTGAATTTAGCATTTGAATTTAATATGTAAATATTGAGCCATCCCATCGAGATGAGAATTTAAATAGATTTTTTAAATAAACTGTGGGAATCCGCGTGTATTTAAGTCACTTTAAAAGGAAAATCCTAGGGAAAGGCCAATGGCCAAACAAAAAAACAACAACAACAAAGGATAAACTAATTACATAGTAAATAATGAGCAAACAAGGGAAACGAATCGATTCGAAACAACTTTTTTTTTCTCATATACTGTACTGCGACTTAAGAATCGATAAGCATAATGTATATATCTTAACTCAATAAATTATTTTAGCTAGTAATTTGTCGTTTGGTTGTTAGATCCCCTTATGTCTGCACTATATCGGATAGCTCTTGTGCTGGCACCAAAAACAAATCGGATAGGGTTTTTGTTCACACACAAAACGCCGATTTTGGATCTATTTTGTGCCGGAGTGATGCTGCGCTGCTTTGGTCTTGAAAGCTAGTGTATCGTCACAAATATGGGACAGGTTTTCGTGACACTTTCTTGAGTAGTGTGAACAGAGAATCGAACCGAAACGGTAGTCAACAACGAGTAGCGAGGATTGGATTCTGGTGGAAACGGCGGTTTTGGGCCACTCCTGTTCACACCAGGCCAGAGTATTTTTCACAACGGCATAAAATGCTATCCAGCATAGTGTAGACATAGCCTTATAGTCGAAAGTAGAATTGTAAAGAGTGAAGCGGAATTGCCAAAAAACCTCGACGGAGCCTTGAACTGGCGCGTCCCCACAGCGACAGCTCGCTTAAAAGGAGAAAACAAAGTTCCCCTTCCGCCATTTCTCTGCATGGGGGAGTCTTATGTAATCAGATCAAAAAGAAAAAAGAATTCTCTACCCAGCAATAGGGTGAGTGGGTTTCCTTTTGATGTTGTTGGGGATTGAGTCCCGAACTTGGCCTCATTTGAGTTGAGGTTATTCGCGCCTTGTATCACTTTTTCCATGACACCCAGTTTCCCTCCCTTGTGGTGAATTTTTACTATAAAAGCCAACTTAAGGAAGTTCCTTTTTAAACTGACGATAGTGAACTGTATGAAAACCAGCCATGGATGATACGTGACTTTTAATTTCCCATCTAGGTATCTTGACTGATTTTTAGTTACAATTCAGGAACCAGATTTACGAAGCCCTGCTAAGTTAAGGACAGTACCAAATTGGGGTAACCTCGCATTTTGTAGAGATAATTAAGCAACAAATGTTCTAAAAAGCAGTAAAATACAAAGCAATGTATGGCGTCTTTTTTCTCTAAATTGAAGCTTTATTTTCTCTGAAAAATGCATAATTAAACCCAATTTTCTTTTTGGATACCAGAAGCACTTGCTAAGTTCTGCTTTCCCCGAATAGGTTTAAACCGCGAAAAAATATCCCTGAATTAGTGACCCCCACCCATAGGAAAACCGAGTATCACGAGATGCGCAGAACGTATGCGCAGTAACAATAGTAGGCAGCTGTACATGTTGACGCTGTTCTTTGGGGTGTGTTTGAGGGAGTATAGTTTTAATCCAGCAAGTGCGATCCAAACCAGTAGTTGGTGGTGGATTCGCGCCCAGACTGAGTGCACCGAAAGTTGGGGTTGAACTCGACGTAAAAACCAAAATTATCTTCTGAGGATACTGCTCCATATGTCGCATTAAACCCACACCGTACAAACTGGGTATCCATGTGTAGCATCTGATTGTCGTCTTGCCACCAGGCGACGTCGCAATCGCTACAACTGTGTCCTCGCACATTGACGTACTCTACACGCTTGCAATTTCCCAAGCCTTTGAAGTCTATGGGATCGAAATCAGAGATCCTTGCACGAACGTAATCCCGATAGACAAGGCCATCCAGCTGAAAACTGCAGGTTGCTCTCCAGTGGGTTGAATGGGACCGCAGTTGTTTCATCTTGGCCAGGGACGACCTGAAAGCATTCCAGTTGGGATTGGACTCGTTTACAGGTTTGTCTGCATAGAGGGGCGCCGATATGAAAAGGTAATTGAATCTCGGTGTATTTTCAGACATGACAAGTGTCCAGGCTGATCTGGGTTCGGACGTCAGGTCACAGTACACTGGGAATGAAGATCCTTCATCGTCGAAGATCTGGTAAAATCCCGAATGTCGCCTTCCTGAGTGCAGGAAATCAAGGCAGCTTCTTGGTTTCTGAGGAATGTAAATCAGTGAAAATAACACAGCCGCTACAACTGGAAAAAAAGCCCAAAGCCATGGGATTGTGAACCCGAGTAGCAAGGAGTTCCGTGAGCTTGCTGCACAAAACTTAGATTTCATAGTGTAATATTCTACCCTGGGTATTGTTGTTAATGAAATGGTAATAAGGTATGGAGAATCGCTCTGGCCTGGGACAAGCCCAAAACCAGGCGAAGATGGGAGCTATGAGGATCAACCCCGACTTACTAGAATGGGTGGGAGGGTGGGTTGCCAACCCTTCCCTTTTGCGGCCTCGAGTAGAGTGATGGGGTGGAGCACATGTAACCTCTTTTAAAGTCTAATCTACATAATCTCCAGGGTCTCAATTACCAATGCAAATTGAGTTTGCATAGGACGGAGAAAAGCAGGGGTAGAGGGGAGAGAGACCCTGGGAAGGACCCCACGCAATGCTTGCTACGTGGGATACAGTATTGTAATAACTACAGTCAACTTACTCCTAGCAATTGCTTTTTTTTTTTTACTTCAAGATGGCGGAAACTTATCGTGACAGACTGGCAACTAACAAAATAACACCCCAGTTGGTTGCCTAACATAGCACCCCGGTTAGCCTAAATAGCACTCTGGTTAGCATAATTTACTGTTAGGCAGCTTGCGGTTAACCTTTATATTTGTTTCTGTTTCTGCTAAGTGACCAACCAGCCCCATCCACCCCCTCCCTCCCTCCTCTTCAACAGATTCACATACACACACACCTCCCCGTCCCTGCCGTCTTTTTCAGTCCAGAGCCTTCTCCTCGGCTCACACGCTTCCCTATAATATGTATAAATAGTTTTTCCATTACTGGTCTTCCACTTCCAAAATTTTCCATTAAACCACTGAGACATTTGTAATGGAAACAGGTGGGTAGTCTCATCTTCTTTGAACACAGTATCAGGATAATAACGTTGCAAAAACTAAGCAGTAGCGTTGTCCATTGGCCTGATTTTTAGCCGGTCAAGTAACAACGTCATTTGATTCAGCGTTCTTCTTTTGGTGGCTTTTCCCGCAATTAATCACCTCCCGTTAGCGACAACGCTTTGGTGCACAAGGGAGAGTGTTGACTGTAATTGGGAATTACCCAAATATAGTGCTCAGAAGCTGACTGACAAGGCAAAATTTACAACCATGTTGCGTTAAGCTGCAGCTCAATAAACGAGTTTTTGCTGCCACAGGCCAACCAAGTTTTCGAAACCAACGTATTAGTAAGCACCCTCACACAAGCGACAAGACCGCTTCAAAGCCGCAGCGACTGAAACAGTCGCGAGATCTTTGCGACATTCTGCTGGGTTGTCGCAATATTCTACACGTGTGATTTTCGACGCGCACTGGCAATGCCACTTTACTGAAAAATCTTGTTGCCTTTGCAACTCGCTGGAGTAGCCATGGATGGATCTAAGAATTGTCAACCAGTAAAGACGCGCGTACTATTCATAAAGCAATGTTTTTGCTACTGCAGTAGGGCGGAAATTTTTGAATGCGGAGATTTTGCCAGATGTTAAGAATCGTCGCTTGCTGTGTTTCACAGAAACGATTTTTGTTGCGTTGAAAAATGTTTCGTTTAAGTATGAATTTATAAATTTACAAATAAACGAGTCTATTGAATGAAAACGTCTTGAAATTTACTTATGGCTGACAGCCATATACGACTAGTGCTCCCTCGTGCAAATATAAAATAACAACGTCAAACGCCGCACCAAAGAAAACATGAAATTTTGTTTTTTTAAAAACTTATTGTCGAAAATACGGCTTAGTGTTAAAATTAGGAGAGGGCTGGTTACTGTCGCTAAGGAAATCCACTTCTCGCCTCTTAGAATTTATTTACATCATTTTAATATTCACACTCCTTCGAATTTGCAGTTTGATGTTTGTTTTAGCTCCTTCTATTTTTATTTATTTATTGAATGTTAATTAAAATTTGTATTGGAACTAGCATCACTTTTTGCTCACTTGAAGTGTGTTTTCTTCAACCTGACATCACCCCGACATTCCCATTTATAAAATTGCACACCAAATTTTAAAATCCAGTTAAGGTTCATGGTTGTTTTCATTAAGTATTTATCTTTTTAAGTAATTTGGGAAGACATTTTTGCAAACTTTCGCTGACACATGGTAATATAAGAGCAGCCCGTGCTCCAGTAACTTTTAAAACTTCTTATGAGGGATTTCCTGCCGTCGTCGTATGTATTCTCATTCCGGAATAGGGTCAATCGAACCCACCCTAAAAGTAAATTAATGTATTATTAATATGTAATGATGAACAGAAATAGTGCTTTGTCATTAATTGGTTTTTCGTTGCATTGCATTTACTAAGACTGAGCTTGTTTAGCACACTGCTGTCATTGTTGGTGCATTCGATAACGATTCGTTGATCATCAAAACCATGTATCTTAAAAAAAAAAGGGAGAGAGAGAGAGAGAGAGTGACCCAGTTATGTACGCAACCAAAGAAAGCCTGGAAAAATTTCATTCTTGAATTGTGATTAATATTACGATAATCGAACCCATGCACTGCGGATTCCAACTGAGCTACCAAGCCAACTGGGAGCTAGTTGTTTTGTGAACGTATTTTGTTTTAAGGGTTACCATTAAATTTGTCCGGAGGGAATTCCTTATAAAATATATATCAAAAAGATCTGTATTATAATTTATTGCTTAGCGTGTGAAAGAAAAGTAGCAATAAAAGCAAAAACTCTTACCAGATCCTTCCTCGCTATTTGGACAAATACGAAGCCCGGCATCCTTGCCAGCGTCTCTCGTTCCTCTTGTGAGTTCAAGCCTTGTTCACTTAGCTCACACAAACCGCTGCCAAGTGACGAGACTTCGTAATTGAAAGAGACGCATTTATGATTTTGCAAGCATAGATGCCCGCATTGCAGCATGCTCCTGAGAGTATGGCGTTCAAGCTTAGGGCCTGTTGAAGAATAGCCATAAAGCGTTATAAACGCTCCGTTGGAAACGATGGTATCTGGTGTTGTTCGGCATGCTTCTTTCGAAAAGCACCACTGCAATACCAGCGAGAGCGTAATGACTCTTTCGACAAAACAGATTCCGAATTTAAAAAGGAGCATGTTTTTTCGTTTCGATCCAAGAAAATTATTGCGTATACAATACGATGTGCAACGAGAAAGTGACAAACCATTAGCCTTAGACAATTAATTTACATACATACATACATACATACATACATACATACATACATACATACATACATACATACATACATACATACATACATACATACATACATACATACATACATACATACATACATACATACATACATACATACATACCTACATACGTTTATTGACCACTTCCCCAAAGGGGCTTTTCAGTGCCAATTACAAAGAAAAAGGATAAAAATAAAAACATATACAAATTATATAAAGTTACAATTGCAAATCATTAGAATATCATTCCCCCTCTTAAATTTGTCTAAAAGCACCCCTCTAAGCTTATTCCTAAAACTATTGACATCAATACATAACTTAATATCATTATTTAAATTATTCCAGATGTTCGCTGTCCTATAGTAAAAAGTCTTCTGCCCAGTAGCAGTTGTAAGTAAAGGAATATTTAAAATATTTAGAATATTAAAAGAAATATTTAGAATATTTATCCTTTGTTATTAGGTAAATGCCAACGAGAAAAAAAAACAACAAATCAAATGAAACAGCTTGTCAAATAAATGGATTAGCAGCATACAAGCATGCTCTTTGTAATGGTAAGCTAAAATAAATAGTAAGCTCTTTCTGGTGTATCTGCACTAACAAATAAACATTTCGAAAAAATGTGTATTTGAAGATAGTTTGATCCTCAGAGGTTCTGGGTAGATTTTAAAAGTAGTTGACGCGAGCTGCATTGGCGTTAGTGCGACACCCATTCATAATGCCAGATTGAAGTTCAACAATGTAGCTTTCTAAGTTCAACATTTTCTCACTAAAAGACAACTGCGTCAATAGTCAATTGTCGTCTCAAATCTGCCTGTATTGACAATATAATCAATCTCGACTCTAATGCATGACGTTTTAAATAAATTAGCACCGTGTTATATTTGTAATCTTTCAGTTTTACTTTTCAAGAGAGACACATATAACTATAATACGAGATTCTAGAGCTCCTCAACTGGTAACTACCACATTAAATATTCGAGACTAAACCAACAATCTAAATCTTTTTTCTCGACTTGGGACTAAAATATGGAACAGTATTCCCTTAGAACGTCGAAAATTACCCAAGTACAGCTTTAAGAGGAAAATACAAGACCTGTTATTCCATATTTTAATAAAAGAAGATGATTATGTTGGCATTCCTACTCTTATCTCTGAGTTTTCAAAACTGAACGTTACAACATGATCGTAATTAAATCAATTTATTTAGAGTATAGCAATTGATATTAATTTCTTTTCTTCAAATGTTCACTTCTTTTCTTTTCTTTCTTCTTTTCAATGTTTGTATGGCTCACTGACAAATTGTATATAGATTTCTGTATACTGTAATTAATTCTTGTAAATTAGTCTTCTCACTACCCGCCTAGATTAGCTCTAGCTACTTGCGGGTTAGTGTTGTCTTTGAATTTTATGTTAAAATTTTTTGAATAAACTTGAACTTATAATCTTTATACGGTAAGTTACTTTACATTACTTTTTACTCTTTTGACAAATAATGTATTCAAAACTGACTTTTTTAACGCCTTCAAATAGTAATTCGTTTATGTATGTCCTTAACACCGCCTGCCTAGATTAGCTCGCTATTTGCAGGCGGTGTTCATTTGTAAGTAACGTTTGAAAAAACTTGAAATAAACGACTTGAAACTTGAAACTTGAAACTTTATGTGTTAGTTATTATTTAATATATGAGGCGTTCTCTTCCTCTTGCCGGCGAGAGTGAAACTCGCACAAAGGCGTAGAAACATTTCCAGTGTGCCATTCGTTGACATTACGGATTTGGCTGCGTCAAATATATCACTGAGTGAGTGGGAATGAAATTCCTGTCGCACATGTTATCTAAAATAACTAAAAATAGTCAAACCTAACAAATAAACACTAAAAACAATTAAAAATAAAATGCATATAAGTCAGGCCGCGGTTGTTCAAAGAGCGGATAACTTTATCTAGCGGATAAGTTGCTATCCAGTGGATAAACTGTACTGCAACTAATACATTGTATTATTCAACACAATTTGTAACAATGCCCAAATATCTATATTTGGGTTCTAAAACTAATCAGACTGACTGAAGACAGCCATTCAATGTTTTTCGATCCCAGATTTCTTTCGTATTATGAAGGCCTTGTCCAGCTTAAAGACTGTTCAAGAGATGTGAGAGCCCATCTTGCCAGGCACACTCTGACTCTGGGTTAGCATCTGTTTTTTCAAGCTAAAACGATACCATCCTTGAGGGAAATCTTTGTCGCACAATGGAGTTTGACCCCATTTCCACTGACTCCTCGCTCTTCGCCGAGAATTATGTTTCTCTTTGTGATTCCCTCTCCGGCAACAGTTGTTGCACGTTACAATTGGTTGATTGGACGATGCATTTAAGAAGGCGAGAAGGAGAAAAAGCCTTTTCAGAAGAAAACGACCAAGAGCCATCTTTCACAGAAATACTACCACTTTTGGCCTCTCTTCGTGTGATCTAATTTTTTTTGTAGCAAATTAAAACTTCCCCTTCATCTGATTCTGCTTCAGTTGTAGCGTACAACACTGAGAAATAGAAATACCACAAAACAACGCGGGGAACATCAACCAAACGTACAGAAAAGGAATATGTAACTGAGAAAAAGAAATACCACAAGACAATCGAAACATCACCAAAACGGGCAAGCAAACAAAAATAAAAATAAAAAAAGCAAAAGCGGATAAACTGTTGATGATGAAATACCAAAACACAAAGGGAATATCACCAAAACGTACAGAAAAGGAATCTGTAACTGAGAAAAAGAAATACCACAAGACAATCGAAAGGTCACCACAACGTGCAAACAAACATAAACAAAACAAAACAAAAAGCAAAAAAGCAGATATGTAACTGTAGACGATAAAATACCACAACACAAAGGGAATATCACCAAAGCGTGTTGAATAGGGATACGTAACTGATATGATGAAATACCACACTGACACAAAGGGAACATCACCAAAACATGAAAATAAAAAGAGGGAGATGCTTAATTGAGGAATACATATACAGGAATACCAACGGGAACATTGCCAAAGTGTGAAATAATAAAATAATAATCAGGAATGGAAAAATCAGTGCATTGCGATAACAGATAACAATTAAATAAACAAATGAATTAAAAAATGTTTCTTACTGAGAAATGGGTATATCGGAATACACCCGGAACATTGCTAAAGTGTTAAAAAAATCCATAGATGGAAATACCAATATATATTGCATTGAAGGAAGAACGCTTCTGAGCTGTCTTCCCAGTAGGAGGGTCGAAGCGCGCCTATCTAATTTATTCCAGAGGACTGTGTTGAGAATCCAGAGCTTGTGGCTTTTTTTTCCGGACAATTTACGCCTTTAGTCTAGTTTATATATTTAGCGACCTACTCTTTTTTTGTCTTACAAGAAACAGCATTGATTGTTTGTTTGTTCCGACCGCCTCCTTCTCAGTTCAAATTGAGACTGGGGACGAGTTTTAAGGTTTCCATTTAATCGGCAAGAATTAGAGACCATCACAAGAATTAGTCAGTTTAAAACAGATGCTCGAAATTACTAAGAACTTCGTTGTTCAAAAGTTGCTCCAAAATCTTGTATGATTTTTTGATTTTTCTCTGAAACCTCAAAAAATCTCCTATAAACTTTAAGAAGTTGCTAAGTACTCAACTAAATAAAGGTTTATTTTATTTCACTCAGTCCTTGGCTCCTGAGCTGTTCATGACTTGCTAAAACGAGATACATTTTTTCATTCAAGATTAATTGTAATAGCACGGGGGAATACAACTAAACTCAGTTAAGTTTCCTTTCACCAGTGAACTTTACCCTAACTGGAAAAACAGTTTTTGAGTTTCAAGAACATTTCACGTATCTGTTATTTTTTATCTTTTGTTCTCTTTTTTCCCCTCTTTTTACGGGTTCATTAACGGAAGTAAAGTAAAGTTTGTGATGGTGGGAGGTGGGGTGGGGTGGGGCACTGCTTTTTTTTTGCAATTGCTTGTCAAAAATTTGCGGATGTCATTTGCTATCTCATTGGCTTTTGTTTGTTCTTTTGTTATGGGAGCATTAAGGGCAAAAAATTTAGTAGCAATTCTCTTGGAAGGGGATGGGAGTTATAGTTGTCTTAAGCTTGTGAGTATATTTGGCTATCGGAAGTGATCTTTGTGTAACGCTCATCTCAAACGGCATCAAATGAAAAAAAGACTTACCATGTGCTGATTTCACCTGCAGATAAGCATAACTAACGGATTTTCAGCAGTGTTGAATGAGGTCTAAGAGTCATAATATTGACCAAAGGAAACGAATGCGTTGTGGGGAATTAGTAAGGATAGCCCACACTGTCTCGTCTTCACTAGATTTTTATTCTTCTCCTCTTCTATTCTCGCTAGGTTTCACAACTGTCACAACTCCTCGACTCGACTGATATAAAAGATTACTTCGACTGAAAGCTAAATAAATCACAGACAATTGTTCCTTATCTTTGCGGGACACCTTAGTTAAAAAGAACGCTGATTGGCTAGATACGAATCTTCCAGACATAAGAATAACAAAATTTCCAGACAAACTTTTCACAATCGCTATTTGATATCTATGCTATTATTCTGTTTCCGACACACTCCCCCCATGTGCCTTCCAAACGGAAGCACATGTAAACAGAGGAAACGGCTAGCTTAATTAATAATTAAATTGAAATCAGAAACAAAACAAAACAAAGTAATGAATGTCAAAGTTCGCTGAAATCACTTTATATTCTCCGTCCATCCGCACAGTTCTGTCCTGCGCTTAGTTTAGTTTTAAAGTTCTTCACTCTCTATAGCGTCACGAATACGCAAGTTTGCGGCGACCGCAGCATCTCTCCGTGGACGAAAGACTGGCGCTTTAGCATTCAGGGGGGTAAGGACTTCAGCTCTCTCCGGCGCTCTATCGCATGCTAGTTCCATGGGATAAAGGTGTTGAATCGGCCTCTCCAGAAACGTTTTCCCTGCGCGCAGCTTCACTCCACGTACAATTCCATCACGGCCGTTGAATAGTTTAACGACCACTCCTAATGGCCACTTTCCTCGGTTCTTTTCTTCTGAACGAATGAGAACGACGTCACCAGGCTTTAAGGGCCTCGCCTTGCCTTTTCCATTGCAGTTGTGACGCTCCCTGAGCGCCGCCAAGTACTCTCGAGACCAGCGTCTCCACACAGCGTCCTTACAAGACCTCAAATACTTGGCACGCTTTCGTAGGTCAGTTGTCTCCTCTCGCCATGGTTCTTGTTCAGGGAGGCGAATACATCTTTGGAATAGGAAAGAAGATGGGGTGAGTAGAGGGAGCTGGACGTCATCTTCTACGTAGGACAGGGGCGGCGATTTAGTTGAGTTTCAACATCCAGCACGACTTCGCACAGCTCTGACCAGGATAGCATTCCTCCACCAATTACTTTATAGAATGCACGTTTGAAGAAGCCCACTAGTCGCTCAAACTGGCCACCCCACCAGGGTGCTCGACTTAGGTTAAACCTCCAGATAATCTTCTCCGATGCAAGGTAGCCTTGAACTTGCTCATCTTTCTGGATTCCTTTCAGTAGGTTTGCCGCTCCTACGAACGTTTTTCCATTGTCTGAAAAGATCTTTAAAGGTCGTCCACGTCTAGCGATGAAACGCTTCAAGCTTGAAAGAAAGGTAGTAGTTTCCAGATTAGGCAGGACCTCCAAGTACAAGGCTTTCGTTAAACTGCACGTGTAGAGCACCAGATAGCCTTTTCCTTCTACACGAGAGGACTTGCGGTACTTAATCGGCCCAGCAAAATCTACGCCAACAATTTCAAAGGGAGTTGAGCCCTCAGTTCTCTCCAGAGGCAATAAACCGGGGGGGTGGAGCTGCGAGAGCAACAGCCTGGAAGCGTTTGCACCCATAACACTCCCTGATGACTTTCTTCGCGAGGCGCCTCAGGCGGGGAATCCAGAACTCTTCTCTCACTTTAGCCATAGTAAGCCCCACTCCCCGTGAAGAGTGGCTTTGTGGACGTGTTCGACATACTTGTTTGCGAACGTTGTGGTGTCTGGGATGTATATCGGATAGACCCCTTGCAGTCTCCCACGGCACTCAAGCAATCCATCTTTGTTCTTCTGTAAGTTTAGGCACAGGCGATCTTCCTCCATGCTCTCAATTTCCCGGCTCTGTACGCGTAGCAACCAAAAGTGTTTCTGCTTCTCAATTTCGTCTGTTGTCAGGGGTCCCTTTAATTGTTCTTGTCGCTCTTTTCGCTCTAGCGTTGTTTGCGAACCGCATAATACAAGCGCACACTCGCAAAGTCTTCCAGTAGTTGTGCTTGGCCAGAAGATGGTCTAGATCGTCATCAGCTTTAACGGCCATGGCAAAGAGCTCCTTTGTAGCTTTGAAATTCATTTCTGCGTTAGATTCAGCGGTGGGCGCGGTCACAAGGTCGGCTGGCCATTTCGCAGGATCACTTAGCCACTCTGGTCCCTTCCACCACAGTTACCAGTCCACCTCGGCTAGCAAGATCTGCAGGATTATCCTGAGTAGGTACGTGCCTCCAGACAACATCAGAGTGTTCTCTAATTTTTCGTACCCGGTTGGCCACAAACTGCTTATAGTCTCCTCCTCCTAGTATCCAATGTAAGGCAACGCTGCTGTCAAGTCAACAATTCAGCGAAGTCACAGGGAATCCTTGAAGTGCATCTTGTACGTTGGTCAGAAGATTTACAGCCATGTGACCGGAGACCAGTTCGCGGCGAGGTATTGTCAGCCCTTGTTTGGCCAGTCTTGCCTTTGCTTTAACCAGGCCTTGGTTGATTGCGCTTGACTGTTTGACCACAGCGTACACAGAAGCGGCCACGCCCTTTCCGCTCGCGTCTCCAAAAGCATGAAGTTTAATGTCCTCGATAGGTTCTTGGACGCTGGTAAGTGCTCGTGGACAAGTTACGTGTTGCGGCAAGAAACGTTCCCACTTCTGCCACTGCTGTTCTAGGGGGGTGGATAACAGAGCGTCCCATGCACGTTTCTCTTCACAGGCATCGCGGTACAGAAGCTTTCCTTGCAGGGTGATTGGAGCGATAAGACCAAGGGGGTCATAGATCCTCGCCACTTTTCCCAGAATCCCTCTCTTTGTCGGTTGGGCAACTTCCTCTGGAATTGTAATTCCAACTTCGTCCGTCAGTTTGTTCCACTTTAAACCAAGCAGCCCACATTCTCTCGGCTTGATTCCGAGTTGTTGCTTGGCGTAGCTTAAGTCATCCCCAGTTTCAGTTTCTTCAGTGAGCTCTAGTTCAATCACGTTTGAATGCCACTTGTGTAAGTGAAAGGTGGCCTGGTGGAACATCTCAGTTGCTGTAGCTTTCTTTTGTTTCGCTTCTTGGATAGTACCTCCACCAGAAATGAGATCGTCAACGTACAGTTCTCGCTCGATTTCTGCTACGCGATCAGGGTGTGCAGGTCTGCAAGTGTTCAGATGGTGCTGAATTACGCCGCCAAGCAGAAACGGCGAGGGTCCCAAACCAAACAGAGCTCTGTTGAATCGGTACGTGCGAACACGAAAAGGATCCTTGCTTTCCAACCAATGAAACCGCAGTGCATCTCGGTCCTGCTCTCGGATACGCACTTGAAGAAATGCTTTGCGAATATCACCAGCGATAGCCACTGAATGAAACCGTCCCCTTAGGAGTACCTTCCATAGTTGATTCTGCAGGGGTGGTCCAACTTCCAGACAGTCGTTTAGGGAAGGGGCTGAGTCGTACGCTCTTGCTGAGGCATCGTAGACAATACGCATCTTGGTAGTTTCTGCACTCTCTCTCACTACTGCTTTGTGCGGGATGTAGAATTCTCTTTGAGTTGCTGGCATCTCTGCTTCTTCAATAATTCCTTCATTAAGCTGTTCTTGTATGATAGCGTCATAGTCGTCTAGCCTTCCTGTCTTCTTAAGTCGTTGGACTAGGCTCCCCAGTCGCTTTAAGCTTCCAGACTTGTTAGAGGGCAACGGAGGATGGTCCCCTTTCCAGGGAAGGCCAGTTTCATACCAACCCTCAGGGCTGCGGCTGAGTTGTTCAAGGAATTCTTCATAAACAACGCTCTGATCGCCATTAGGTTTGTCTTCGAGTCCTAGGACGTCCATCCGGTAAAGCTCTTCATAGTCATTCGAGGCCGTCTGCGCTAGAAACATCTTGTCCAGGTCTGTCTCCGTTCCTGGTGACATGATGGTCAATCCAAAAAGAGTGTACTCAGCCACAGGCTCGCCGATAGCTCCGGTGCGTTGGGATTCTCGAGATTTTATCTTCGCGTAGTCACTCGCGCCCAGAATAACATGGACCGGAAGTAAGCTCTTAGTGTCGGTGTCTTCCATTGAAACGCCTTCCAGATGGCGGTATTTGCTGATCATTTCCTTATAGTTAGGATTTTCCACGGACAAAAGTTCAGCGCGGTCTACTCTAGTTACTCGTAATGAAATTGCATTGTTTCCTTTAGTGTCACTCACTTGCGTATTGTAAGTTTCTGTCCGCTTAGTCACTATGCCCACGATAGTTTGTATACGGCGTGTTAGAGTGCGAGCTGGTACGAGGTTTAGACGATCCAAGATGTATCCTGAAGCATAAGACGCAGTCGCACCGGTGTCCAGTAGGGATCTACAGGTCACGCCATTCAACTTGACAAGTACGATTGGATGGCAGACTTTCTCTCCTTCTTGAGTTGCAGTTAGAGCCACTCCGCCGTTGTTCGCTCTTTGGCGTCCAGTTGCCGACGGTCGGTCGCAAATAGATGAGTGGTGCCTTTGTTTGCAGTGTACGCAAGATGCGCGGCTTCGGCATTGTGAAGCGCTGTGTTGAGGCCCAGTGCAGTTGAAGCACAAGCGTTTGTTTTGTAGAATGCGACGGCGCTCCGCTGGAGATGTCACGTTCTCACACTCCCAAGATCTGTCTGTCACGCGATCGCAGTAGACACACGCGTGTTCGCCCTGTCGCGCGTAGAAACTTCTGTCACGAGGCAAACGTGGGGGACGCGGCGGACGCGGCGGGTGATAAATCGGCGGAGTCGGAGACGTTTCGTTTGCCTTTTCTATCCCCAAAGTTTCCATCGGATGAATGGCTTTCCATTCTTCTAAAGCGTGCATAAGGTCCCCGAAACCCCAATCTTGCCATCCCGGTTTTCCGCTCACGAGGTCTGCCTTTATGTCTGGCAATTTGTCTAGGACGCCACGCACCATTAATAAACACCCAGAAAGTTTACCTAGAGTCTCTAATGATTGAACATTGTAGTTCAAAGTCTGACAAAATTTATGAATTTCATTAGGGATGCATCCAGTTACCACAGGTAAACCATTGATGTTATCAATATACGCTCTCACAATCTCGGTTGTCTTGCCATAATTGGACTTCAAGATAATTTTGGCACGTTCATAACCTTCAGGACTAAATGGGAGGCCATCGTTTGATTCACAAACATCACTTTCCAGTAATTCTTTGAGATGAGCAAATTTAGTAACCGGGGGATTCGATTTCCGCTTTGAACTTGTTCCAAAAGGAAAGCCACTTTTCGTAGGTGCCGTCATATTTCGTAATTACCAGCTTTGGCATTTTGACATTTCCCTTACTTAGGAGTTTTTCGGCGGGCTGATCGGGCGACTGCATTTTTGATTTTTGCTCAAGTTTAAGTTTTTCAAAGTTCAGTTCATCCTCCCTCCTTTTGGCTAGAAGAGCCTCTTCCTCTTCCCGTTTTTTGTTTATTGCTTTTGCCCCAGCTTCTTCGAGATGACGATTTAAATCTTCTACTTCTTTATCTACATCATCAATCGTTTGCTCGATAATTTTTCCCCATTCATCAACTTCGTCAATGCTTTTCCCCGCTTCAAGCTTACCTTTCTCGATGTCTAGCTTCAAGTCTTCTATAGATGCCACAATCTTTCCCAGAGTTTCTTTATGTCGAGTGATCTTCTCGATATTTCCCTTCTCCACGACAGATTTCGTCCTTCCTCGTGTAAGCTTTAGAAGCTGAAGTTCTGCCTCCAGTTTAGCTTCGGTTGTCCAAATCACTGCAGGTCCCGTCGGAGGTGCCACTAATGTGGGGAATTAGTAAGGATAGCCCACACTGTCTCGTCTTCACTAGATTTTTATTCTTCTCCTCTTCTATTCTCGCTAGGTTTCACAACTGTCACAACTCCTTGACTCGACTGATATAAAAGATTACTTCGACTGAAAGCTAAATAAATCACAGACAATTGTTCCTTATCTTTGCGGGACACCTTAGTTAAAAAGAACGCTGATTGGCTAGATACGAATCTTCCAGACATAAGAATAACAAAATTTCCAGACAAACTTTTCACAATCGCTATTTGATATCTATGCTATTATTCTGTTTCCGACAGCGTTCCTGTTTAGTGGTGAGACAATCAGTCAGAGTATTCCTCTTCTATGAATTGCCACTGAATTAGTACCTTCAGGATTCGATTATGGATAGTATGTTCTTTAGCAGAAATGCAAATAATTTTGTCGTTTTAAACCAGAACAAACAGTCAAACTTTACAGTCAAACAGTTAAGAAAGTGAGGTAAGCCTTCTGTCGTTAAGTAGATAAAACAAATACTATTTAAAGCACGTAGGGTACAAAGCTGTCTTTGTATTTCGGATAAATTTAATTGACCCGCGATTGCCGGTGCGGTATGTGAATACGTTGTTGTTGCGTTTCAACTCTATAAATCGGCACAGAAAGCTAATAGATGTCTTGAAGATGAGCCATTTATCTTTTGAAATATTTTTTGATGTAGCTGGCAAAAGTATAATAATTAAAATTTGGTGAGATTTGACAGGAAGTTTGTATTGCCGGTTTTCACTGTCACGCCATTGCCGTGTGCATGAAAAAAAAAATTGAAACCATTCCATGAATGAAGTCAAGAAATTGACATGTTATAGATGATAAGTAAATAAGAAGCCTGTCCAAGTGTCAGATCTGTGCGGTATTCCGTACCCGAGTTATTTGTCAAAACGTTTCACACAAATTTATAGAGCTTAGTATGGGGACGCCATGTTGGTGTCCCTCTGAGGGACACAAACATGGCGGCCGGAAATAGGAAAAATCATCTGGAGTTCACTTTTGCCAGAAAAGAGGTTTGTTTTCCCTTGTGAATTTTTGAATGTGAAGGTAAATATTTCTCCTCAAAAGCCACCCGGAAAAGGCATTTTTAAGATACAGAACAGCTCTGTCACGGCCGTCCTCTCGATGTCACGCACGATGAAAAAACTCGGAAATTGAAACTGTTCTATTTTCAAAAGGAAGTACGACTCCGAGCTAAGAAATTGCGAAAAGACATATTTTTAGGTAATCTTTCCTTGAATGAAGGAAAAAAATTTTGTTGGCCTCCCGGTTTTGAATTCTAGATTTTGGTGACAACACGTGAAAACCAAGAATAGTGCGACGTCAACGTTTATGTCGGCAAAATGTATCATATAGATCGAGTCCCACGGTGGACTGGTTTCTAATATTTATTACTTTAAAAATTTGAAATAATGACGTGGTATTGTAAGGGAACTGAAATATTAAATACATGGCGATAATAGGGTTGACAGGCCTGCAAGACTCTCATGTACGTGTTTAGCCTAAATTAAAGTTTTGCCCTCACGGGTGTCTTTCAGAAACACCCTTTTCTCTATGAAACGAGATGCCTATACTGGCATTTACGTGTGATGCCCCTTGATTCTTATAATTGTATGCTTCGCAGACTATCCTAGCTAATGGAATATTTTGAGTCACAAAGATAGCGTTATGTTGTTTCCCTTGTGTTACGCGTCTTATCGTTATACCGGAATTTCTATTACAATAACGTGGCCTGACTCACGTTTCTGGTTATGTAAATAAAAGTGTAAGATTACAAATTGTTTTCGTTTCACCAAAAAAAAAAAAACAGAAAGAAAACAGGCAAAAAGCTTTCCTAAATGAAAACTTTTAGTACAAATGGACAATCAAGCCTTTAATCTTTTTGTAAAGTGGATATCCAGTTGCGTTCAAGCATCAATTCGACAAAGTGATGCGATCTGTGTTTTAGCTTAATACCAATGACCTTTCCCCCGCATATTCTGGATGGATCTACAACTGTCAAACAGAAGCATGATTCCTTCGCCTTGAACTCTCCGATTTCCACCGTTTTTACTGTCGAGAGCTTCTTAGAAGTTATTCTTTCGATTTACCGCTTCAAAAGGGTTAATTACGCGGGATGCCCTGAGGGGGCATACCGTGTCTAAAAACGGGTCGATTTCTTTTTTTTTTTTTTTACGCGGGATGCCCTTAGGGGGCATACCGTGTCTAAAAACGGGTCGATTTCTTTTTTTTCTTTTTTTTTTTTTCTTCCTCGTAGCTACAAATCGGTACATTAATTTATTCATTAAACTCTCCCCTCTCCTACTCGGGATGTATTGTTCTGATTGTCTTCAACAACAGCAGGCCAATCAAAATCCATTCTTGTCGCTTATATCGCGAGGGAGGGGACCCACTCACTCTTACCTGTGTGACGTCAATGCATCATTTGATATATTTATTAAAGACGGATTAAGTCGCGCCATATTGTTTTAACATGTTCTGGACTCAAGTGTGCCGTTTTCAAAGGGAAATTTCACCATTTTGAAGCGGTAAATCGAAAGAATAACTTCTAAGAAGCACCCGACACGTAAAATGGTGGAAATTGGTGAGTTCTTAGTGAAGGAATCGTGCTTTGTTTGACAGTCTTAGGCCACGACGCGAGACAGAAAAGAGGTCATTGAGAACCTTACGTTATCGTAATGGAATTTGACAAATTTCCGCTGATAGTCTGAGTCGCGTAACACACGGAAAACAACGTAACGCGATCGTCGTGACTCAAACTATTCCATTAGCAAGGATAGTTTTATCAATCGGCGAAGCATACAGTTGGAATAAATGAATCAGCCCCAGCATCACGCGTAATGCCAGTATAGCAGGCATCTTGTTTTTTTTTTCTTCCTCGTATCCACAAATCGGTACATTAATTTATTCATTAAACTCTCCCCTCTCCTACTCGGGATGTATTGTTCTGATTGTCTTCAACAACAGCAGGCCAATCAAAATCCATTCTTGTCGCTTATATCGCGAGGGAGGGGACCCACTCACCCTTACCTGTGTGACGTCAACGCATCATTTGATTTCTTAATTAAAAGTGCATTAAATTGTCTCGCCATATTGTTTATAACATGTTCTGGACTCAAGTGTGCCGTTTTCAAACGGAAGTTTCACCATTTTGAAGCGGCAAATCGAAAGAATAACTTCTAAGAAGCACTCGACATTTAAAACGGTGGAAATTGGTAAATTCCTGGCGAAGGAATCGTGCTTTGTTGGACAGTCTTAGACCACGACGCGAGACTGAAAAGAGGTCATTGAGAAGCTTACGTTATCGTAATGGAATTCCACACATTTCCGGTGAAAGTCTGAGTCGCGTAACACAAGGTAAACAACGTAACGCGATCGTCGTGACTCAAACTATTCCTTAGCAAGGATAGTTTTATCAATCGGCAAAGCATACAGTTGGAATAAATGAATCAGCCCCAGCATCTCGCGTAATGCCAGTATAGCAGGCATCTTGTTTTCTTTTTGAAAACGGCACATTAGAATCTAAAACATTAAAACAATATGGCGACGCCACTAAAGTCAAGCCTTTTCAGTTCCACCGAGAGACCACTAGGACCTGAATAATCACAATAGTAATTAACTCCCCTCCGATTCCTCCTGACCTACACTAAGATATTGCATTCTGATTGGACCGTTTTTGTTAAAGACAATAAGGACAATAGGAGACAAAAAGATCCCCTCTAGGAGAAAACTGAATTTGATACATCTAAAACGAGTTAATAATTGAAAGATGCGCATTTGTGGATACAAACGGCCCCCATTTTATAACGTGGGCTGCACAGGCATCCCACGTAATGAGCGGTGCTCCCTGCAAATTTTCTTTTAGCGCTGGATTTTTACTCGGGCCGTAAGGCGGACCGAGTTAAGGTTTCGGTAGCATTATCAAATTCTTTTTTCTCTTTGGGGTCGCGATGGGCCGAGAGATAAGACTTCTGGCCACGAGTTATTGTTCTCGGTCTCGTTTTTTGTACTCGGCTGTTACGTTTTCTGTCGTGTTATCAAATTCTTTAAATTCTCGGTCGCGTTCTTTGTTTTCGGGCCGTGAGGAATGTTTACAATATCCGAGCCAGACGTGCGAGGCATGAAAGTCATGAACAAAACATGCGAGGCATGAACAACCCCAACATAAACTGCTAACCGTTAAGCTAACCGGGGAGCTGTTTAAGCTAACCTAAGTGCTATTTAGGCTAACTGGAGTGCTCTTTAGGCTAACTGGAGTGTTCTTTAGGCTCACTTGAGTGCCTCAAGGTTAGTTTTGTTTATCCGAAAATGTGGCAACTAAATCAGTCTATGACCTCGCGGGCCTAGACTGTTCACAGTCCCCCTATTTTTCCGTGGGATTCTCGAGACCGGTATGCTTCGATGGAGCTGCCGCCATCTTGGTTTGTAAAAGCGAGCGCGATCTGGGGAGAGTGTCTAAACTACCAAGGGGAGCGGGAGTGGTTGTTAGTACAGATCGCGCTCGCTTTTACAAACCAAGATGGCGGCAGCTCCATCGAAGCATATCGGGCTCGAGAATCCCACGGAGAAATAGGGGGACTGTGAACAGTCTAGGTTTTCACTGAAACATAGGAACAGTACGAAGTGTAAATGTTTCTCGGAAGAGATATAACTAGTATATAATTTTTTATCAGAATTGGTCAGATAAAAAAGTTTTGTACGAATAAACTCTAAGCATATCCAATTAGTCTAATGTTCAACTTTGTATAGCAGTAAAATATGTACTTTTTACTATTTTCGTACCGCGAAATGTCATGGTCATGTGCGAAGTATTCATTACATCGAAAGCATCTTTCTTTTTATTTTCAGTGGAGGGGATTCCCCGTACCTTGCATCCGTGTATCTGAATGAAAATAATACCGCCTCTAAAATATTTCAGAACGATTACAATGTAAGAAAATCAGTCCGGTATGGGGCGAAGAGCCGAACATCACATGCTAGGTAGTTACGAGAACACTTTAATGAGCCTATTTAATTTTACAATGAAGTCTAATCACGAATTTAACAGCTGGAATTTTTTTATATTTTCGTTCCGCGAAGGACATGGGTATAGTAATCCAGTTTTCATGAAACCGAAAGCAAAATGTTTATTCAGTGTAGGGGATCCCCCATACCTTGCTTCTGCGTATCATAACAAAAACAACACTGCCTTTCAAATGTTGCAAAGCGATTTAGGAACTCGATGTAATTACAAGAACTTTGTTGTTCTGAACTTTCTTCAGATGTAAAATTCTTTTTTTTTTTTTTTTTTTTATTTTCGTTCCGCGAAAAGTCATGGGCATGGTGATCCTGTGATTAGAAACCGAAAGTAAAATTATTCAACGCAAGGGATTCCCCGTGCCTCGCTTCCGTGGCAAACATTCCACAACGATTTAGAAACTCGACCTGGTTACAACAACTTTGTTGTTTTGAACTGCCCTGTCTTTAAAACATGTCTCAAAACAATTTTGATGCTAGCAGGCTCACCTATCTTACGAATGGAAGCAGAGCAGCTCTTTTTGCAGACGCAATCACTGGCAGTATAAATCAAGATAAAGACGACACCAGAGAGCATGCACCTTCACTATTGTCCATCATTTTCCGGCCGGAAGAAGACATTGCAGGTAACGATGACAATATAATCATATACATGTAATATCTCATAAGGCAGGAGATCCAGCAAGCTCTAATGAGCTTTTTAAAAGATCTCCGCAGTATTAATACAATTTACTACTAAGACCAATTACAGAAGGCGGACTAATTACAAGTAAACTAATTACATCCTAGGTCTCATTTTACTAATTAACCATATTTGTTCTACTCTTCATTACAAGGCTGATTTTGAGTATATAATTTTAAAGTCTACTATGATGAAATTCGCGTCTTTCTAATCTGAGCCATTTTAAAACATAAACAAGTAGTCTGTACGTGAAGAAGAATGCTGTTTACTATTTTCAAATATCTCTTTTTGTTCCAGAGATATTCAAGGTTTAAAATATGCAAATTAGCCAAGTTATGATGTCATAAACTCAACCGAATTTTGATCAAATATTATGAAAAAAGATATCTCAGCCAATTTGTATCAGAAATGCTTGATTCTTTGCGGTGACATTGTTCTAGGTGAGCTCCATAATATGAGCTTATCAGTTTTGTTACCTTGGCAACATACTGGGTTCCAGTCCTCCCTGATGATTAAGGCTTTGCTTTCTATTTTGATATTTGCCAATGGTGCCTCATCTGCATGATCCAACAAGCATTTTAATATGTTAGGACGAGTTCGTGGCCTTGTTAAATGTTTTTCATGCTGAAAATCACTAAAATATTAAAATCAGGTCGGAGGGGACTAGAAAAGAGTGAGTTGCCATGGGAACCGAATTTTTATAGCCGTAGGTGTATTGCCTATAGAACTATTAGCCTGCCAGGTTTCAATGGTCTCTGTTGTAAATTGACTGAGATAGCTCTATTTATATACTTGATGTTATATTTGAATATTTGAGAATATGACGTCATCAGTCCTCTCATTTACATATTTTAAACATTTTTCAAACTTAAATATCTCCAGAACCAATGCAGATATTTAGAAACGGTAAACGGTGTTTTTATTCTTTCCTAGAATTCTATGTGATAAACCTTAAAATTCAAGAGGTAAAAATTTGATCATAGGAGCACTTTAAGCCTTTTTTAAAACGATTAAAAGAATCAGTGTTCTTAATATCATCAGGTACACTGTTCCACATAGTTGCTCCTGGTGATATCGTCAAAGAAGCAGCCGCAATGTTGAAAGTTTACTTGCGGTTTTCATTCCAGTGGTATCCGGCGACCGTAAATTTCGCGAAAGAGGGGTTCTGGACTGCGATACAGTTTATCATCTTTGTTGCCTTATTCGGCTGCTACTTGTTTGATATGGGTGCCTTCATTTCGAAACAGATCCTTGGTTGAAGAACAATGGGAAGAAACGGTGACAGCTGCCAAGAATATCATCTGGTCTCTACGGATGATAGAGATGTACATTCTTGGGGTGGTGTACTTTCGAACGCGTCACCTGGAGAATATGTTGTCGAAAGTGATTCTGACAAGGCAATATTGGGAGAAAGCTAAGAAAGCCATCAACTGGATAAACTTTGCTGTGTTGCTGTTTGCCTTTGTCTTGCCGGTGATTTTGAAAGCCGTTCAGATGACCCTGTCCACTGAAAAAGCGAAATCCTTTGAGGTGAAACAGATAGCGATGAATCTTTCTCTTTCGATTCTGGTTCGCATCGTTTGCCTCCCAATCTTCTTCGCCTTCATTCACGTTGTGTACATCATGTACAGCCAGATTCGCCTTTTCAAGGAGCAGATTCAGACGTGGTGCGCGGATATGAGGGAAGAAGCGAGAAACCGGTTTCTTGATGTTGAAAAAATGATCCAGATTGCAGAAAGATCACTTCAACCATTCTTAGTGGTACACCTCCTTCTTCTGTTGGTCCTGCTCATACCATCCATATTTTCCTGTGCAGAGCGCTTTGAAGAAGAGAGTCGTTACGAGCAAACATACAGGGACTCAGTGGAGATGGGCTCCGCTGGGAGGATCCCTGACAACACTGGAAGTCTGATTTTGACTAACTTCCGTATAAACTTCGACCAGAAAGATGAAGTGGCCCTGGTTTTCAAGCTTCTGGGACTAGGCAACACCACCACCCAGCCTCCTCAACTCAAGTTACCACCAGAGCACACCGAATACCTCACAGATGTGAACGGCATTGTGAAATTCGCCTGTGGCGCTGTGGCAGACCTACTGGAAATGATCATTTTGTACAGCCTGCCGTTGTGGTTCCTGGCAAAGCTGCACAAGGTCATGAGAAGTCTCCCAGAGGTCGTTCAAGTTCTAAAGTTCTCCGAACAGAGGGAGAATGCCTGGATACTTGTTTCAAACCGGCAAATCTTGGACGAGATGCTTGTAGGTCTTTGGTCAGCCAGGGGAGTCCAGATACTGCGCATGAATCTGACAGGTGTCAGGGCTGCTGTGATGACACTGCTGATGCCTTTTCTCACTACAGCATTTCACCTGCTGTTTTTGCACATCCACTTAAATTAGGATGCATACAATTGGGACGGGAGGGGAGGGGAGAGCCAGATTCTGCTTGTAGTTTGGGAAGGGGTAGCGAAATTTTAAATTTTGGTATTTTAACAGGTCACGAAATTAGACATGAATTAAAATGGTACAGAAAGACTGTGGCCGAAATTGTGGCGCAAAGATTACAGCCCCCCCCCCCCCCCCCCCTAAAAAAGAGAGGTTTTGGCTTATCTTTGTGGTATAAGGAAGGGATATAATTTGTTGTTTAACATATTTGAAGAAGTAAAGGTTGAACTGCCAGGCCAACCCCCCTCCCCCCCACTCTGCAGGAAAACAGAATGGTCTCATTACAGGGGAACCTCAATTTAACGAACCTCTATATAACAAAGTCCTCTGAACAACAAATTATATTCTCCTGGCCTTTTAAAATGTATGGAACAGAACCTTTGCACTTCGTTAAATCAAGGTTCCACCATATTCTTTTTTTGTTCTTGTTATATTTGAGAACTTGAGAGCTGAAATCTTCCTCAGGCGCTATCTTCCACCATTCCACATAGTGTGAATGCATGGTTAATCATTAAACCCTTATGATCAAAGAACAATTCGCCTATCTTGTCCTCATACTTTTCTTATAAAAGTACTTGGGAGAAGTTAATGAAATTAATATCAAGACAATTCACCTTGGGTGATCATAGCATTAATTTTCATGACGTCAGAGGTTGAATATGCTTTGATATTACAAGGAGAAATTCGATGCTGATCACTGTTAGGGATTATTCATTTGTACATTTTTATTATACTTTATTTTCTTGAAAAGAAGAAAAAACAGAAACAGTGTTAATAAAAAAATATTAAATATTAACCAAATTTATCAACCATCTTTTAAAGATGGTTGATAAATTTATTGTATAGCTTTTTTAGCAGTTGACCTTTATTTGAGGTATTTCATGCTTCCAATCGACTTTAAAAACAGACAAGCAACAAAGAATACAACAAGGAGTCAAGGTAAGTCAATTTTATTGAGAAATTGTTCAAATTTCTACGGTTTTAAACAAAGCCGTTGGTTTCCCATACAAACCTATATAAATTCAAATGTAATACAATACGCCCGGTACTGATCGCTACCAGTCACGTTTATTTCGTAACATGAGCTTGGGCCACCTGTGGTGTAACAAGGAAGTATCATATCATATAAAAAGTCAAAGTTATTTTAGATATGCAAGAAATCATCGTGAGAAGTAACTGTCATATTTGTGATCTAGGGGTATAAATAGCAGTTCTCAAAGAAGGCGCTTCAACTTTTATCATGTCTTTCGCAGCTAAAACTATTCGAATTGTAGCAATTTTGGTCATAGTACAGTGTTTTATTGATGAAAGCCAGTCTTGGTATCGACGTCGGCGTCGACGTCGCCGAAGCTGTTATCCAGTGAATTGTCAGGTCAGTTCTTGGTCTTCTTGGTCGGCTTGCGGTGCTCGGCAGTGTGGGGTGGCTGGATATAAGAGAAGAACCAGGTCTATTTTAACGGGCGCCAGTTGCGGTGGATCAGGCTGCCCCTCCTTGCAGCAGTTGCAGGTATGCCATGGCTCAACAGCAGCTAACTGCGTGTACTCTACTTGGTCGAAATGGAGTCCATGCACGCAATGCGGAGATGTCCAAACAAGTCGCAGACATATAATAACAAAGGGACAGTGTGGAGGCACGTCGTGTAATGTGACGGCTCTGCACAAAACGCGAGCTTGTCAAACACATTGCCTGAACCAAGGAAATGTCGTGGACGTGCAGTGTTCCTGTCATCCCGGTTACCGTGGAAGCTGTTGTTTATATCATGGTAGGTCGCATTCCCTTGTGTCACTAAACTAGATACTAACAACACATAGTGTGCTTTAGGGTAGCACTCGTGTTGAAGCTATTTAGTTCGTGTATTCCTTTTTAATGATCAGTCTTAAGCCTTGACTTGACCCACTTAAGAACAGTCACAAGGATCACATGGTCACGCTTCGATTTCGTTTGTCTGTTTTTCTCAGGATATGAACTGCAATGTGTCATCGTCGATGGCTCAATATTCTAATACTCTCGGAGTTATGGAACTGACCCCCTTCTCGGTTACAGAAGACGCAAAACAGCCCTGTTTCGATAGGATTAAACTGTGACTTCGACATGCCATGTCACATAAATCATATAAATTATGCCACTTTATTTTAATTCGAATTTCGGACACGAGTAGAAAAAAAAGTAGGCATCTGTAATAGTATCACTACTTTAACTCTATTTACAGTAATATCTCAATTTCAAATTACTGAGCACGTATTAACATTTCAATCACCGATAGAAAAACAAAACAGTCAGTTACTTAAGTTGGTTTTGGAAACAAGCGGCTAAAATGTTTCACAGGAAAGTTATATTCCGCTGAAAGGGGGTAAGACTGACAATTCAGTATTATTGCATTAAAAATTTGAACTTGTTTCTAGTAGGCATTTTGTTCGATTGCGCACTAGTGGGTTTCAGTTTGAACTGCACACTGTACACACTGTCGGAGATAAATTTAGAAACTTAATATCAGTCTCTGGTTTTGTTTTTCTGTCGTGCTACAGATGACTTGCCGTAAAGGGGGTTTTAACTTTTCAGTGACTTTTCAAGCGTGAAAATCACACGGTGGTTTGAAACAATCAACATTTCTCGATAAATCGATCCGGCTTAAAACTCTAATTTGAAGTATTGGGTACAAGCTCTTTTATAATGCTACAAAATAACAGATGTAGAATCAAGGAAGTACAGAGATAAGTAAATTGGCACTTTTGACCCCTTCAAAGCCCTATATTAAAAGCGCATGTGCGCTTCAGCGAGAAAGGAAGTTCTTTTAAAATATTAATTTACGTGAAGCACGCAAGTCCTCGCGCTCGCAAGGCCTAATAAGGTAATTTCGTTTGGGGCAACCGCCAATAGACTAAAAATAGACTGCCCATACTTGCTCCTTAGGAATAACCATTGATAGCCCCAGTTCGTCAACCCACGCATTGGACAGGTTTAATTGTGATGTGAATATTTTGAAAACACCAATTACAGTGTCAGTCCATGTCAGTTCATATAATGGAGCTAGATGAACGTAACCGAAGGCGCACTTGTCAAGAAAATTCGGCAACCTTTAATGATACCATAAGCACATTTGAGTTAAGTACAACTGTAATGAGATGAAAAACGGGTAAATTCGTTTGACGCAAGAACGTAAACGAGGCCCAAAGTTGCTCTCTCCATTTGTTGTTTCCTATTTTATAGCTGCCAATTCGAATTCACAAAACGCCGAAGGATCAGTTTCCAATTGGTTTGTGGACATTTAGCTTACAAGGTGTTCAGTAGGAAACAATTGATGGATTTTTTTCTTTCTTTCTTTTCTTAAACCGGGTGTTTCATAACAGTTTCCCTTTCGCTTTTTGAAAAATTGACGTTGCTATTCCAGTTTTTCCTAATTAGCTCTGCGTGAAAAGCGAAAGAAAAAATATATATATGGAAAACTATTTTGTATTTCCGGAAAGGAAGTCGAAATAGTGTTGAATGTCTTGACCTCAGTCGTTACCAAGGGTGGCGTCATTTTCGCATCCAATCACAGATTTCATGTTACTTCGTTATGTGATACTTCCTTATAAACCTCTCAGACGACTGAGTTCAAAACGACTCAACGTATACCCTTCCAACTACGCTTATCATTTTAAGACGACCAAAAAGGCATGTCTTTCAGGAGATTTGTTTTTTCGGGTTGCTATATTATCATCTTCATCATAAATGCATGTGTTTGTCAGACACCCGTTTGCAATGTCTGCTGCAAAAATTACAAGGAAATTAACAATCCTCGCCGTAGCATAAGAAGCAAATGGAAGCAAGGCCAAACGCCGTTGTGTGATCGGCTTATCAGTTCGGACTGGTATCGCTTTACAAGTTTTGGAGGTACACAAATGCCTGAAAAGGCTGTGCAAGAGTTCTACTGCGGCACCCACGATCCAATCTGGTTAAGGGATAAGCATCCAACTCAGGCAGAAGGAAATGTGGCTCGCACGGCCTGCATCAGCAGTTTTAATATCACTTGTTCGGAAACTCTTACCATTAACATAAAAAACTGTGGAGCATACTATGTATACTACTTAAAGCCTCTTCGTTACTGTGCAACCGCCTATTGCGCTGGTAAGAAAGATTGCATAGCCACACATTGTTCCACCTCTATGATATAATATCTTTAAAGTGCTACTACGATCAAAACTTCATGTCACGTATGAAACAAAAATACGTTCTTTACAGCTTATCCGATGTGGTTGTACCTGTCTTAGTCACTGAAATGAAGTTTGGGCCCCGTAAATTGAAAATATTGAGCCTTGAAAACTGGTGTTTTCGAGTCCGCCATTATGAATTTATGTTCCAGTGAGCCCGCGGTATGAAAGTGATTGGAGTTGCGGTATTTTTATTCAAACCTATTGTGTTTTTGTCGTGACGTAATACTCTCAAGTCGCTGATCGAGCGAGTACTGTAGTCCTGCTTCTGACGACGAATTTCAGAGCTGTTTTGACCACAGAAAGCTCTCCTGGATCGTCTTCGCATGATATAGGCAAAGGAAATTAAGAAGTCCTGACTCTGTAGAGCTAGTTCCGTCTGAAGAAGAGGCAGCCGAATAAGTTCAGCAGCTAGCGCTTTTGCTACAAGAGAAGGAAGAGCAGACTTTGCTGAGTCGTTCATCTCTCGGGTAAGATATTAGAGATAGAGATTGATATTTAGATGTGTTATTTGCTGTATTAACAAAACAGGCAAGCTTTAAAAGTGTAGTGCCTGAGAATCCTCAACAATTTCTCTTGACTACTAGCCAGTTCATTCCCCGGAGGGAGGCTACCGGAGACTCGGTTGAATTGCAATCGAAGTCAAGTTTAGGTTTTTAGCTTTGCTTTCGAAAGTTTGCCTTGGTGTTAAATTAGAGTGCACAGTTAAGTTTCGGTTCCGAGTAAGCTTACTGTTTTTGCACTTTTTTACCATGGAAAAAGAATATATATTGTAGTGAAAAGCTCTGTACAATGGCTTGAATTTAAGCTGATCGTTCCCTTGTAATTGATGCTAAGCTTCCTCTTGGTTCAATATTTTCTCAGGTGCAAATGTTCAAATTGCTCCCATGAGCGACTTACCAAGCCTGGAGAGTGCTGGTGCTGCATGGACATCATTGTATCCAGATTTGAATAAGTACAGTAATCAATAAACAAATAAATTTGCAAGACAACAACAATTTGCAATGATTTGTTTTCTTCCCTTGCACTATCATGACCAATGTAATAGTATTAACAGTCTTTTCTGTGTACATATATTTTTTTTTAAGGTGGCTCACATCAGGTTAAACACCACTGCACTGGATGCTTTAACGCACTGAAGAAATGACTAGGTTTATAAATGAAAATTTATTAAGGCATGCTTTCTGGTAACAAGCATCCACCTAAGCAAATGAGGGGAGGAAAAGTAGGAATTTTGCAAATATACATTGAAAACAATATTCTTGGGAGTTAAAGTTTGTGATTCAGATATTAATTGAAATTTTTTTGCTTATTCTAATGAAGGGTCAAATCAACCTAACAACAAACATCCTTTGTCCTACATGCCTAAGGGCAAACCCCCAAGCAAGTGTTGATGAGTCTGATACACTGTTGCTGTGGTAATAGTTCTCGTTACTTTCACTTTTGGTGCAGTGAGAGATGGGCAAATGCATGCTACCAAAATGAAGTAAAGTTGAGACTGTTGTGAGCCACCTTTGATTTTTTTTCTCAAGGTTGTTCTTCTTGATCAGTGTTTATTCTTAGAAAATGTAGATTCAATTTCATTTGTACAACAACAAATTTATTGGTGAAACAAGATTCTGGCACTCTTTTTCAAATGAACATAAAAATAAAATTATTAATGTACTGCAGACAATGAACCATAAACCTTATTCCAAAATGGCTACCATATTAATATTGTTTATATTCAAATTAGTATTTATTTAAAACCACACCAAAAGAGAAAACATTTGAGTTCTGGTTGCTATACATGGCTCAGGAATGTCTGTGCTTCAGCTCCCTATTAGCAGGGAGCAGGGGATGGGGAGGGGGGGAGGTGGAGTGTCATGAAAGAATAAGCAGTGAAAACAGAGGGTCACATAAATTTATACTCTTGCAATCATAATTTATAGTATGACAGGGAGAGCGAGTTATATACAAAAGACAAAATAAAATTTGTTAATTTAAGTCATTATTTAACAAAAGCAAGACAAGTATTAAGTATTAAAATATTAATGTAAAGGAAATGTGTAGCATAATGGAGTTATATGATGCCAATGGGCTCTATAGATGATTTGAATTATGTTGGGGCAAAATGGTTCCAGTAAGTAACTTACAGTTCGCCTCCATTCTTGTTTTCTTTTTCTGGTATTTGAGCTACATTGTATTACCTGTTCAGGGGGAGGGTCATGAAATTTCATTTGCATCGCTATAGAGGGTCACATCATTTTCATTGCTCAATTTAAAATCTCCACCTCACTTCCTCCCCCCCTCCCCACTAATTTCTGACAATTCACTAAAACAGAAGCCTATGTAATGGAAAGAGTTACAAAGAGGAGGCATGATGAATGAAAAGAAAACATTTCTTTTATTGATTCTATTTGTCAACTGGTGGTTGATGACAAAAGATCAAGAAAAGCCCTTGAGAGAGGTCAGTGCTCTTCAACTGCTAGTTTAAGGAGGAGCACTGGCCTTTTCTTGGCTGTCCACATTTTTCACGTGTTGTGCTCTGCAAGGCTTGTTTTGGCCTGTGTTTAATAGTAAGAGCTGGGTTTTGACATTGTTGCAACTCAGTGTCTGAAAAATAAATCAAAATTTAAAATACATTACCAATTGAATCTAATTGATAAGAAACAACTGAATGTGAGGTTTTCTTAAAACCTTTCTTAAACCAAAAATTCAAACTATTTCTTCAAGAAAACCACTTAAAACAAAGAAGGAACCCTTTTGTAAACGCCAAAGACCACCTTATCGAAAGCTGAGTGAAAATGGATAATTAAAGTGGTTTTCTTCGCGTTTGTTTGCATAGTTTTTGCCACAAGCTTTTGCACAAGCAAAGTAAACACAAGCTTACTCTTATCGCACTGAGATGTTTTGGAAATGCTTCGGAGGGAAAAGCTAGTTCCGGGAGCTAGTTGCACTTACATTATTTACTCGTTCAATCAAAGTTTAGTACTTTAGAAACGCAATATAAAATGTGTATAAAAATTTGTGACTGCTATTTGTATGGGTGCTGAACAAGGTATCGAGGAATCACCAAAGATAAAAAAACAATATTCACACATTTCGCCCACTTTACATATGCTTACCTTTTGCCGCTCCTTCCCCTTCGGAGATTTTTTTCAGGTTCACGATCTCCTGATCGCTTACCCTTTTCAAAAGATCAGGTTTAATTTGTGTTCACTGACTTGGGTGGAATGCCCAAGTGTCCCTCGAACTAAACCGAGAAAATAGCAAAACGTGCAAGACAACAAACTGGACCCACACATCTCTCGTTCTGTCGGCCGGACTCGCATGCAGCGCAATTCCTGCCGCTCGATTAGAGCAGTTGTTATACCACTGAACAACACAGCGACTTCCCACCGTTGAAAGAACGAAACATTTTTCGAAAACGTGTTCGAAACCGTATGAGAAGTTAGCCTCGTAGGGCTCGCCTGGGCTTCGAGTTGAGAGTCTGACGTCACTTGTTTTTCCCGGGTGACCCGGCCTCTGTTGTCATTGGACACCATCTGCCTTTGGTAACCAGGCCGCAGGAACATGGCGGTTCAATGGCGGATAAAAATTCGTGGAGTTTGAGCGCAAAAAAATCGCACTTTCCTTCATCTTATGAGGATTTAACTTGGAGATCATGTACTTTAGGACATAAACTACCAATCAACCACAAATAAAAGGTATTCGAAAATTTGATCGTAGTAGCACTTTAATGGAAATTTAACTTTTAATTCTAACTTAAACTTAACTTTGTAGGTTTCGACGAGCCTTGCCCTTACGGAAAGGAAGGAGAACCGCCAAACTGTTTTGGTAAGTTGTAAGTTCCCAAGATGTATTTCAAATGTCTTAACTTTGTTTTGATTAACTACCATCTTAAAGGGCTGGTAGCACAAAGCCGATTTTTTATTTACTTTGCAAAAAAATTTGTCAACGCTGATGCTAGACGAGTGCCACCGGAATGTTTTTCATTGACAAAATTTTCGCAACCTTTAAGCCTGCTGCACACTTGAGGAAAGAGCTGAGCAAGCTGCCTTGCGAGAAATCGCGAGGCAATCAGCTGAGCTGTTTCCTGAAGTGTGCGGTTGAGTTTTTGTGAGAATTTCGCCTCGCGAGGCGAAATCTCAAATATCAGATATTTTTCTTACGGCCTCGCGAGGCGAAAACGTCACGAAAACTGAACCGCAAACTTGATGAAACTCAGTCTGCTCAGCTCTTTTCTCGAGTGTGCGGCAGGCTTTACCAAACTACAAAGAAGCCGCGACCAAAAATCGGCGAGCCCTCGGAGCACGCCGTATTTTTGTCAGACGATGCCCTCGCGCGTTTTGTTTGTCCGCATTAGCGTAGAATTTGATCCATTTTAGGGGTGTCGAATGGTCTTTGCGAGCATTTGCGAGCATGCGAGCAGTGTGTTTATTTTTGCGAGCAGGAGCAGTTGGCAAATTTTTCTTGCGAGCAGCGAGCACTTTAGAAAAATACAGATGGCGAGCAGCGAGTACTTCGAGTACTTTGTAAATTTTCCGCTAGCCGAAATCTCTCTTTTATTAATAGGATACTGATAGGATACGTTGTTTTACGCCAAGTAATAGCTCAGTAATCTGGCTGACACCTCCAAAACAGAACAATACTATAGTTACAGGCTGCACTGTTGAATAAAGACTGAAGCCAGAGTTAAGGATGTTTAAACCTTTTTGTTTTAACCCTATCATAACCAATTTATCGTTTATATATGTATAAAAACAACTACAAAGGAGGATTAACGAAATTTCGAGCAATCGAGCACATGTCAACGAGAATGCGAGCATGCGAGAAGTTGCAAAAATTTTGCGAGCACGAGGAAGCGAGCACCGGTGTAATTTTTGCGAGCAATTCGAGCAAAGGCCAAATTTTGCGAGCACTTTTAAATTAATTGGGACCATTCGATACCCCTCATTTTACTGCAAAAGCGCGCCAAACTGAAAATCATTTGCATCCAGCATGGACAGGGTAGATTTTCCTCGCTTTCCTTTTCAAAGTTTTGATCCTAGAATGAGCAGATTTCAGGCAGAACAGCGATAATGTTGTGACATCTGATATTTATCCGCGCTAAACTGACGTGCATAGCTGAAATGAATACGATAATAAAGAACAAACAATTTGATTGACGTTTCCAGTTGTAAATATACATTTTTGTGATGTTTTTATTTCCGGCTCATTGCGACCGTGATCAACGCACAAAAATTTGTTAAAGCAAAAATTTCCTTTTAATTTGGTTGAGCCTACAAAGTTTTTTTCCGCCTAGTGCAACCGGCCCCTTTGCTTTGGATTCACTGGCACAATCCGACGAATAACGATTTGAAGCAGAAAGCTACTTCAGTTTGATAGTTGCTTAAAAATCAGAACCAAATGGAAAGCGTGTAGACGTACGAAGTAATTCTGTTAACACATACACTTCTTGATTCTTTGATTGACGTCCACCAAAAACGTAGCCTGAGTATCAGGCCTTCCTAAAGCCCGCCGCACACGTGAGGAAAGACCTGAGCAAAATGCCTCGCGAGGCAGATAGCTCAGCCGTTTCCTCTCGTGCATGTTTGATATTTGAGATTTCGCCTCGCGAGGCGAATTTCTCACCAAAACTTCACCGCACACGAGAGGAAACGGCTGAGCTATCTGCCTCGCGAGGCATTTTGCTCAGCTCTTTCCTCACGTGTGCGGCGGGCTTAAGGGGAGTAGACTGCAAGCAGTCCCTTTCTGGATAGTCGAGAGGTCGCGCGAAATAGCAGAGCACGAAAAAAAACTAGAGCGAACGAGCGGAACGGGGCTTGGGGAGAGGCGGAAAAAAGGGGAAAGGAAAAGAAAGGGACTGCGCTCTTAGCTGTAACAGACGTGGACTGCAAGCAGTCCCTTTCTGGTTAGTCGAGATGGTGTGCTCATAGCGTAGCGAGACTGGAGCGAGGAGAAATAAACGAGAAGAGACTGGGGGAGAGAAGGAAAAGAAAGGTAAATTTCCCGTCGCTCCAGCAACGGAAAATTCCGATTGGTCCATAAACAATAGCTGCTGTCAGCCGCGGACAAGTTTGCTTGATGTGTAATTAACTTCAGATCACTAGAAAAATGGCTTCGGTGATAGAGAGAAGCAGCGATGTGTTCGTAAATTTAAGCGATCAACTCGGCGGCTTAGTTCTAAAAGAGGAACAGAAGCTAGCAGTAGAAGCGCTCACTCGAAAAGATGTAATGGCCGTTCTTCCCACTGATTTCGGGAAATCCATTATTTATCAAAGCTTCGACTTTGCCAACACGGCCTCGATTGTGGTTGTTGTTTCGTTTCGCAGTATTTTCCAAGACCAGTTGCGGTCAAAAGACTTTGGTTTAAAAGTAGTTGCCTTCAAGAAGATCCCACAATTATTAAAAGACATTTGTGCCAACAAGTACAATGTAAAAGATGTATCATTCCAGAAAGTGACGCAGGCATACTAGGAAAAAAGAAATCCGAGTGCCCCTATCAGGAGTCGAACCGAAGACCTTCCGATTACTAGTTCGGATGCTCTACCACTGAGCTACAGGAGACTCGTGGGAGCTAAGGCCATTAAGGATACTTCCTGGGGTCGCGGGTGTCCTTTGGAAAAAAACTCGTACGCGCGCAAGTTTTAATAAACCTGTAACAAACTATATATCATTATAAAGCTTAATAAATGTAGTTTCCTATAAAAAAATATAATTGAGCGATCTTTTCCTTTTTTAAGTGCCAGGAGCCAGTAGAACCTCGACTCGACCGATGGTCGTTCCATTGAATTAATCGGTTATCGAACGCCGCGCGAAGAACGAAATCGCTGCACAGTGTTATTCACAAGGCATCAATCAACAAAAAGGTGTCAGGCTTTTTCGAAATTCTGATTGGTTATTTAGATATCCACGTCTAAAGTTTGAGTAGCAAAAAATATCTGAGTCGTGTTGCGTAAACAGTCGCCACGGGAAAAATATTTTGAAAATCAAAATTCCCTGACACCTTTTTGTTTGTCATTATTCCTCGAATCTTCGGGCCAAATTTCACGACAATCCGTCAAAACTACATACCCTATTAAGTCGTTCAAAGTCGACATACTCTGCCAAAATTCAAGTGCGAGTTTTCGCTCGATAAAGGTTTGCAAGAAAAACAAGCCTCCACAGGAGATTATGACCCCTCATTAGGTGGCGAGCCAATCGAGCAACAGGACCCCATGGCGTCAACAACAATAGCACAGAATTTCGCAAAAAAGGATCGCGTTGCAGACACGTTTTAGACTCCGCTGTTGTGATCGAGCGAGTTGGGGAAAGTGGCGAAAGGAAAACGTAAAAATCAACCAGGAAAACGGGGAAAAACCAAGGCTAACGAGACCAGAAGCGCGTCAGCGGAGAGTTTGCCAAACTGTGCACTCCTCGGAGGAGTGCACTGATAACAGAGATGAAATCTATTGGGTTGGTTGTTCGTTTTGATTGCGTGTAATGTAATTTACGCTTCAAGCTAAAGCGATTATTCATTTCGTATCAAAGAAAATGTATAATGAAAGAAAATCGCATTTTTACTGTTATTTAGGTACGATGGTGATTTTTTCGTAAGAAATATTCAAGATAGCGTGGAGCGGAGCAAAAAGCGAGAGAAAGGGCCACGCAGAACGCGCCATCTCCAGTATTAATACACGTGGGCTGATACGCTTCTGGTGAGTTCTATTTCATCGGTCTAATTCTTGCTGATTTTATTCCAATGTTTCATTACAAACGCGCAGTAAAACGTTATTTGGTTTTATCTCGCTGCAGAAGAAAGAAATCGGCCCAGAGGATGTAGAATATGATATTTGATATTTTCACAGGACACTTGCAAAGTTACGGCTGCAGGACTTTTGCACGGCAAGCGACCTCTGTGTACTTGATCCAATAACAGTGGATTAAATTGAAGGCCGCTGCTCCAGTTCTTCGTGATCACCTTCGACAAAACCTTCAACGTCGACTAGAGTTTCTTGGTCGAACCAAGAGCCTTTGTTGCTCTCTGCAAGATCACGTTTTCGATCTTCGCTGAAACCTATCTTTCCCTTTTTCTTAGGCCCTGGCATCTTCCGGGATTTTATCCACAGGCTCTTTTCGTTTTTTGATGACTTTTCCATGGGGGAAGCGCCGGCAAAGAATAGAAAATTCGAAGTGAGAAATTTTCTGCAGGCGAGATGTAAACAAAATATGCCTATTTCTGAAATAAGAGCTCCCGGATGAAGCGTTTGCCGCGAAAATTCCTCTGGGGCGTCTCGCACTAAGAAGATTATGACACCTTTTTTATTTATTTACTTTTAGATGGAAATACGTTTTCCAAAATATCTCGCGCGCTTTTTAATATTTTTCAATTTTTTTTCCAGTAAATGTTAGATAAAATCCCCAAATTCTATTTGGTCGAAAAAAATGTTTTTTCCCTTTTTTACCCTATCGAACCCAGGAAGTACCCTTGAACTAGGTTCATGGGACAAACATCCTGCATACTGCTAAGATTTGAATCACATTTCTTTCAAGTACAATGTAATTTTCGCATCCGCGCGGAACAAGCTTTGTCGGCAGAATTCACCGCAGGATGCTTTAAAATGATAGCTTTCCAGTTGTCCTGAGCCACGCTCTTAATTACACCTCGGGCGTTTGTGTCGTCGATTTCTTTTACTCTGGGCCCTGAAAAAAAAAATTCGAATTTTGGCCTTTTCAAAGAAGCTCGGCGATTATTCCCCTTCGACTTCGCTCCTAATGTTCTGGCCTTCTGTAGCCTTCCACGCAGTCGTTTTTAGGGGACTCGTATTACGGGAGGAGGTAATACGAGTCCCCTAACAACGACTGCGTGGGAGGCTAGGTGTTCTGGTCATTGAATAACAATGCGGAGTTGTTATCTATTAGCTGTCATTTTTAATTGGATTTTTAATGGGTTTAACGAATTGTGGGCGGAGTTACCCTGAATGCGTCTGACTGCAAGCAGTCCCTTTCTGGATAGTCGAGAGGTCGCGCGAAATAGCCGAGCGCGGAAAAAAAAAAAAAAAAAAAAAAAAAAAAAACGGGAGCGAACGAGCGGAAGGGGGCTTGGGGAGAGGAGTCTCTTCTCGTTTATTTCTCCTCGCTCCAGTCTCGCTGCGCTATGAGCACACCATCTCGACTAACCAGAAAGGGACTGCTTGCAGTCTATAAGGGGAGGGGGATGGGGAGGGGGAGGAGAGGAGAGGAAGGCCTGATGTGACACAGAACCTTTCTGAGTCTGTCGAACGTCCGAATTTCGGACGTTGGCGCCGATTGGACGAAACACAAAGGGTTACGTCACACCGCCGGAAACAAAAAATTATCAAGAGTGCGAGGATTATTTTGTTGGGAATCATCTTGAATTTCGAAAGACTGTGATAGCGAAATAACGTTATTAGCTCAGTCAAGTTGACTTGAGAAGCTCCAAGTTCTTCCCTGGTATTGAACTGAAAAAAGAACAAGAATCGTGTCTAGTTTTTTAAAAAGGTGTTGACGGGTCAACACGATATACAGTTCGTACGTGGTATTTAGGTTTAACTAGAATGTCTGAGAGATTTCTACACGCGTATATGCCGCTTCTATTTCGGTCTTTTCACCAATTTAGCTTCTTGTATGTTTGCAGCGGTTTAACATGATAATTTGGAGTATTTGCATGATAGACTATGTTTTGTAAGTTTGATATCAAAGGTCATTTCTGGGTTACGAGTGCTGCGTTTATCGCCTGTTCAGCAACCGTCGTTCTTGCGCCCGTTGAGGCATTTTATTTGTGTTTGGTTTGGCTTGTTTTAGTGCGTCCGGTGACAGTACAGCCTCTCTAGTTAGGATTTGAACTGTGCAATAATCTTTATCCGGTCGCCTATTTGTTTTCGTAGCAAGATTTTGTGTGTCTTATCACGGCTATGTCTTTTAATTAGTTGCTGTTCTGAACTGTGAGATTTGTATTTTCCTCCTGTAATGAAGCGATATCTAGTCGCGAATTCGAATTCCGCTCAGTGGTGCTCAACAAAATATTCTGTTTGGAGAGTCTGTCGCAATGGAGCTGTGTGTGTAACTTCAATTCATATCTTTCACAGCGGTCATCGCTGACATGACAGTTGCATGACCGGAAGTTATTTTGATTGGCTACTATTTGCGGCGAAGCGTCATGCTCATCGAGAGAGCGGAATACTCGTCTCAATGCTTTCGTGTCAACCCCCCCCCCCCCCCCCCCAAAGGATCACCTTCACGAACGCCTCTTTCGAGTTAAAAAAAACTCGGACTGCCAATCATTGTTGCAAACGCAGCTGGAAATATCAGTATAAAATACGGAGACCCACTTTTTAAAATCAGAACCGAAATTGAAGGCCTCTAGACTGAGTGAAGAAAATCCCATTCAACGTTATCAAATGCTTTTTCAAAGTCCAAAAAGGCTAAAATACCACTTATCCTTTCATTCTTTCACCCTACAATAAAGTTACAGTGACAATTATCGACTTGAAATTACCATCCACTTATGATTGATTAAAAAGGTTGTTATCGGATTTTATAGCCATGTCCGGCTATTTAAAACTAGTGCAGCCCAGTTTTGTAACTTATGAGAAAGAGAGACAATAGAATTGACATAGGAGGCGGACTGGCAGCGAGGAAAGATGGAAGGAAAAAAGTCAGACAAAGGAACAATGACAGACAGGTAATGACGCGACTAATATTGTTTCATATCATCATTGCACTCAACTAGATCCACCGACAGAATTCCCTAGTGACAACTTTGGCTTTCCGGTGATAAGCTACGCAGAACGCGGCGGTGAGAATGACGCGTCTGTGACCTTGATTTGCAAAGTGCCCATACTTAATGGCATCGAGAAGTGGAGGAATGTCACCTATAGGATTCAATGGTTTGCTGAAGGGAAGATTCTTCACACTGACACAATCTGCGGCCCCATTCCGCCTGGCCAAGAAAATACCGGTCCTTGCCCCGACAAAGACCTTGAGTCCCAGCTGTCTGGTAAAAAGTACAAGATTGGACAATCGGTACACAAATAAAATTTCTTTCCTTTGGACTATAAACCTGTCCTCTACTAGCAGACTCTAAAAGTAGGTGTACGCTGTACCTTATTTTGGTCAAGTCCAAACTTTCGAATGCCGCACAGGTGACGTCTCCTTTTCATGTCACACACAAAAGTCCAAAAGTGGACACAATGAGACACAGTGAGATACCTGCTACAGAGATCCTCTACTGGCCTTTAAATTAAACTATTATCGTTAACTTATGACAGATAATTGAAGTTAAAAAGTTAATTGTTTTTATCTATTTACTTATTTCTGTTTGATTGATTGATTGAATGATTAATTGATTGATTGATAAATTGATTGATTGATTGATTGATTGGAAGTATTTAAATTTACTTTTGTTGCCTCCACAGATATCGTGTAACGCGTCTGCAAAATTTACCCACTCCCCGAAAAATGTATGGTCAGCCCCGAAGCAAGTCCTAGCTCCATTTTTTGCTGGACTAAAGGTAACTTATTCGTTATGATCACAGTAATTTTGTCAAAATTACCAAGGAAGTGCCACAGTGAATATGAAAATAGAAAAGATTTAACGTTAACGCTACCGCTATTTTGCATGGATACTTTTAGTATCTTCTGATGGAAAAAGGAAAGGCATGGGAGTGACACGTCTTGTGACATACGTGGGAATTACGTATAGTTCTCCTTTATAGCCACCATATAATTTGGAATACCATACAACAAGGCTGCCAAAATGCCCACAAGCATGTGCAAATCAAATGGATACCGATTAGATATTGCTACGAAATATAAAGAGAATGAGGCAAAAATACAGGTACCCACGGATGGAAATAAGTCCAGAGTAGGCTGAAATGATCTTTGGTAGCGCTATCTCTCCCAGATTGTGACCAAAATGGCCCTAGAAGCTGGGAATGAATCAGCCCCTAAATCACCAGGGCTAAAATGGCGCTTAATTTGAACTGAACAAGATCTTTTGACTTTACAGTGTTAAATAATAGAATGCGTTTGCTTCCAATCTTACTAGTTCTTCTTCATTTTTTTTTAAGTAATCATCTTCACAAGAAATCAGGAGTCATAATCAGGGATGGAGACCGTAACGATATGCCATTTTGACGTATGGGCTTGTCCCCATGTGTTGTACCAAAAAATCTATTTTTAGAAGAATTGCATCATACGCGCGTGCGTGCACGCGTGTAAGTAGCCAGGATCGCACGTGGAGAAAATGAAATTTTTTCAGTTCTACCCTTTCAAAATGACGCCCAAATTTTAAAATTCTGCCAGGGAATATCTCCTCGGTGCCCACATTTAAGAAATTAGACTCTTACAACGAAAAGGTAACAATTGAAAGAAGACGGGGAAAGTTGGAATAAGTGCCATATTGATCAGATGACTCCAACAGTTAAGTCAAAAAGGCGCCAAAACGGTGGCGTTGTGTGCGTCGCCACAGTTGAATGAATTAGAAAAGCTTACACTTTACGAATATGTACTCAGACACGTTAGTACTTTTTTAACTTAAGTGATTTTTTTCTCAGCTGCTTTCCGCGTCACTTTTACCAGTATGATATGGTTTAAATGGTACCCGAAAAATGTCTAAAGTTCAGTTATTTGTTGTTAGAGAAAGTCTAGACAGTTGTGGAAAGTTATGATGCTGTAAAATTGTTACACAGTTTTCGCAACCTCCATATTGAGCTCTGTCAGCTTTCACTGTTTTCTTGCTCATGTTGAACTGGAAATTAAAAGAGTTTTTTATTAATTGGAATCAAGTTCCGTGGCCATGCAAAGGAAGAAGCTAAACAACAACCGGCTACATGGATGGACTTTCTAACCAGGATAAAAAAAAAAGGCTAAAAAATTATACATTCTTAAATTCGTAAAATCGCAGCCGATTCTAGGCTGTAAACGAAGCCTATTACTGATGCCGGGATATAAAACAGTTCAGTGGAGTATGTATTTCACTGTGACCGACACTGAGTTGAAACATTTGCATAGGCTCTGGGTTTTAGTCAAGAGAAGTACTTCAAAATAAGGTAAAAAATCTCTTGTGTCATTTTAGCTTAATATTTGTTTTCACTCCCGCGGACATGCATGAAAAGTTGTCTTTGGTGTGCTAGTAGTTTTGTTTCACCTTTTCAGTTCTTAAGTTCTGCCGGGGGCATTTTTCGAATTATGGGCTTATTTTGATATTAAAGTTGCTAGTTTGATTTTGAGGAAATTTATCGCGCGAACTTGAAAAAAAAAAAAAAAAAAAAAGAAAGAGTTTGAAAACAGATAAGCACGTGCTTACAGTAGTTTCTTGTCCCTTGGATGACCATAGAAATCAACAACTATTAAACGAATGAACATTAATCACAGGCTCATGCCTTACGTGTGATACTTTTGGAAACAGCAAGCCGACAGCCGTCGTGAGAAGCAGTAAGCTTTTCGGCAAAAAGAAGCAATCGAGGAATTTACTTCTGACCGATGTTGAAAACTTTGGCACTGATCTGTGAACGAAATCTGCTCAATTCGACAGCTTTTAGCTTGACTACGTAATTTCTGCCAATAAACTGACTTCTATTTAACCTTTTGCTCAGTAATCCCTAACTTGTTTAACCATTACCTGCTTCACAGGCACTCGGCATTAATTTTTTTTTTGCTAAACATTGGCCGGCTTATTACACTCGTAAAATGACTGTTTACAAAATTGGCCGGTGGAAGCGCTGGATATTCATGCCAGTGAGCGCGTAGGAAACGTTTTAGACAATGGCCTTAACTTGTCTCTTCAAGGATTTACCACCCTGAAATTGAAATAAATGGTTGAAATTTACTTCTTAAATAAAATTTCAGTTTATATATATCAGCATCGCCTAGAATATTTTATATTTGTACTGTTAGGTTTAAGTTTTCAACTCAGCCAGGAGAATTTCCTGGAGTTGTCCCCAATGCTTTAGTTTACAGCTGTAGTTTAGTAAAGTTAGAGGGAGGAACTTAATAATAATAATAATAATAATAATAATAATAATAATAATAATAATAATAATAATAATAATAATAATAATAATAATAATAATAATAATTATAATAACCATTTCTTAAGCGCAAATTCAACTGAAGTTTTCAAATGCGCTTTACAAATGGCATTAATTAAACAATATATATAGTGTTAAAAAGTAAACTGTAAAAACATCATGCTAACTAATTCTGTTAAAAATTAATAATCGTATAAAAGTTATTCTAAAAGACTAATCGAGATATGCTCTTTTAAAAAGGAGAGTCTTAAGTTTTCGTTTAAAAATGGTAATACGGTGTTCCTTCCTGAGTTCCAGAGGTAGTCCACTCCACAATCGAGGAGCCGCAGTAGCGAAGGCTCGGTCTCCGAGGGTGGGCAACGTTTTAACTGCTAGTGGTTTGAGCATATAGTTATCGTTAGATCTCGAACCATAACTGGAATTCGGCTTCAATGTAAATAAGTCACGTATATATTTTGGGGCGGTGCCATGGAGAGCTTTATATGTGATTAAAATTATTTTGAAATAAATTCTATGTTTAATATTTAGCCAATGAAGTTCAGTCAATAAAATGTTATAAAATGTTAGGATTATAAAATGTCATTTTCACATTCAAAGTATTTGAAAATTATGTCATTTTGTCGAAACTGGACTTTCTCTTCCATTTTCCATTAAAGGTAGTAGCCCCACACAAATTTGCGTGTATCCGCGCGGGTTTATGACGTGAAGCCTCGAGGTGGCGCAATTTTTTTTCTAAAAATAGATTTTTTTGGTACAATCCATGGGGACGCGTGGACACCACGCTTACGGTCTCCATCCCTGATTATGGCTCCTGCAAGAATAATAAAACTTTAGTTACAGTTTAATAACTTGTTTACCAGTATTTCGCAACGTTAAAATTTTTCTCGGATGTCTTTGGAATTGTAGACCGAAATGAGGAGCTCGGGAAAATAATCTTTAAGTCTGAAGTATAATCGTGTGCATTGCGTAGCAAGGGTCAACAAAATAGCAGAAAGTACTTTCTGATGTCCGGTTAAAGCTACCTGATGCGAGATTAACTGCCAATTTTACTTCCATTTCCAGGTCGACCCTACTGTGTTATTTCTGGATTCTTGTGACTTAAATCAACATACCATCACCATAACACCCACAATACCAGTCCGCCGTACTAATCGTGGCTTACCAAGAATAACGTTTTCGGCGTCTCCAGAGGTGATTGTTGTGGAAGGCTCTTGTGAGATCGAGCTAAAAGAAGGAGTCACGCCCGTTGAACTAAAAATAAAGGCTGCCTGTAAACAAGATACGACTGCCGGCTTAAAGCCGATAATTCCCCAAATCTTTCACCGCAACAGTCTTTTCTGGGACAGAACTGTAGGCCTCCCAACCATTTGGGTATGTATGTTAATCTTGCTTGTTCATAAACCAAATAACAATGTATGAGTTTTGCTACATTCACCTTTTCTCGCCGACATAAGCAAAAAGAAATAAGTAAATAATACTAAGTACGAAAAACAACTTTAAACGCATAAGGCAAGACGACGGCTCCTGTTCATTAGCCCCTAGATCGAGAGAAATTAATTAGCCTTTGATTCCCAGAAGCCTTATAGTAAATATGGTTCATTCACGCGAATTTCTTCTGTTGAAGCCCACCAATAATCTTTTAGAGTATGAGATACCACCTCAAAGAACCAATCACAGCTCTTTTTAAATTCCTCCTTCGCGTGTAAAGTAATCACTTTCCACGGCTTTCTCAGGAACATGCAACTCCTACTAAGGATATCACAATCCACCAGTCAGTTGTTACTCCAACATTCTTATTTTTATAGTGGGTAGCCATGAACAAGTTTTGTGTTATATAAAACAACACGATCGACTGTGTCCTCGCATTCCAACACATGGCATGTTACACCTACGTATAGATTGGTTTGGAAATTATGATAATTACCATTATATTTATCATCTTAACAATTATTTACTAGGTGCACATCAGAAAGGTATCAGATGTAGAGCATTGCTTGGTTAGTGGAGATCCACATTACTCTACCCTGAGGACTACTGGCGTTTCGTGGTGAGTAAATAGGGAGTTTAAAGCCGGCGACACACCTGGCGATTTTCGCCACCGATTGATGGCGAAACAACTTGCGATTTTTTTCGCCGATCGCGGCGGTGTAGCACTTCAACCTTGTTCCCGAACTCCATTAAGTAACGTTTTAAGAAGTCATGTGATAAAATCACCTGATTGGCTGACTTTACTGGCGATTCGCAGCGATGAGAGAAGGAAATCGCGGGAACGGGCACACTAGACGAATGCCGGCGAATTTATAGTCTGAAATGTCAGCCGTCTCCTCCCCCTACCCACTCCTCCCGCGTTAGGGGGAGGAGACGGCTGACATTTCAGACTAGCGAATTTAACCTCAGATATCGGCAATTTTATACGCCGATCGCGGCGATCGGCCAAAATCGCAATCGCTGCACCGAGTGCACCTGGCGATTTAAGTCGATCGCGGTGATCGGCGTATATAATCAACAGGTGTGTCGCCGGCTTAAGAAGCACGTGCGTTATAAACTTTGGTTCATTTCTTCACTGTACTCGGCAAAAATCAACGTGAAATGAGGAAATTCAAGGTTTTGTGGAGAACGTGAGCAAATGGTGGTATTCTTTTCATTCTTTTAACGCCGTTCTCACATGTTCTGTTACTGGATAGTTCGGCCACATTGTACATGCTGAACGAATTGGAATAATCGCAAAGTAGTAGAAGTAAAATGCGACCTTATATTTTCAAGTGACGTTTTCGTCTATTGAAAGTCCCTTTTACGGAACGACGGCAACGAAAAAGTCACTTGAAAATAAACTTTGCTTCATTTGAGGTACTTCGCGATTATTTCAGCTTACTCAACTTGTTTAAAAATGACGAACTAACCAAAAACCAAATAAGTAGGAGTGGTGTTCGAGTTAATGTAGAGGATGAAAACTTCGCTGTCGTGTGCTCACGTTCTCCACCGAGCCCTGAATTTGGTCATTTGACGTTGCTGTTTTGCAGAGGACGGCAAAGTAATGTTCCGGAATTTAAAACGTACATGAAGAGCGATTGTTTATCCTCATTAAATTATTTTTTTACGGCGTTGTCGTTACCATCGCGGTCGTCGGTGCGTCATATCCCTAATAGCGGAGCTCCGCGCACCGGAGGCGCTCGCGCGGGGAGCCCCACTGATAAGAGATTTTGGTAAACCCATGTATGCGAAAAATTTGGGTTATGACGTCACTGTCCGTCCAACTTACGTACGTGCGTACGTACGCACATACGTACGTACGTCCACCCCTCTATGTAAGCCATTGTGAAATGTCACACTCAAGCTGTGCGACAACCCGCGTTTTTTCGGCGGGAAGTGGGATGGTTTACTTATTTTAGAAAACAAACAAGAATTTTGAAGAACACGGATTTCTTGTATTCGTTGAATATGTTGTAAAGCTACATATGCCGAGAAAGCAGGCAACTAATAAGCAAATTTGAACCCCGAGAGCGACGAACAAACAGGCGAAAAGTCGGTTGAAAACAAACATGTGGTGAGCTGGGTAAGTAAGCAAGTCGCAAGTTGCATAGAAATTAAATGCATTTTTGCAGGCAATTGTCGGTAACTTTTCACATTTAACATACTTCAAATTATACACAAATACTTGAATTGTTGACATACGACAAATATTCGTGGATAAATTAATTTTGAATATTCACAGAGCTATTCACAGAGTTATGTTTTGTAATTCATTCGCAGCGCCAGATGTAAACACGCAGTAAACGTTTAAATATTTCGGACCCACAACCAAACATTATTTTTCCTGTATTCTCCTTTTGTTAACGTTTACTTATAGACTTGAATTATTTCTATAGGAGAAATATTCACAGAGTTATGTGTTGTTTTAAACATTTTGTGTTGGACTTCTCTAATTCATTCGCCGTTCGCAGTGCATAGGTTTTGTGAACGCGCTCTAATTTTAAGCGCTCACTGAAATATTTCGGACCGCAACCAAACATTATATTTCCTGTATTCTCCTTTTGTTAACGTTTACTAAGAGACTAGAATTATTTCTGTAAGAGAAATATTCACAGAGTTATGAATTGTTTTGAAATTTTGTGTTGGGCTTCTCTAATTCATTCGCAATTCGCAGTGCATAAGTTTTGAAACACGCTCTAATTTTAAATTAAAGTGCTCACTGAAATATTTCGGGCAACAACCAAACATTATTTTTCCTGTATTCTCCTTTGTTAACGTTTACTTAGAGGCTAAAATTATTTCTGTAAGAGGAATATTCACAGAGTTATGAATTGTTTTGAACATTTTGTGCTGGACTTGCGTAATTCATTCGCCATTCGCAGCGCATAAGTTTTGTAAACATGCTCTAATTTTAAATTAAAGCGCTCACTGAAATATTTCAGGCCACAACCAAACATTATTTTTCCTGTATTCTCCGTTTGTTTACGTTTACTTAGCGACTAGAACTATTTCTGTAAGAGAAATATTCACAGAGTTATGAATTGTTTTGAACATGTTGTGTTGGGCTTCTCTAATTCATTCGCAATTCGCAGTGCATAAGTTTTGAAACACGCTCTAATTTTAAATTAAAGCGCTCACTGAAATATTTCGGGCCACAGCCAAACATTATTTTTCCTGTATTCTTCGTTTGTTAATGTTTACTAAGAGACTAAAATTATTTCTGTAAGGGAAATATTTACAACGTTATGAATTGTTTTGAAGCTTTTGTGTCGGGCTTCTCTATTTATTCATTAGCCATTCGCAGCGCATAAGTTTTGTAAACACGCTCTAATTTTAAATTAAAGTGCTCACTGAAATATTTCGGGCCTAAAACCAAACATTATTTTTTCTGTGTTCTCCTTTTGTTAACGCGTTAATTAGTCTCTTAGTAAACGTTAGCAAACGGAGAATACAGGAAAATTAATGTTTGGTTGTGGTCCGAAATATTTCAATGAACGTTTAAAATTAGAGCGTGTTTATAAAACTTATGCGCTAAGAATGAATTAGTGAAGTCCAACACAAAATGTTCAAAACAATTCATAACTCTGTGAATATTTCTCTTACAGAAATAATTCTAGTCTCTTAGTAAACGTAAACAAACGGAGTATACAGGAAAAAATAATGTTTGGTTGTGGTCCGAAATATTTCAGTGAGCGCTTAAAATTAAAGCGTGTTTACAAAACCTATGCGCTGCGAATGGCGAATGAATTAGAGAAGCCCAACACAAAATGTTCAAAACAACACATAACTCTGTGAATATTTCTCCTATAGAAATAATTCAAGTCTATAAGTTAACGTTAACTAAAGGAGAATACAGGAAAAATAATGTTTGGTTGTGGTCCGAAATATCTAAACGTTTACTGCGTGTTTACAAATGTGCCCTGCGAGTGAATTACACAAGTCCAACACAAAACATAACTCTGTGAATAGCTCTGTGAATGTTCAAAATAAATTTATCCACGAATATTTGTCGTATGGCAACGATTTAAGTATTTGTGTATAATTTGAAGTATGTTAAATATGGAAAATTACCGACAGTTCCCTGCAAAAAGGCATTTAATTTCTATGCGACTGGCGAGTTGCTTACTCACCCAGCTCACCACATGTCTGTTTTCAACTGACATTTCGCCTGTTTGTTCGTCGCTCTCGGGGTTCAAATTTGCTTATTAGTCGCCTGCTTTCTCGACATATGTAGTTTGACAACATATTCAACGAATACAAGAAATCAATGTTCTTCAAAATTCTCGTTTGTTTTCTAAAAGAAGTATAAAGCCATCCTACTTCTTGCCGAAAAAACGCGGGTTGCCGCACAGGTTGAGTGTGACATTTCACCGATGGCTTACATAAGGGGGCGGACGTACGTACGCCGGACGGACAGTGACGTCATAACCCAAATTTTTCGCATACATGGGTTTACTAAAATCTCTTATCAACGGGGCTCCGCGCGCCCGCCTCCGGCGTGCGAAGCTCCGCTATGAATTGTTTTGAACAGTTTGTGCGGGACTTGTGTAATTCGTTCGCAATTCACAGCGCATAAGTTTTGTAAACACGCTTTAATTTTAAGCGCTCACTGAAATATTTTGGGCCACAACCAAACATTATTTTTCCTGTTTTTTTTTTTCTAAAATTTTAGTTTAAGACTAGAATTATTTCTTTAGGAGAAATATTCCTAGAGTCATTAATTGTTTTGAACATTTCGTGCTCGTCATTCCCAGTGCATATTTGTAAACAGTACTACCCCCTAATTTTAAAGTGAACGTTCAAATATTTCGAACCATAACCAAACATTATTTTTCCTTTATTTCTTTTCTTGTAACGTTTATTATGAGACTATAAATATTTCTGTACGAGGAATATTTACAAAGTAATAAATTTTGAAACAAATATTTTATTTTTATCCGAGCGACCAAATTGCACCCGTGGAAACATTACGTGGTAGCCAAATTTTCTTTATTGTACGCATTTCAAACTTTACACAAATGCATTAATAGTTTCCACGGGAGAAATATTTTAGAGAGAGCGTAATTTTTTCATCCACAAGTGTTTTATGCTCTCGAACGTCATCGGAATAGGCCATTTTACGGTTGTGTGCCTAGTGACCTGGCGTTGAATGGAAAGTGAGGCTGGGGGTGACCTTGTTTTGATACAAACCTCACTGCTTTTCACATGTAGATCATGCTGTTCTTATGCTAACTAGTTTTCATTTACATATGAAAAGCAGTGAGGTCTGTATCAAAACAAGGTCACCCCTAGCCTCGCTCCCAATCCAAGGCCAGGTCACTAAACACACAACTGTAAAATGGCCTATTCAGCAATGTGATCTCGCACGATCAGCAAGAACAGTTTATGGTTCAAAACATTTTCCGCTGACGCGTTTGCTTTATATGCACTTAAGATATATATAACTCAAGAGAGGATGAAGAATTTGTAACGTTATTACGTTCATACAATAAGCAGAGTAGCATGTAAATAAATGCTATTAAAAAGGAATTGTGGAGCTCCGCTTTTAGGCTTGGCTAAATATATATATATATATTATATATATTGCAAACCGTTGGCTAACGAGAATAAATGTTACCGCCGATTGGATACGAAAAGCTAACAACTACTGTACTTGTTTGGTAATCTTGCAAAGCGGTAGTCAGATTGCAGGTCCGTGACAGGGATAGCGAGTTCTCGGTGCGGACATTATGGAAAGGCGTTAACCTTGTGAATAAAATAGTTCAAAGGCATTACGTAAGAGGGCGGCAAGATGATACAACTAGTTCATACAACAATAAAAAACACACAACAAAACACACAAATATACACCACACACGCAAACACAGAAAAATGGAGTTTCAAATATTGCATGACCAAAAACGCAATAATTAGAGTTAATTATTCTATATAGAAGCTTTGAGAATTAGTTCTTATGATATGTTTATACAGGTTAATACAGGTTATAAGTTTACATATTATTCAATAGCATGGAAACTTAAAAGTAGTTTACTTTTCAGTTAATAGTATTAACTGAACAACTGAATGGATGTTATTGCACTGAAATATCCTGTGAATTTGAATTAAATTCTAGAGAATACTTGCCATGATTCCCCTTAGTCGGCCAGCAACAGGAACCTGTTAGACCGCTCTCTTGCAAGAATAACATTGATATATCAATTAATCATTTAAGTTCAACATTCAAACTGCAAAACAAAATGTATTGGGCTGGCAGTAAAAGAGAAATATAAAAGTTCATTGCCTGTGAGCGTTAGAGAGGCAGCACACTATTTTTTACAGTAGCGAAAAAATCAAAAATTTGTCGGATGTTAAAGATCAAACGTGCGCAGTTGGTTGGTTTTTATTATCCGGGAAACCCTTACTGTGATGACGTCACTCAAAACTGCACGTGGAAAGAGATCTGACAGAGTTCCACATGAGAGTTTTCACATGTTTTCATTATTCTTCGCCTGTTAAAGCAGATGATTCACAGTATTCGTCGCCCGTCGAGGCGATAAAATTGACCGTTGAGTCAAAATCTCTGGCCGTTGAGGGAAATAGTTCGACCTTTGACCGATATCAAGAGTGGATCATCCTGTCGAGGCTAAAGAAAATTTTTTAACCATAGATTCAAAATATAAATTGCTCGTTGAAGCTAACCGTTTTGGAACCATTCAACTGTTAAGTCAAATGACTGTCTGAACTTTGAGGGGAAATCTGAGTCAATTCGAGCGTCGAGTTCAATTGTTTTTCAACCGGCAAAATAAAACTTCTCGAGCAAAGTATTAAATTGGCGTAACGTTGGCTCGTCGATGCTCAGTGTCCTTGAAAATGCATTTTTGTCACTGAATGCTAAGGCGGCAAGTCATTTCAGAACATATTTCAAAAAGCTTCATTGTTGTGACATTTACAGCATAAAATATGGAAACCGCCGACAGCCTAGGTCTGTCTATACTCTATGGCATTTCATATTGTACTGTCAGTATTTTCTTCAAGCTTTGATGCCAGCACTTACTTTCACGTTGGAACTCCTAGTTATAGTCCATTCATGTCAAACGTAAATATAAACTTAACGAAATTCACTTGCCCCGGGCTTCGAATTACTGCTTTCATTGGACAATAAAGAAAGCACGAGCATGGATTTCCAAGTAACTTTATTAAACTTTCTTTTCATTTTCAAAATTATATGATTATGAATAAAACTTGTGCGGGCCCTTCGGACTTTCTATCCGAAGCATACACTCGATAACCTTGGACCGCCGTTCTAAGTTTCCTAACTTAAGTAGCGGTACCAATTATTTAAGTTTCTGTGAAACTCACAGACAAACAACAACAACAACAACAACAACAATACCTATAGAGTATGTGCACGACGGCCATGTTGGAGGACCGAAACAATACAATGATTTTCCTTTGGGAAAAAAATTTTTTTTTTATGCAAATATCTTCTTTTGTTTTAGTCCTCCAACATGGCCGCCGTGCACACACTCTATAGTCTTTTATGAGCAACTCCCGTTGCCAAACAGTCGAAAGTTATCAACTGTACATATTAATCGTACATGTGAACATAATCATGTAAACTCTCTTCCTATCTACAATTAGCAGATGAATATTAAAACAGATTCTAAGTTGATCTCAATTCTATTTTTATCTATATTTTCTAGGACGCACCATTTCATGGGGCGCGGCGATTTTACTTTCTATCAGAACACTAAAAGACATTTTGAGGTGAGAAATATTTTGCAATAACAGAATGATAATCTTACCTAATGCTCTGACGTAACAGCCAATCGTTTGTCTTTTAAATATAAATATATGAAACATATATTTTGAACTACGGATGAAAGATTAAATAGAAGAAAGATCCTCGCAGTTACTACGCAACTTAAGCAGTTGCCCAAAAAAAGCCTGAAAAAATAAATAAATAAATAAAAAAATAAGGCTTAAACGGTATTGGAACCCATGACCTCTGCGATGCCGGTGCAGTGCTCTACCAACTGAGCTATCAAGCCCACTGGGAGCTGCTCACAATATGTCCACAATATGATCAATGTTGGCTTGATAGCTCAGTTGGTAGAGCACCACACCGGCATCGCAGAGGTCATTGGTGCGAATTCCGTACAAGCCTGAACTGCAACTGCTTAAATTGCGTAGTAACTGCGAGGATGTTCTACTTGACGTTTGTCTTTTCTTTTAATGCTTACTAGCATTTATAGGTTAAATACAAAGATTAAATTTTTTGTACCCTGAGTAGAGAGATCACGGAAACTTAAGGATACCACTTCTACTGTCTGGTGCGAAGTAAATATTAAGGCACGAATGACACCTCAGCTCATTTCTATTATTATGACCAGAATGCACCTGATATGGAGTAGTTTCACGTAAGCAGTTTATAAATAGACACCATAGAAACCGTATACAAAGCTAAGCTTACGTTTAAATACCCCCTTACGCGTTAAATACATGGTTTTATGCATAGATCTAGATCCAGCTCGAGATGTACTTTGAAAGCATAAATAAAGCTGGTTCTACTAAGACGGTGTTTAGGTTTTAGAATATGTTACTGCCTGATAGGACTAGACGCAGTTAGGTTCTTCTCTACATGAAGGTCGCATGGAAGTCAGCATGGAAATCGACCAAAAAAAAAAAGTAGTCATCATACATGATGGCTTGCGTTTACAAATAATTGATCTTGTGATTGGCACAGGAGATTTATTACTAAACTTTCCTTTAAGGTTCAAGCAAGGCAATGGTCCTGTGGCACTACTGTGACCTGCGTCTGTGGTGTGGTATTGAGAGATCATAATGACGTTATTGAGTTTAACAGCTGCAACGACTTGCTGAAACTTGATTACAGTAATCCAACTCCAATGCGAGTCAGAATAAGGAGCAAGAAATGTTTGTCTCCTGGGATATCCATTAAAAATATCATACCGGGAGCAAATGCCCAGTATGAGGTAAGTCTGCCGCTCCTGGAAAGACATATGCTCCCTCCAAACTCTGCCGCTATACCAACTGCCACTGCCATATACACATGCGGAGCGCTACTGCTCGAGCTCTTATGTCAGTTTACCTTGTACTAGTTCAAACTGCGGTAACATAAGTCATAAGCGTAAGTGTCCTCGGTATACGCTCACGTACAAGACCCTCTCAAGACCCTCTCAAAGTGGTTCTTAAGCTTGTTCTCATGCTTATCACACAACTATGAACTACACTTCAACATTGCTATGGTATTAGTTTTAAAAACATCTGACCAGTTACGTTTGATGTTATTAGACTGGGATACCGCATAATTTAATTAAACTAGGTGTCTCAGTTTTGTAATTTAGCTTTATGTCGTGATAAACTTCGATAAACTGCAGCTTACTTTTTCAATGCATGGCAATTGATATTCACATGTGTTGCATTGTCACACAATTTAGTAACACAAGAAACAAAACTGAGTCACAATTTGTTATCAGTAAATAAACCTCCAAATTAAAGTCCATTGTCTAACTGGCTGCGAATGGTAAGGATGGAAATGAATTACAAGTTGAAAATAATACTAACGTTTTCCTTAAGTCAGCAGTTTTGCTATGCCAACAACAATGAAAACCTTAGTAATCCGTCTTCTTCTTCAAAAATTCATTCAATATCTCTCTTGCTGCTATATAAGCATTTTCCTCACGAGGTAGGTTACATGTTCTCGGTGTAGTCCCTTTAAGATGCTTTACCATTGAAAGATTATTTTTTTCATCGGGGGTTTTTTTCACCAACTCCTTAGTTTTGACTCCTTCAGTATTTGCTTCAACCAAACAGATATCTGAATCCTCAAACGGCGCAAAACTTTCATTTGATGAAAGATACAATCTGTGCATGCTTATCGTTGACTGCACACCAATCGGGAAAAAATTTGATATAGATTGTTTCTTTTTTCAATTGGGTACTTAATACCGCACTTATAAAGTTCGAGCACCGATTTTAAAATTACTTATGAAGAAGTGAAACGCAACAAAGACTTTCAAAATTGACCTTTAAAGCAACAGAACGTTAAAATTAGTGCAACGAACAATGTTAAAAAGTACCTTTTGAACTAAGTTGGCAAGGTTTTGGCTTAGCATTTGCATATCATAAGTTAACATTACACACCCCTGTCAGCTTGCGGTTATTTTTGCGGTGTTTCTTCAGGTGATGTTTCCATCTGGATCTAAAGTCAGAATTGCGAGATATACGTGGGGAATGACTGTTGATGTCTACACACCAAGGGCCAAAGACCCAAATAACGAAAAAGGACTATGCTTAGACCCAGGCAATCAAAATCACAACACTTATGGGGAGAGCTTAAGGTACTAGTCATGTTGAAGAAAAAAGTGGATAAATGTCATGCTTTTGTATCAAACAAAGGAAAATCTAAAGTTAAAGGGCTGTTCTAACTTAAACATTCATCTGGGCCCATGTTTATATCAAGAAAAGTTAGCTCGCTTATTTGCGGGGTTACCCTCCTTGGCCGCTCAAACTTTAATGATTGTACTTATTTTGCCATACTGTGTGCTACAAATGTGGCGAGCAAAAAAGTTTATATTGAAAAACATGAAGGAATACCTGGTTATACCATTGGTATCGCCATGCAAGCCTGACGAACTTTGAGATCTACAGGCCGCGCAGGACACTTAAATTCGTTACGTATGTCATTAATGTATGCACTCTTTATTTAAAGAGTATACATGAGCCGTGACGACTGATTCCGACGATCACGATGCAAGACGCAGAATATAAATGAATTAACGCAACAAATGTAAAAACTCGAATGCCGAATAGGGTACGCAAAATGATTCATATCTATTATTTTCACCTTGGGTTAAGAAGAGCGTGATTACTTGCTAAACGTCATTGCCTCACAACTCTTTGACACGTGCACTGAAATGCAGCTAGGCCAAATTATCGTACAGCTTTTACAGGTTTCAAAGGTGGACAATTCTGAATACATTAACTGGCTTGTTCGATCTTCAGAGACGAAAATACTGCAATTTTGTATCCTAGGAACTAATGCACAAGGGAGCTGAACTTAGTATGCTCATCATACCGTGATGAGACGGAAATAAAATTGTAAACATAAAAAAAGGAAAAAAAATTCACAAGGAAGATCAAATTAAACGCTTCAAAGACTAAGTTTCACAATTTTACTCCTATGGAAGCCAAAAACTTTCAACGAGTCTTGAAATTGAGACATCTGCCTCTGTCACATCACAGAAGAGGTTATCCTTTATTAAGCATTAAATGAATTTACTTTACTTCGCTTATCAATCGGAAAAGGATACAAACATTGCCTTTCTCCCTTAAAATATCACCATAAAGCGAGATCTGCCTGTGAAACGACAATCATGATGTGATTCCGTCATCCACCAAGATCCCTGTCAAATTCGAGTCATCATAATTTACACTAAAAGTCCAGAGATTTTAAACTGGAAAATGAAACACCAACCCCAACAATTTAACTGATGAATTTATTTATAGGCAAGTGTCCTGCGCGACTTTAGAGGAACGACAGGTAGCGTTTTGGGAGGAAATGTCAATCCAAACCTTTCCTCCGCCAAGTTAGCTCTAGCAGCGTTTCATTTTTTGTTTGTTTGCAGCCTGGCCCTTGTGGGCCATCGTGCTTCTCTTTGTCATGTTCTATCCTTTCGTAGTCACCATCATCAATGTCGTCTTCATCATCTTCATCACTACAGTAATTCCTTTTTTTGTTTTGTTTTGCATCCAGTCACATGTTTTGAGAGTTGAGAGGTCAAAAGGTGAAGCTTACGGGGCCTAACGTAAGGTGTAACGCGTATTTCGTTTAAACTTTTACAGAGTACCAGCTGGACAGAGCTATTTTGATACTCTTCCATCTCCAGTCAATGAATACAACGTACAGTACTCCACAGCATGCCAGTGTAGTACCACGGAGAACAATGGTAACCAAGTCTGCGAAGACGCTTTTGATGTTGCTTTTCCTACGGTCTTAAAGAAAAACCTGTCCCCGATGTTCTTGTGTGATCGCCAAAAACGGGATGTGTACTATTCGGATGATCTCACCGACGAAGACTTTCGGTTGTTCAAACAAACACCTTTGCGACTTCGGTTAAGAAGACAGGCACTGAATCAAAAGATTTCGAAGGAAAACGCCACCCGTTACTGTGCTGAAAGAATAGCAAACACTGAAATCGGCAAACTCTGTGCGAAGGTTGGAGTAAACGTACAGGCATTAGTGAATACATGCGCGATTGACTTGGAGGTGAGTTGCAATATACTATTTTAATGTATCAAACTATATAATAGATATAAAGCTGTCTCAAAGTTAACAATAACGGTTTACTGGTTTAGATTAATCATCCCCGATAAAGAATTATTAGCCTTGTCGTAAAATGTTGAAGAGGATTGGTTGTTGAACTTTTCTAGGTTTTTGTTTTGCCTCTTGCATTTCGTTAGTGTAACCGCGGTACTTATGCCATGCGGTTGCTGTTATGATTTTATGCTCACGTGCAAGTCACATGGAAATGATGTAAGCTTGAACCGCCATCTTGGAAATTATATAAGTGATTAACTGTGCTTCTCTCTGGGTGTTTACTGTTCGCTCGGGCCGTACCTTGCCGTCAATTTACCCTTATACTTTCCACACGACATTTTTGGTGCCGGGACAAGGATATGGCGGAGAATTTACCTAAACTGAACTCTTCTCGTGCGGGCTATCGAGCTCATTTGACGAAGACACAAGGCAAAAAACATCATGGAGAAGGGATTGCCTACCGAACTGGATGTCGTCTCGCTCACCAGTATCGTGGAACAACTTGTACGAAAGAAGATCATTCTAACGGAACTGGATGGAAAAATCGCTGCTCTACTCGAAGATCCGGGTGAGATCGAAAATGAAATCTTCGATTCGGAGGAAATTCAGGATGAAATCGACGAGACAAAGTCCCAGATGTCACTACCCATAGCTCTCAGACTACAACTGCGCCTGCTGCTCCCACTCACAGTCCTCAAAATTTAACAGGAGAACCAGCCTATCAAGTACACGCCTCACTTGCGCCAATCAACCCTGCTGTCAACCTCCCAGTCAACAGTGGCTAAATCTCACTCCTAAAGACAGCTGTGGCAACTATCGGCCATGACCACACTCACTGTGAAGCCAACATTCTCTTTGACGAAGGTGCACAGCGCTCCTTTATCACCCAGACACTGGCCGACCAACTGAGCATACCCTATACAGAGAGTGAGTCTATTGCCTTGTCAGCCTTTGGTGCCAGTCATCATCCAACAGACAGTTACCCGTTGCCACCGTTAAGGTTGTTACTGCTTATGGTGAAAAAGTCCCAGTACGTGTCCTGGTGGTTGAACAGATCGCCACACCACTACAGAACCAGTTCCATCAACAGATCCATGACATACCTCACCTCAGGGGTTTTACCTTTGCGCACTCTGTGACTTCGGATGAGAACTTTGTAATCTCTCTCTTAATCGGCGCAGATCCCTACTGGGATTTGGTGGAAGACACTATCATCCGCGGACAGGGCCCAACTGCTGTGGCCTCGAAGCTCGGTTACCTCGTATCAGAGCCACTACAGACCGACATTGTGCATCCGGCTGACACTGTTGTTAACTTGTTAAAAACACTGTCTTCCACAAGGGAAGCAGAATTTGATCTTCAACAGTTCTCGTCCTTGGAGTCTCTAGGCATCTTCCCACCTACTGATAAGGAGGAACATGAACTCTTTCTTCAAGACTATCAAGGCTCTTCAATTACAAGAAACTCTGATGGCAGTTACAGCTCCAAATTTCCATGGAAAGAGGACTCTCCGCCACTACCAACTAACTATGGTAACTGCATTCGCTGCACACGATCTATGGTTCGTCGTCTTGCCCAGACTCCTGAGCTTCTTAAATCCTATGGCAACATAATTCGCGAACATGAAAGGCGTGGGTTCATCGAAAGAGTTGACGATGTGGCTTTCATTGACAGAGCACACTACATTCCGCATCATCCAGTCAAGAAGGACTCAGCCACCACGCCCATCAGAGTTGTGTATGATTGCAGCTCTCGTTCCTCGAGCAACTCTCCAAGCCTAAACGACTGTCTCATGGTTGGCCCCCCGTTTCTAAATGACATGTGCTCCATCATCACCAGGCTCCGCACCTTCACCTACGGTCTCTCCACAGACATTGAAAAGGCATTTCTTCATGTGGGTCTCGATGAAAGTGACAGAGACTTAACCAGATTTTTATGGTTATCGAATCCTAAGGATCCAGAAAGCAAGGTCCATGTCTATCGCTACAAGACTGTCCTGTTTGGCTCCGCCAGTTCTCCCTTCATGTTGAATGCCACACTGCATCGTCAATTGGAAAGCTACGCCTCACCTGTTGCAATGTTATCTCAGGATGTGACAAAGAAACGGAAGTTGTTCAATACTACGAAGAGGCCAGATCAATCATGAATGAAGTCAATTTTAATTTGCGCTCCTAGGCAACCAATAGCCCATTACTACGTAAGCAAACTGAGGAAGACCAAACCTCTGACTCGAACACTGTTGTGAAAATTCTTGGTTTGCGATGGGATCAACTTTACGATACCCTCCATCTGGCACCTAAGGAAATAATCCTCCCGCCAAGTCAACACGTCTCTAAACGTGACGTACTGCAAGTCTCATCGAAGACCTATGATCCACTGGGGTATTTATCTCCTGTAACTGCGAAAGCCAAACTTCTGATCCAAGAACTGTGGCAGAAGGAACTTGAATGGGATGAACCAATTCCTGCTGACCTCACCATCAAGTGGAACGATATTGATGGAGGCATCCAAGAAGCTAGCAAGTTAGTCCTACCCAGGTGCTTCCTCCCACAATGCCGGATTGACACACACCCAATCTACCTACATGTATTCGCTGATGCCAGCCCCAAGGCGTATGGGGCAGTTGCCTACATCTCGTCTGGTGACCAGTCCTCGCTTGTCATGGCGAAGTCATGTGTTGCCCCATGGAAGACATTAACGCTTCCGCAGTTAGTGCTCATAGCTGCGTTAATCTGTACTCGACTGGCCGATTTTGTCTCAGAAGCACTCAGGTCAAGATTTCTTAACCTTATAGTCAAGATGTGGTCAGACAGTGAAATAGCTCTTCACTGGCTACACAGCACAAAGCCCCTAAGGCAGTTTTTAGCAAACCGCACCCAGGAAATTAAGAAGCTCTTCCCTGTTACTGTCTGGAATCATTGCCCGACCCACGACAACTCTGCTGATCTGCTGACTCGTGGGATCAACACCACAGAGCTTCAGGCTTCCTCTCTTTGGAAACATGGTCCACAGTGGTTACGATTTGAAGAACAATGGCCTTCTTGGAATCACTCGAAGATTCTTCGTCTGGATGACACCGATACCTTGACCGCCAAAGTAAACACCACAACCGACGGGGCTACTCAGACAGACCCTGTGGAGAAAGAACCTGGTAATCGACGCATCGAGATACAGCACACTTTCCAAGCTACTTGCTGTAACAGCATACGTTTTCCGATTTGTCAAGAACTTACGACCATGCGTCACGAACAGTGGGACCACTGTCTGTACATGAGAGGCAAGAAGCCCAATGCAAGTGGATCCAGAACTCCCAAGCTCTAACTTCTGTAAATGAAATTGCTAACCTGCAGTCCAGATCGAGTACCCGCTAGTGCGACAGCTTCGCCTTTTCCTTGATGCTGATGGATTTCTTCGTTGTGGGGGGAGGATTCATAATGCTCCACTTGCTAAATCAGCAAAACTTCCGTACCTGCTGCCTCCCATCGACCCCTTCACTACACTAACGGCTTACGAAACCCACAGAAAACAACTCCACTCTGGTTTCAATGCGACAGTGACCGCACTGCGTGTGACTTGTCGAAAACTGGAAGGAACAGTCTTCATAGCTCCAGTTCCTGCACCCTTGCCCAAGTATAGAGTCCAAGAAGCAGCACCCTTTACAGTTACTGGAGTGGATTTCACGGGACCCCTTTATGTGCGTTCAGAAAGTGGTGAGACCAAGAGCTACATTTGTCTCTTCATCTGTGCTGTAACCAGGGCAGTACATTTGGAATTCGTGAGCGACCTGTCAGAGGAAACCTTCCTTCAAGCCTTCCGCCGTTTCTCAAGCCGCAGATCTCTGCCACTTCACATGAAATCTGATAATGCTTCTACCTACCTCGCTGCTGCGGAAACACTCAAAGAGCTATTCCAATCTCTAAAGGAACTGTTTGGCCGACAAGGCGTTGAGTGGAAATCCATCCCTAAGCGAGCCCCCTGGTATGGTGGTTTCTGGGAACGACTCATTGGATTGACAAAGAGAGCGTTCAAGAAGGCACTTGGTAGAGCATCTATCACACTAATAGAACTCCAAACCCTTATTGTCGACGTAGGAGCCATTCTAAATGATCGCCCCATCACCTACGTATCAAGCGATGCTTCAGAAGCAGAACCATTAACGCCCTCCCATCTTCTGCATGGAAGGAGAATCACCTCACTGCCTTATCCTGTTACTGACGATGATCCATCAGATCCTGACTTTGGAAGTTCATTAGACATGAGGCGAAGAGCATCAACACAAGCTCGTATAGTAGAACGTTTCTGGAACAGATGGCGACAGGGGTATCTTACCTCCCCCTTTATTTTTAACAACAACAACAACAATTTATTATGAGAAAAGACAAATTACAATATTACATACCCACAGTTAGCAAGGGCTATTCGAGGTGGGTAGCATTTACAGTTGTTTGCACGCTCAAAAGGAACAGAAAATTTACAGCACAAAAATAAAAATGATTCCTGTTGTTCCACCGAACAACAGAAACAAATGAACAGTCCATCAAGCAAGGAGACGTTTTACTGATTCACAATGAGAGTGCCAGATCAACATGGAGGCTAGCCGTTGTAGAGAACCTGATTCGAGGAGGTGATGGTCTTGTACGGGCAGCGGATATTCGGACAAGTACTGGACACACCAACAGACCGGTCACTAAGCTGTACCCACTTGAAATTTCTACCAGTGTCCCTGTTGATGTGAGACCCCAACCAGAAGACCACACTGAACAACAAGTTACTGCAGTTACATCAGCTCGACCGAGACGAGCTGCAGCTACTGATGCCATGAGGAGAATCTTTGAATGAGCAAGATGCATCTGCCCCCCTCCCCTCCCGAAGGTTGTCGAATAGTCCTTATGAACTTTAAACTTTTCTAGGTTTTTGTTTTGCTTCTTGTATTGCATTAGTGTAACCGCGGCACTTATGCCATGCGGTTGTTGTTATGATTTTATGCTCACGCGCAAGTAACATGGAAATAATGTAAGCTTGAACCGCCATCTTGGAAATTATATAAGTAATTTACTGTGCTTCTCTCTATGTGTTTACTGTTCGCTCGGGCCGTACCTTGCCGTCAATTTACCATTATACTTTCCGGACGACATTGGTAACCCACATATGCATGTATCTTTTCCGTGTCCAATTCCTTTTTATTATTATTATTATTATTATTATTATTATTATTATTATTATTATTATTATTGTTATTATTATTATTATTATTATTATTATTATTATTATTATTATTATTATTGTTATTATTTATTATTATTTATTATTATTATTATTATTATTATTATTATTATTATTTCCTGTATCGTATAGTTTTTTTCTGAATTATGCGTTACTCGAATGGCTGTACCTGTTTCATTTTCAGTTGACTGGAGCCTTGTCTTATTCGGATGGAGATGTTGCCTCACTTATTGACGAATGCGGAAATTTGGCTGCCAGAAATCTTTCCGTGTTTGCAAACCGTAGTAACGTGGAAGGTAGACCAGCCGGCTCTGTTTTGGTGGAGGAAATTACTGAACTTCTTTGCCCCAATGACTGCACGCTTAACGGGAAATGTGTCAACGGTTCGTGCGTATGTAACAAGGACTACACGTCTGAAGACTGTTCACAGTCTATTTATCAAATACCAACTATTTTAAGGTAAGTCAATGGAATGGGTAACAACGGCTAAGGGCCAAGGGCTACCTACGACAGACTGCTTCTGCACAGAAAGCTGGGGTATAGCACTCGATGCCGTATCCCTTTCTCAACTTTAAAAATAATCATTCTGTTTAATTTATATGTCTGATATGTCATTCGGTTGTCAGGTTGAGTATTGTTTGAAACAAAATTCCACTTCAACAAACCAAAACGGCTTATGAAGAGCATGACAAGCATTAAAGCTTGGACTAGGTGGACATGCCCATTGATACCCTTTCAGCTGGCCATGTTCAACGTCAATTGTAAATGAAATCAACTATACCATGAAGAAAATATCACAGCCTATTGAGAAAGGTAAAAACGTTTCAAAATACCACAACACAGAGAAAAAGGGAAACCATACATTCATGCCACACATTGCAGTACAATGCCGATATCAAACTTTGCCAGTATCGCAAAGGATGAAGAAGCAATCACCCGTATGAAAAATAAAACTTATTAACTTGCATCGTGTTTTTGGTGTTAGAACACATCTGTAACCTGTTTCTAGTCTTGTATTTCACCTTTCTTACGTTTATTAGTTTACAAGGACATGGACTGTGCGATAGAAGGAAACGACCGTGTAAGAAGGTCACTGTGCAAGGGACAGGATTCTTAAATTCCAAAAATTTGAGTTGCCATGTGAAGGAATTCAAGGTAAGTGTACTGCCAACGGTAGATATTTCATGATCTTTTTTATTAAAGATCATTAAATTTGATCAATGTTAGAAAATTTGTGTCCAGTGTGGCACAACGACCTACCTATGTTTCCTTTTTTGTGAAATTTTTGAAAGAGGAGAATATATTTAGATATAGGCCTTTCTATAAAAAGAATAGAACAACTACTGATGCAGTAAAAGCATCGCTTGTCGTCCCTAATACGTGAAAGCAGTAGATGTGTGTATGGCCGTGGCCTGCGCAATAGTATTCACCGTTCTAACGATCTGTAGGACAGAAAGATTTCGAAGAAGGTTCTTCCCTTAACGAGCCATGATTGCAGATATGTTGGCGTTTTTCATTAGCCAATCTTTTTTTTTTTCTCATAGAATACATATTTTAATAACATCCCCTTTCTTGATTAGTTCTCTTTTGGATATTGATTGTGAACAACGTAAAGTATTTAGCAGTAGAATTTTTAATGGTCCAGTCCCTTTCACGATTGTAAATTAGGTTTCATAGATATCATTAACTCACTTCATTTAAAAAATCGTAGTTCATCTACGATGCGATGACATTTTCTTAAAAAGTAGATCAATGTTATTCATTTTATTTATGGATTGTATCATCAAACAATTGATCAAATTCTTGACCAGAAGCAATATTTCCAATATTGTCCTTTCAGTTAGCAAGACTCAAAAATAATTAAATTTTTCCCACAGGTTGTCAACAGCTCTTGGTCACCCAACACGACAGAAGTCAAATTACCTGGTTTGATGACAGACCTGGTTCTCGTAGACTGTCAGTTGCCCGAATCGCCTGTGACACAGAACTATTTCCATGAAGTTGATGAAGGGACTCCAGCAGCTGGGCTTGTACTATCTGTGTCCAATGACGGTGAACTCAAAAGCAATCAAAAACTCACATTTATATCGTATGACTCAGCCTGTATGAGTTGTAACATATCTTCTGGATGCTTTTTGAAGGTAATCATTTTTTGGTACTTTGTATATTGTTATATTTTAAAAAATGAATTTAAATGGTAAATTTTCCGTCTCCTGTCAGACAAAAAAGTGAAATGCAGCTCGTAACATATTACGACCGTGAGGCAGGTATAAAGAAAGTTGAGTCCTCGAACCCATGACCTAGCTTCAGCTTTTCGATCGGATTGACACGCGCCCTACGTACTGTTAATTGTGATTTAGTAAAAGGGCCAAGTGAAAGAGTGTTGTTTCTTATAATAGGTTCCTTATGTATGAGAACTGACATTATCTTCGCCGATAAGTGGAAATGTGTAATTAAGATTAGCTATTCTTTGTGACGGCCTCACTCAGTCTAGGGCATTTTTTGTTGTTTTTCTTTAGAACAACTCTTGTTTTATCAATGGCTACTGCTTCGCCCCAAACGAGACAAATCCCATTGACTTTTGTTATCAGTGCATCCCAGATGTCAGCACAAACGGATGGACTAAACGCCAAGGTAATTTACATTATAAATTTTCTTTCCTAACTAAATGTCTTTAACACTAAGGGCGCTTTCCATTTGTCAGAAACTGGCCACCTAGTTCAGTCATTTTGCAAATAAAATGCACGCATGCTTTTGAATTGCTTCAAAATGAATCAAAATGTACCATTTTAAAGAAATCCAGGAATCGGTTCTTCAAATTGGTACAATCCATTTACAAATAGATAGCTCTTGCCTGCCAGTTCTTGGCATCTTTTTGTATGTTTGTCTGTTTCTTCCTTTGTGAAATTGTTTAAAACACCTTACTTCGTATTTCAGTTAACCTCCCGCCTCAGTTTTCTTCAACCAACCGGTATTATGCACTGTATCAAGAAAATTTAGAGCTGGCCATTGACGTGTCCGACCCGGAAGGCATGCCTGTGACTGTTTCATTGATGAATGGAAGTCCAACTCAAGCTGTGGCACGCGACAAGGTTGTGAAATGGAACGTAACAAACAACCCTACAACACAATTCTTTCTTAAAGCCGTGGATTCATGCCAGGCGGTTTCCATGCATAATATCACAGTCTCCTTGGTTGTTTGTCCGTGCCAGAATAACGGAAGCTGTGTTCCAGATCCAAACAAACCCAGGGGATCTGGTTTTTATCAATGTAATTGTATTCCTGGATTTACTGGAGAGAAATGCGAGACTAACATTGACGAGTGTCAAAGTTATCCATGTTTGAGAGGTAAGAACGCTATCTTAACCCCATCTGGACCGGGAAAAGGAGATAACAGGATTGTGCCCGCGGCGACTTTGAACTCGAATAACATTTTTAACATTTGATTAGCCTCCCTGAAACTTCAGGACTTTTTCCGAAATTTGTCTTGAATAAAATTGATTAGGTCGGTTGGTGCTGATTGACGTTGATGTTGCAATGGGAACCAGTTTTTGAAAGGCAGTTTTCAGAAAATGCAAAACAAGTTTTGAAACTGAAGAAAGAAATACTTTCCTTACTGTAACTTTAATGCTTTTATCTCATTGAAGTGTTCCTTTATTGGTTCTGATTACTGTTCGTTCAAACATCCAAGATGGCGGATTTAAGTTATCTGCAATTTGGCATTCATGGCGGGGATGGGGAGGAGGCGGAATCCGCCTCTCCCCTACCTCAGAAGACAAAAGAAGTTAGATGTAGATGAGGTTAAGGCAAATACTTAGTTTGCAGTGTAATATTTTCAAGATAATGTCATTATAATACTTATACCATAATCCTTAATATAGCTTTAAAATAGTCTTAAAATAGTCTTTATATTAGTCTTTAAAATATCATCCAAAGTTGTTGGCCTTGAATAATACAAAGCTATTCCGCAGAAATTAAGTTCACGGGAACTTTTACTTATTTCAAGGTCGATGCGTCGACGGAGTAAACAATTTCACATGCATATGCGATCCTGGGTATGTTGGAAGGAAATGCGACACTGATTATGATGACTGCAGCTCTTCTCCATGTGTTCATGGTAAGTTTTCTATACATAACTAACTAACTAACTAACTAACTAACTAACTAACTAACTAACTAACTAACTAACTAACTAACTAACTAACTAACTAACTAACTAACTAACTAACTAACTAACTAGCTAGCTAGCTAACTAACTAACTAACTAACTAACTAACTAAATAAATAAATAAATAAATAAATAAATAAATAAATAAATAAATAAAAATGACCTTGCTCTCTCATCTTTAAACAACACACGTTTAATACATTGAGGGGAACCGAAGCGCTTTATACCTATATAGCAGAGGTCTTGAAGAACTCGCAAAAATTCACTGAGCTGAGGACCTGTTCCGGGGTACTTGAACTGCTCTGTGCAATGTTTGCTACGTGTACCTCCTTTATTTCGGCTCGTTATCGTTCAAAAGTTTTTATTGTGTACAATTATTAATTCTCTTTATATAGAGTTTAATTAAATTTGAGAGCTACGATTCCTCGGGTAAAATTAACAGTTACTAGTAGAGACTCAAGACCTTAGGCTAGACCCCAGACACGTATAAAAGCGCCGGATTACGCATGAAATTAGACGGCCGAACCCTTTCATAGAAATCCCTTCCTCAGACAATTGCTCAAAACTAAACTAAAACACGGAAAAAAAACGTTGCAAAACGTTTGTAAACTTGTGCACTTTTCTATTTTTTTTTTTTAGGAAATTGCACAGACTTCACAGGCTTGTACAGATGTACATGTGATCCCGGATACAGTGGATATAATTGCACTATTGACGTAGATGATTGTGTGTCATCACCTTGCAAACATGGTGTGTAGGAAGTGCGCATATTGGACGATTGACAAAATTGAATAACTCGTCAGGGGCTCACACTGCGTTTCGCTAGTCAGGGGCCAGACCTCTTTCTAGGGATGGGAGGGGATTGCGTTTGCAAAAGATTTGAAAAGCAAAACAACCAAAAAAAAAAAAACAGTTTTTCCGAAGAACGCGCAGTAGTCAACAGGAAATTGCCTAGTTGCAAAAAGAGTGCTTTAAAATTGGGTCTCCAAATAAATAAAGCGTTTTCAGTAGTTTTGGTTTATTTTGCTATGTGACTCATTAGGAAAAAACAAGCAAAAGCCTCCAATCACTTTTTAAACCATTCTTAAGTCAAGCCAAATCGAATTGAGACTTGCCTACATGAATTTTCCTTTGCTTGACATCTTTTCTTTTATTACCCGGGCCGTGAGGCGGCACGAGTTAAGTTTTCGGTAGCTTTATCAAATTCTTTTTTAGTTTTTTGGTCGCGATGGGCCGAGAGATAAGACTTTGGGCCACGAGTTAAGTTATCGGTCTCCTTTTTTGTACTCAGGTGGCACGAATTAAGTATTCGGTCGCGTTATCAATTTTTTTTAATTTTTGGAGGGATCGCGATAGTCCGGAACCCACTTTTAGACACCTTATGCCCGTTCGGGCATCCCACGTAATTCATAACTCGGCACCTCACGGCCGGACTACAAAGAACGCCATCGACAACGTAACTCATGACACGAAGTCTTATGCGTTAATCGATAGATACAGAGATATAGTGAAGCAATAAGTAACCACCAGATAAAATTGTATTATTTGCAGTACGAGTAAAATACAGGGGAAAACATTTGTTAAGTAAAATATATACCTTGTGCTTCATACCGGGATGCTTTAATTCCGGGGCTTCAATCCTTACGTTTCACCTTTGATTTGGAGGCAGAAACCATTTGTACATTGATTATGTTTCAATACGAACCGAGAGTCATATTAATATCTGTATGACCCCGAGCATTGATGACGCTTACACCAATTTCCGGTATGATCGTTGTGTGCATGTGAAGGCCACATTCAATTAAAAGCGCTCTACGCTTTCTACCAAATCTTGTGGTGATCACTGGCATTGTATTAAAACGCAAACTTTTGCAAGCGTTTTCCGTCATCATTGTTCAAGTCCGGATATTTACAGGTTTGGACAGAAATGATTTAAAGTAGTCATTAAGAATTTTCGAGATACTTCTCTCTTTTCTAGTCATTTGACCCGGGGTCACATGAATAGACGCGAAGAAATTTAATATGTTTATGTGTCTATTTTTACAGTGTCTTTTGTGCATGACAAATGTCGTTTTTCCCTTTATTTCATTCTGACTGCGAGAAATGCAATTCTATCTGGTGGTTACTTATTGCCTCACTATATCTCTGTATCTATCGATTTGGGGGAATTAACGATGCTGGAAGTTATCAAGGCCAAAAATTGTAAGCTTACGCCCCACGCAGTCAAATATGGCCCGAGTATAAGCTGAAAACAGCTTCTTGTTTGTCATTAATTTTGTTTGTTTGTTTTTGACTTCTTGTTGGGTTGTTCGGTTCTTAAAACGGTAAGACTGAATATTTTGGTTTTGGTTAGCGACACGTCAGTAATAGAAAAGCGCTAAAATACTACAACACAATCAAATTAAACACCCTCTTTTCCCAACTGAGCTGTCTGTTAAAACAAGATTATTGAACCCGAGAGACATGAAATAGCACAAGTATTGAGGGAAGGTTAGTACGAACGAATGTCAAAAGAATGAGGATAGAATAGGTTTCAACATTCTCTCCTTTTTTTTTTTTTTTTACGAAACCCAATTTGCCAAGTTGAAAGTTGATTGATCATTTAAGGCCCCTGCCCGGAAAACTTTCATTTTGAATGGTCGTGTAATCGAAATTGGCCCGATTGATACTAGAGACAGATCATCCGTCTGGGATAATTCGCCTGGACGTCTAAAAGACCCGTATTTGTACACAGGCGAATTATCATACGAACTACCGTTCTTTGCCCAAGTTCGTCCCAGACGGTTGATCCGTCTCTAGTATTTATACTAGACAGATGATTCGTCTTGACGGATGATCCGTCCGTAGTATGAATTCAAGCCATTAAAAGCCATCCAATAACTGTTTCAAAGGAACATGTGTTGATCAAGTGAACAACTACACCTGTCAATGTGAGCCTGGCTACACTGGTCGTGACTGCAGTGTTGATATCAACGAATGCCACTCTTCTCCTTGCATTCATGGTATGTATATACCCATTTTATGAATTTATTTTATAACGTTATAAGTAATGAATTAATATATGATCGCCTTTACATGAAAGTTGACGTGTTTACCAATGGAAATTTACATAAGAACTGGGTTACAAGATTAACGTTCTGAGAGATAAGGTTTATATCATTAAGGTCAAAGCTAAGCTACAGTTTGATTCTATCACACTGAAGACTAATCAGTGCCCTAATATATAGACTAATATATTAATATATCGGCTTATTCCATTCCAGATCATTCTGAGAACCCAGACTTAGTATTTTGAATATCACTGAATAGTCAAACATGTTGAGTGTCTTCTTTTTTAGTTGATCGAATAATTACAAGCGGGAAGATGTTTAAAAGGTGATGACCTTAATATACGACAAATATTTTGGCATTGATTTATTAGGCACATGTGTCAACGAAATCAACAATTTCACTTGTAACTGTGAAGCTGGTTATACTGGATTGAGATGCGATGTAAACATTGATGACTGCTACTTATCCCCTTGTGGAAATGGCAAGTAGAGGCAATATTTATTATAAATGTGATAATATCCTTTCTAGACTGATATATTTTTTGTCTACACGCCGTCTGGGGGTAATTTATACTCCCCAGGCATAAAGGCTATGACAGTGGGACTTTCGGTTCACAACGTGGAAATTAATTAAAAAAAAAAAAAAAAAACAGGAATCTTCCAAAAACTGCAAACCTACTTGTCAAAAGTTTGGTGGCCATGGAAACGGCGATTTCGTTGAACATTGACCTACCCTAGCAAATTGATTCCAGATAAGGGTGGTTTTGAGGAGTTGTCAACGAATTACTTCACGGTAGTGAAATAAAATGAAAAGTTACGATACACCTACTTTCGCAATTTAATTTTAAAGCAAGTAAGAATATGCCGACTTTCCTAAGTACTTTTCTCGTGAATTTCCGTTCTGAGAAATTGCATGGTCGACGTTTTTAAAAACCTCTTAGTTTGTAGGATGGACACTCAAGGCCACACACTGTATTACAGGATCCCGGCGAGGTGTATAAGAAACAACGACCAGGCCAATTGCGATGATCTTTTGACGCAGAATCTTTCATAAAAAATATGTATATATATCTTTAATTGAATTGCTGGTAATAATTCGCAAAAATTAAAGTTAGTATAGTTCAGCACATTTTCTGACTTTTATATGTGTCTACAGCAAAATGTTTTTATTATTATTATTATTATTATTATTATTATTATTTTCCCAGGGACTTGTGTAGACCTCGTAAATAATTACACTTGCAGTTGTAACGTCGGATTCACTGGTCGAAACTGTGATGTGATCATCAAAAACTGCACGGCAGATTCTTGTTACCCCAATGTGACTTGCTACAAGAACAGTGAGACAGTAAGCTGTGGCCCGTGCCCATTCGGCTTTAGTGGTGACGGAAAGAACTGCGAAGGTGCATTAAACAATTATATATTATAACCGATAATAACTATTCCTTTTCAGAAATTTAGTAATTGCTCTTCCTTCTTCACTATCTTCTTTCTCGTTGACTATACACGCCGGGTCAGCGGGTGGTCAAAAATGGCATCAAATTGTCTTTAAATATGGCGCCCTAAGCCAAAATTGCCGCGAGGAGACTGGGACCTAGGTTATTTGCATAAAATAAACGGCTCCTACTGCATCCTGGGATACCTAAGAAGTCTGAAAACGTGGTTCTGTCGAAACCTGAATTCAAGAGCTTTCTTTTGGTATCAAACTCGAGTATTTTTGGTCTGCCATCGGTGAAACTCAAACAAGAAGGATGTGAACTATCCGTCGGCTATCGATTTTGTGCTCGAAAGTGTTCATAATTGTGCTTGGAAAGGTTTTTAAGAGACAAAGTGAAAGGTGATATAAGCGACACTCAAAGATGCTTTGATGACCAGGTAAAAATCGTATGATTTTTGTTTTGCTGAATTCCCCTTCGTATCAAAGATATAGGACTGATAGCGCACTCGATATTTTGCAGGCAATACTAGGGATGCCTCAGTCGAAGAGCAACAGGTTCAATCTCGCAAACTTCATGAAGGCACGTAAGGATGTGAGACAAAAGGCCGTGGAACAGTCTAAAGCAATGAAAACAGAGCTGAGCACAA